>NW_026571447.1:30224664-30824664 GCF_026225935.1 Boleophthalmus pectinirostris
ACGCAACTGGACTGGAGGGAGTCGCTCCAAGGCGGCCCCAAGCGAACTGTGCCAGTAGAAAAGAGGCTATAAACTACTTGACCTTATCCACATCCCAACCCTTATTCACTTAATAATAATAGTAATAATACAATTAAGCTGTATTAAAAATGACTCAGAAATACCACATTGTTATTGTAAGTATAATTTGTTCCTCCCTAGACCAAGTCGGAGATGCAAGTTGAGTTCACCGTCACAGACTCACATGAGGTAAGACTGTTACCTTGGTTTTACCTGTTTTGACACCTTCTGTTTAGGTATGTCCCAGCCACATCTAACTCCTGTCCTTCTCTCACCCTCTCTCCTTTAATATCACCATTTTTCACTTTTCTTATGTGTAATCATTCTGACATCTGTCTCACTCGGCACATTTCCGTTCCTTAAATTTACTGACGCTCAACCTACTCTGCCTTGCGGGTATAAGTCTCATTCTTGGCCCTCTTTCTTCTCACCAAATCCCAACTTGGCATGATTAGTGTATTTTGACTCACCGGCGCCCTCCTAAGTCATTGAGGGGGTGGTGTTTTTTGGCGGGATTTAACCAAGGTGTCTTTTGCTTCTTTTTCAGCTGGTCACAGGAACCGTAAACATCCAAATTGGAGACGTAAACGATAACGCACCAACTTTCCATGGGCAGCCGTACACCGTCCAGATCCCTGAGGTAAGGCCCACCCAGAGAAATATGAAGAATATACTAGTAACAGAGAGCTGAAGCGAAAATCGTCACCTTGGCTGTTTTCGAATGTCCATCCTAACCCCTAACCCCTAACCCCTCATTCACTACGTAGTCATGCGCTGTTTGGTGGACTATTTAGTACACTCATTCACAGAGCGATTTGGTCACACAGCACTACTTTTCGGGTCACGTGACTTTGGCAACGGGGTGAAAAAAGTCAGCTAAACTCCAATAAAATTAGATTTGTGTTTTATGGACTAATAATAACCACACAAGTTTTTGCCACGCTGAATCTCACGCAAAAGGACTGGACTATTCAGCTTTTCTGTCTGAGATGTGGAAATTATCAATCTTTTAACAGCTCAATAAAGTAAGCAGCGAGCACTAGCACCTTTACACTATAAGGCTTTATTTATTCATGATCAAGATCAACAGTGTGATAAAGCAGCACTTCTATCTGCGTTCATTCACAAGTGCTGTGTCCAGTTAAACACCCGTCTCTGTCCACTGGTGTTTTTCTGACTCTAGCAATCAATTGTGGTCTATATTGACCGGTCTAGTGACCACCGATGCCCACTACTTTTCAAGGTGCATTGTGGGAAATGGTGAGTGCACTACATTTTCACCTGCTGCACATTCAGACACCACTAAAAATGCCGTGACCCTTACTCAGTTCCCTCAGTTGGGAATAGTTTGGGCATTTGGACACAGCCCTTGTTTAGGCCAACTGATCTGAGCACCATAGACATTTAATAAGGAATATTATTAAAATGCAAATTGTCTGTTTATTTATTTGTACTCAATAAATATTAATAGCCTCATGCAGTACTATAGCAGTACACAGAGTAATATTGTATGCATTACACTATGGCATCTCTATTAAAACTGTAGATCTACTTGTTTTGGCAGTACTCCGATCAAGTTGTCTATCTATTAAAACTTGTTTAATATTTCACTTTTTGCCTACTATATCATAATTAGGGTAGACTTGTGTTGTTTTCTTAATTTTATGGCTGAGTTGTGTGTATGCATTGCTGTTACAATTTACAGATTTACAGAGATGATCGATACACTATAAACCATCTTGACTATGCCTATAAAGATCAATTTTCTGCCTATAATGACAATGTCAATATGGCACCAAGTGAATATTTTCTCACACAAGCCTCTCAGACAGAGTGTTTTGTCTCTGAATTTCTGAATGTAAGTATATTTTTTAAAGTTGACTCCACTGTGACTATTGTTTCCATCGTAAACAGACAGTGACAGCGCCCATCCGTTATTCATAGTGCTTTGCTGTTTTGCTCTTGGAAAAAAGTGTATGATTTTCTGGAGTTGTCTCGTGTCTTTATATTGACAAACTGCTCTATCTCTACTGGTCGGTTCTTTCTTTTTAGGTCTTTCCCCCAATCTCCTACCTCTCTCTCCTCCATCTGTCTCTCTCATGTGTCCTGCGCTTCATCTAATCCTTGATATGAAGTAATTGCTGGAGTGAGAGACTTCAAATAGGAGCTGAATGCACACAGACACATAGCCTTTTCTCAGTGTTCTCCAAATCTTCAAAGCTCTCCTCAATCCATAACTCCAGCAAATAAATAGGACAAAAAGGAGGGTTTAGACCACCTACCCGAGGAGGTCTCCTTGGGCCAACGCAGTGACTGTTCCTGGAAAATCCATATAAATGCTTTCTTTAAATAATATGAGAACTCAGCAAGAAAACTATTAAGACGAGCTTCTATTTGTAGACAAAATTTGGATATGGTAACATGCTACAATTTAGCTTAAGATGGAAATATTTCTGCTGACACCAAAGACCAAAACTCTAAAAAGTAATTTTTGGATTAAACTTAAATTTTGGGTCACAGCTGTGCAAATTTCACATTTTAACATGATAAAGTAATACTTCAATGGTTTGCTCTAAACTATTTGGCGCCTTGGATGCAAATTGGTTGCTGCAAATGCTCAAATACTATTTAGTAAGGGGCCTTTTTAATAGGAGATTATCTGAAACCAGCGTTTTCCACCATTGTGGTCCATAAAAGGGTCAGTGACATTTCACCATTAGTTAATTTGAGGTATTTTAGTTTCAGTTTGTTCTTCAGAAACACTGATGAACTAGGGATGGGTAGAGAAAATAATAGTAATATCTTTTATTGCAATAAAAAGGATAAACCAGCTTTTAAATAGTTCTAAAAATCAGCAACAAAGGCAATACCACTTGATTTTGTGATTTTGTAGAAAGTTGTACAATACTATAAACCATGTAACTTATCCACTATATTAAAATTGTATTTATTATTATTATTATTATCTATAAAATGTTTTTAACTATCAGCATTTGTAATAAGAATTGTAATATTATCGTTAATTACGGTTATTTTGGCCATGATAGTGTTGGCACAAAATGTCAGTATCATCCCATCCCGACTCTGGAGACACAGCAGGAGAGCTCTCTTCTAAGCGTGAGCAGTTTCTACTCCTAAAGCTTAAATATGCGCAGTTTGATTGTAAAGTAAAGCTGTTATTTGTATGCTACACTTTTTACTGCTTGTAAATCTCCCCTCTTAGCGGCTTACTGACCCCATTGCAGAGTGAATAGGACTTGGAGAATAATTAGCTCAGTTGAGTGTGCTAAAGCTTTTGTGTGTAGTATCCACAGCTCAGCAGAGGGAGCAGATGAAGCAATGTGAGTGGCAAGGTGAGGGGAGCAGAGCGCGGCGCAGCGAGCCTGTGTGTAAATGTCCTTTTAATTTGTAGAGCCATAAAGAGGGTGAAGGGGAGCAGGTGGGCTCGGAGCATTCCCTCTGTCATTGCTAATGAGCTGGACAGATTTACCGCTACCACACACCCAGCCGGCGCCCGCATGCACACAGCGTATAGAAATAATGTTGTGATTGGACAGCAGATGGGCCACAACCTAAATCTATTATGCCAGCAGACAATGGAGTGAGAGAGGAATGTCATTCACTTTGCCTATAAGCACTACAGGTAGTTCAATTTAGGTTAAGGGAGATTTTATTGTAACGATGTAAAGTAAAGGTAAAGGTTGCATTTCGTATTTAGAAAAGTGCTTTAGTGATCGTCTGGGGAGTGGGTGACCGCAGTGCAGCACCCAAAAACCATGCTAGTTGATCCACAGAACAGCTGCTGAGCCCTCTGTGGATGTGGGGCCCTCTGCATGTGCACAGTTTACAGTTTAAATCCGGCTCTGGAGATACAGCTGGAGTGTCATGGAGTAAATGAGTCTTGATGGAGTGATGCTGATGGTAAACAGACTGTATATGAGGGTGTTGCTGGGGACAACGTGAGACAGGAACAAGATAGAGACATGACACCGGAAAGGCAGTCCCCTTTAATCAAACTCCCATGGACCAGACTGCACTCTAAAAAGGATCATAGAGTATAGATTTGTTATAACTTTAAAGGGCTCATATTACGCTGTTTTTTTTCTTTATGTTTTAATGTTGTTTCCGCATCAAGAACATACATGGAGCACTGTTTTGTTTCTTTGACACATGTTTAACGCGCAAATCCTGCATAATTAGGAGAGTGTTTACTGTATGTTCGTCTCTCAAACAGAAAACACGCTGTTCAGGAAGTGCTCCACTGTGTTTTTAAACTCCACACACCTTCACTAGAATCATTTGGATAAATTTTGATCTGGAATTACCTGTCTCTACTACACAAAAAGACAAACTAATAATAAAGCGTTACTCAAACATGTGTGAATGAAACAAAATACAACTCAGGGTATGTTTTTGACAAGATAACAATATTATAACATGGCTTAAAATATAAAATATAGGAGCTTTAACTTGACAATTGCCCTTTTTAAGTAAATTAAAGATAAAAGAGGTATATTTTTCCTTAGCCTGATTCATCAGCCGGTTTCACTTTGTAGAAACCTTCTGACCTGTTAGCATTAGGATTCATTCGGTTGACAGGAGGAGGGTACTTTTTTAATTTAACCAATGGCTGCTATTTGGTCATGACGTATGTAATGCACCAAATCCCGTAGAAAGAAGGGCAATAACGTTTTTTCCCCTTGATAAAATTCACCAAGCATTCTCTTTGTTCCATCTTTAAATACTCGATCTTGGGAATCGTTGCCAACACAGAATGTATGTCTTCATCTACATCCATCTCGACCACTTTGTTTACTATTGTGCTGTTCCACAAAAGGGACCCTGACAGGCACTTGAGTTTGACGTCATGACTTCACAGCTCTTCGCTGATTGGTCGGTGCTCGGTTTACAACTTCTGGGGCTCTTACAAACCATCTAGTGTTTTCTGATTCCTGACCTAGTCGTTGGAGAGAAATTAAATTGAGTGGAGGCACAAAGTGGCGCCAGCCTGGATAATTTTTTCACAGTTTATATCCTCAGAGATGAAGTGAGCATTAAGTTATTTTATATTGATTTTTACATGTGTAAAAGTGCCTATTAACCAATCAGAACGCAGAATGAGCCCATTATTTGCATTGTAGGACATACACAGTTCTACCTCAAAGTAAAACGATTGCATCCAATCTTAGCCTTTATTATTCCTCCAAGTGACTAAAGCTGTTGGATATTGGAATTCTCATATTGGCTTCTTAAAGGTGCATTATGTAACTTTTCCGTGGAAGGTCCATCAAACACTTCTCAATGGAGATGTTTTGCTTTGTCTGGAATGTTTCACAATATGATATTAAGGTTACGTTTACACAGAAATGAATCACTGTATCACCATATCACTGTATCAGAAATGATTTGCTTCCAGACACGTCATTTCTGTGTCCGCAATCAAAGCCTTTCCCGTCACATCGTCACAACGTCACGACGTCACATGGGCGGTAAAAACAAGGAAGTGAAGCACCGTCTCTGAAGTTGCAGCAGCTGATTTCGAGCTGAGGAAGATGGCAAGCATGAAACCAGTCTTTTCGTGGGCTGACAACGAGGTTCAGTTGTTTGTTTAAACTGTTTTCCGCAATAGCATCACATGGCCGTCACATGTCACAAACCTAGGGAATCAGGAAGGTGCAAGTCACAATGACATGGTCCAATAAGGACGGCAACCAGAGCTCCTACGTCAGCATTTCACATCAACGTTTCCAGATCATTCCGGTTCTGGCACCGTTTTCCATCAGACTGGTGTGGACAAACACTGCATCCGCAACGAAAAAGACTCAAATACATACTAGTGTTGCAACCCTTTCTATCTTCATGTAGATCAAACCAGACCAAGTTACAAGTCAGATCTGTGGAGAGGCGACCCTGGTCACATTCATTTTGGAGCTATAAAACCACCTGGAATTTATAAATGTAAAGTAGAGCTGTTTAATGTCATATTGTGGAACATTCCAGGCAGAGTAATAACATTTCCATTGAGGGACCCCTAACCAAAAAGCTACATGGTGCTCCTTTATATATAAATAAATCTAACAAGATATCAGACTCTTGTGAATTGTTCTAGGACAAATTCCAAATGAAAAAGTAATCATATGATCTGATGTCTCCTCAGTATGCGGCAGATGTGAGAAATCCAGTCAGACAGCGTTGGACGAGGACCAAGTGGAAACAACAGTCTGTGACTCTCCCAGACAGTTGTTTCACATCAAAGTGCAAGAAATGACTAAGTGGGCGGGGCTAACAGGTGATTCTGAAACATGTTCTTCACTCATGGTGCAAAATTGATTACAAGCCCTTTAAAATGCTACTCTACACAATCAAATCAAAACTACACAATACAATTCAATTCAAGTCATTTTTACATATGTAGATTTATTTTTTTAGACTTAGACAAACTTTATTGATCCACAAAGGAAATTATTTGGACAGAGCAGCTCACGCATCACAATATATTATAATGAAGAGTGAAAAAACTGTAACACTTTAGATTAGGGACCACATTTTAATAGTTAGTTAATAATAAAATGCATAATAAGTGCTTAATTACATCTTTATCATTTATAACGTACTTTCAATGCATTTTTCTCTAAGGCTATATTTTGCGAGTACTAACCCATTAACTAGTTTCTTCAGTTTAATTTTAAATTTTAAGCATTAATAAGTGTTTGATTAATATCAACTAATAGCTAAGTAACAGCTAATTAGAGTACCAATTACGAATGAATTAGAAATAAATAAATAATATAATAAAATAAATTAATTAATTAAAATAAATAAACTTAAATAAATAAAATAATAATACATTAAAATAATAAAATAATAAATGCAAAAATGATAGCAAGAGACAGGTGTCAAATAGACAAATAAGTAATAAAATATAAAATCTCAGCTGTATACAAGAGATAAAATATAAAATCTCAGCTATACAAGAGTGTTTTGAATTTTTTGCAGTGCAGATAGTAAGAGGGTGTTGCCGGGGACGAGTGTGACCCATTGATAGGAAATAGACACAGGAAAGGCAAACCCCTTTAATCACTCTCTTATTGGACCAGTGTGTTAGCTAAGGCTGCGTATCCATGGTGACTCATAGGACCTGGCACTGCACATGTGAACGGCCCTTTAAGCTCAGGTCAATCACTTTCACTGCCAAACACCAATCCAGATTAGCCGGCACCGCTCACACTGTACACTACAAAATGAATTTGTTAAAAGTGCATTGGGTGACTTTTCTGTTGGAAGGTCCAGTAAATGTTTTTCTCCATGGAGATGTTATTGCTTTGTTGTTGAAATGTTTCACAGTATGGCATTAAACATTTTTATCTTCATGGAGACCAAACCTGATCAATTTACAGGTCAGATCATGTCCTGTATAGATAAACAGACCTACAAAACGCTCTAGCTGCTGCGCTCCAATTAGGAAGTTCGCATGGCGGCTCTTCCAGCTCCTACTGATCCTGG
This sequence comes from Boleophthalmus pectinirostris, assembly GCF_026225935.1. Taxonomy (NCBI): domain Eukaryota; kingdom Metazoa; phylum Chordata; class Actinopteri; order Gobiiformes; family Gobiidae; genus Boleophthalmus; species Boleophthalmus pectinirostris. The sequence goes on from NW_026571447.1 coordinate 30,232,228, forward strand.
CTCCTTTTGATTTACATTGGAATATTATTGCTCTCCTCTCTGTATCTGCTGCTGTGAGCCTCGTCATTTTGGGCTTAACCCGCTCTACATGATCCTGGCGCTTGTTTTCGCTGTTTTGTCCATCAAAAAAAAACAAAAAAAAACCCTATCCATAATGTAGAGCATGGCTTCAATAGGCTCTATTCACCTTACATCACAAACCAGGAAGACGCTTGGAAAGCTGCGATGACAACTTCTGGCCGGCTCTGTTTGCGGTTGTAAGTCTGACAAAAACTAGATTTTTTTTTTTTAATGGTCTGCTTTTCTTCATGTCCATGTCATTGTAGAGTTCTGTTATGTTCAGCTAATCAACAATTACAACCATACCTCAACTGTCGGTCGGCATGCACAGTGTTGGTAACTACACCAAAAGTTGTAATCGCATCTTTCCAAACGTCTTCCTGGTTTTTGACATAAGCGTGAATAAAGTCTATTTTGCTCTTGTAACCGCTTCATTTGAGTGGAGCTGAATGCTGTGGGTGACGTCACACTCGCTTAGTCCACTAGGTCAGATCTGTGGAGAGGCAACCCCGATCACACTCAGAATGCCTGTTTTTCTAGGTATTTTTTGAGGAATGAAACCACCTGTAATTGAATAAATGTAAGGTAGAGCTGTTTAGCGTCCTTATTGTGGAGCATTCTAAGGAAAGCAAAGACATATCCATAGAAGTAAGAAGGTGACAGACCTCAAACCAAAAAGTTACACAGTGCACTTTAAAATGTACATTAGATCTTTGTCAGTTATTGTTTTTTTTTTTGTGTTCTTTTCTTGTTTGGATTTTATTGAGGAGAAGAGCAGGGAGAGACATTTAGAGACATATTGTGCACCCAGTGTCATGTGAGATGTGCTGAGGAGAAAACATAATCAGTTTGTTTCACTCTCTCTCTAAAATTATTTAGTTAATAGCTTATGTCTTGAAGGTCCTATATTACGCTAAATTGACACTTGTGAGCTTTAAGCCGTGTTAGAATGTTGTTATTTCCTCAAAAACACACCTGGAATTCAGTTTTGTGTTATTTCCCTTATGGATCAATAAAGTTTGTCTGTATATTATTAGTCTTTCTACATTTCCAAAGCTCAAAATTCAATGTCAGGAAGCTATAGTTTTCAAGTTAACAGCTACCATTTATCTTTTTCTTTCTGCAAATCTGCATTGGCAATTCTAGGACTTGTCAAAATGCTTCTAGTGGAGGTGTATGGAGTTTAAAAACACAGTGGAGCAGTGTGTTTTCTGTTTCAGAGAAGAACTCAGCCTCAATCTTCAGGGTTTTGGTGTTAAACATGTGTGAATGAAACAAAACAGAACTCTGGGTATGTTTTTGACGCGAAAATAACATTATAACATGAATCAGAAAACAGTGTAATATAGACCCTTTAATATAAACAACACACTTAGACTTATGTGGAATTACCTCTTTTTTGCAGTGCGCTGTTCAAATGACATCACCTCTAACAGGCTTTACTTTGGCTTCTGGTGCCAATTCTGAGCTGCTGGGTGGTAATTGTTTGGAGCTGCTAAATCGTACCGTAAGGGATTGGATTACCTGCAGTACCTACGACTACTACAGAAATACCCCGTTTCCTGCCTCCCCCATCACCTCATGTCGTCACAGCCATTACATCAGAGAGAGTAAGTAAGCGTATAACTCACAAAGTATTACAAGAAAAAGCATCAAAACTGAACACTCGCTGAAAAAATGCATTTCTAACATGGCTAAAACGACTTGAAATTGGATTGACAAGTTAAATTTTAATTGATCTACTTCATTCAATCTGTTTTGTGTTGTTTCCGATTGTCTGGTCAATCCATAATGATATCTGTCTGTATTTTTAATGTAGATTTATATCAGTCTAGTCCCCACGCCCTCTGTCACATCTCAAGCCCGGCCAAACGTGATCGTGTAATCAGATTATCTTATTTCAGTGACGCATGTGAAATGAAGGAGCTCATTGGTCCCCTATAATTTACAAATAAAATCAACTTTATCTCCCCTCAGATTAACAGAGTTTACTGCTTGGATCATTAATTCTGCAGAAATCCGCAATGTTTTTCTGACCCTTTCTTTTTTCTAATTCTGGCGACCCATGAATAACCCCATCAGTTAATCCACCTGTTAATCACAACCAAATGAGGAGATTTGCTGATGACCATAGTCACGTCTTAGTAAAGATGTGTGTGTTTTCTGGATCCCAGGCAAGGTTTCAAGATAATTTGGCTTGAAATAGAAAATAAATCAGCAATTTCTTAACTCAATTCTTAACAATAAGTTTGTGTAATGTAAAAGGAAAAGTCCTGGAACAATCAAAAACATTTAGAATTGATTAAATAAGTAAATTTTAATTGAAAAACTTCTGTAATTTTCCTAATATTGTAAGTTCAAACTGTTTTGTCTTAAAAATTATGTGTGGACGTTCATTATAAATCATTCTGATGTATTTATTAATTGAACTTTCCATTTTTCAGAGTTGTTTCTGGTTTGTTTCATCATATAACTTTTGACTACAAGTCTAACTATATTTACCAGTGTTTTAAGGGCATTTTTGGTGACCCTAGTTGCAGATTTATTTCAAGTGAATTATCCTGGAGCCAAACAGAAGTGTCATGAAACAAGTTCAGTCATACACATAAATCCAGTTGATTTAGGCTACGTTTATATATGATGAGAGGCTGATCAGAAGAGGCAAAAGTGGCATCGCGTCTTCACTTTTTATTCTGCATTTAGACGAGCATTTTCAGGAGGAAATCTGCGTGCATACGGTGACGCAAAAGTGTGTGGAATTCGATTAAATGAAAGGCACTTCCAATAAAATATTTTGTTGTTTTTACCCGCAAGCGTTCTCGTGTAAACAGGCCCTTAAAAGTGGGAGTAAACACCTAAACTCCAGCAAAACCACATTTCAAAGAGAGCGGCTGTACCTGTGCAGTACCTGGAAGACCGCGTGAGGGGGGAGGAGGGGCGGGGTCTGGGGGTATAAGGAAGTGTAAGTGGCCTATCAGGTAAGTTATCCACATTTATTTCAAACTCCACTTCTGCAGCCAGGTCTTACGTGTAATCAGGAATATCTGTAATTAAAAAGTCCTCAGTGATGTCACATAGTACTTGAAATTGCAGTGGTCACAGAAGGCAGAGCGCACTAAATTTTTGACTATATTTTTGATCGGAAAGCTGCAAAGTTATCTAGTTTGCCGGACTAGGAAAAGTACATGACACTATTAAAACATCATATACACATTTTCATAGGAAAAAGTTTTTTGGTGTTTTGTTTAGTTTGACTCAAAATACTCAAACTGTTTTTTAAAATTAAGATTCAAAGGTCCTATATTACAAATTTGACTCTTGTGAGCTTTAAGCCATGCTAGAATGTTGTTACTTTGTCAAAAACATACCTTGAGTTGTGTTTTCTTTCATACATGTTTGAGTAATCCTTTACCTCCTTTATGGGTCTGCCCATATGTCAAAAACTCAAAATGGTCTGTTCCACCTTGTGATGTCATGCATTCATTTTCAATTTAACAGCTCCTTTTACCCTATAGTTGAGTAGAAATTGGAAATTCCAGGGCTGAAATCATCCAAATGATTCTAGTGAAGATGTATGGATTTTAAAAACTCAGTGGAGCACTTCCTGTATTACCATATGACATCACAAGGTGGAAGAGAGTGCTTTCTGTTTGAGAGAAGAAGTCACCCTAAATATGCAGGATTTGTGTGTTAAACGTATGAATGAAACAAAACACAACTCCAACTATGTTTGTGATGAGGAAACAACATTATACCTTACATTAAAACAGCGTAATATGGGCTCTTTAAAATTCATTTTATTTTTAACTCTTTTTTACAGTATATTGATGATTGGTATTGTTGGTAAGTGCATTTTTACCAGACACTGACACATTTTTGCCCCGTTCTGTTGTCCTCCTTTTTCCTGTGGAGGAGGGCAGGATGTGTTTACAGTGCAGTTCTGCGGATGCCTCTGTATTCAGGTCCTTGGGGCAGATAAGAGAGTGAGAGGGCGTTTGATGCAGATCTAGTTTCTGTTTATGACCCATAGTGAAGTGCCCTTGCCTCTGCCTGTGCTGTGGGTCTGGCCCCAGTCCAGTTTCTCTGTTCTCATCATAAATAACCAAGAATCAAGACGGAAATGAAATTGTAGCCATTAAAACTCCCTGCAGTCTTATCCTCAAATGTAACTCATTCCTTTGGTGTTGCAATCTCAGAATAAACCAGTGCCAATCAGTAAAGTAATATTCAAGGTAGGGCTCGAGAATTCGGGAGAAATATATCTCTTTGGATTTTTTTGACCATTGCAATTGGGATTAGATTTAAAGGTACACCATGTAACTTTTATGCAATACCTTTTTGTCTCCATGGAGTTATTGTTATTGCTTTGCTTGGAATGTTTCATAGTATTAAACTTACCTATTCCCATGGAAACAAGCAGGAGATGCCGCTAAACAGCTACATGATACAAGGATCCAGTGCATTTCTGAACATGTTTGTACTAGTATATAGAAGTATAAACTACACGGTTATATTTTGTTGTTACAGTGCAGAGGACCATAGGTAATTTAATTAATGGCTTTCATGTTTGCTTATTGTGAAACACCTAAAATTGCTATTTCACTTTGATTGTGATTGAACTTGCAGCCCAAGATGAGGCCCCGTTCATAGTGCAGACTCAGGTGGAGATGCCTGGGCAGAACAGTGTGAAGAACTTGACTTTGCTGTGGTTGTACCGGATCTTCTACTGTTTATATCCCTTTGATAACAAATAGTTCTTTTAAGGAGCCTTCTGTGTGCTTACATTGGCTTTTTGACCCTGCAGAAAAGGCTGAGCTCAGACAGATGAGGGTGTGTGAGTCTGAGGTGAGACAAAAAGAGGGGACTCTGTTTTCAAAGCAACCTGAAGTCTGTTGGACTGACAGGCGAGGTGGAGCCGGGGCAGAGGGAGGGGAGTGTGTGCTTGTGTTTGTGTGTATGTTTTCCATCACCACTGGACATATACAGTATATGAGCATGTAGGCTTATATATAGTGTCTGCAGGGCTGTCCCTGTGCAGTTTGACAGGGTTCACTCTGGGAGCAGGCCTCGGGGAAGACCCCTAAACACCACAGACCCTCCGGAGCAGAGCTTTTCAGGTCTGCTCCCTTCACCTCCATGTCTCAGCTCTGTGGATGGCAGGAACCCAAAGAGTATCCCTGACACTAATATGGAAAAAAGCCTGTTTGGAGCGAATATAGGGGCAAATATTATTCTTCCTGAGCGTAACCACGGCGAGCACCTCTGACCTGGCAGTGAAAGTGCTGAAACAAAAAGCCCAAAGACTTTTTCTGCTCCATCAAAGAGAGCTACATTAAATAAACAGGGCCATCAGATTACCAGGCTGAGCGCGGCGCGCCGGCCGCCCTGCTCCATGTGCTCTGGGGGAGTTAAGTGTGGGGTCCGCTCAGTCAACACCATGACGCAAAATGGAACAAGCTTCTGACAGAAGCCCTGCGCTGTGGAATAAGGCCCCTGCCCACAGCCCCAAGCCCCCTGGACAGAGGGAAACATATCAGGCTATATTAGACTCCGGAGGAAAAGGTGAACTACAACATTAGGCACAGGAACCATTAGTTCTGACTTTGAATCACTGGACCTGTTCCAACATGCACCCTGTCTGTGTGTGTGTGCTGTGTGTAAAATGTAAAAACATATAACCAATAATATTTTATTACTGATGTTTATTATGAAGCCTCTGGTTCTGAGCACATAGGGCAGGGGGCGCTGCAGCAGTTGACAGGAGTTTAGCTGCATGTCCCTCAGAGCTGACCTCACAGGGCTCCTTTATACCTGTGTGTGTTTGTGTGTATTTGTGTGCGTTTTACATTTAGAATGACGTAACCAGGGGAAACAGACCTGCCTCTTGAGAAAGCCGTGGAGAGGTTTCTCTAGCCTTTAGCTCACCTCACTGAGGCTGAGCTGTCTCCCCACAGCCTTCTCTGCACACTGTGTCTGTGTGTGTCTGTGTATATGTATGTGTGTGCGTGTATGTGCGTGTGTGTGTGCGTGTGTTTGTCTGTGTGCGGCTCTGGGCATTCCTCTGACCTTTCCTCTGGACTGTGGCTCACTCCTGCCGCCTTCCTGCCCCGGAGACTGCACCACCAGCACCAGCTCTGTGGACTCTCCACTGTCAGCTCAGAAATAATGATTTCAGATTTTCATAAACTCACTCTTCATCCTGAGGCCATGAATGAAACAGTATCTGGAAAACCTGATGACACGATATTTCAGCTGATTCATGAAACCAAAGAGAAATGTTATAATAAAATAATTTACAATATGTCCTGAGTAAAAAGATCTTAACTTTTCAAAAGCAGAAGAATCAAGTTAAACATTCTATGTAATGGTGTAACAGTGGTTCAGGTCGGGGGTTCAACTTTGTGTCAAGCCCAGTGGGTTTATACTGTCCTTGGACAAGACACCAATCTAGCATGTGGTGTGTGAAGAGTGTTAGTCTGAGAGGCTGTTGGGTGCAGATTGGCAGCCATGTCTTTGTCTGTCAACTCCAGGGCAGCAGCTGAAAGAACAATGTAATGTCCACAGCCACCACTATGACCAGTTCAGATTAAAGATGCACTTTCTAACTTTTGTGGTGGAGTCCTCTCCTGGCTCTCTCCATGGGTATGCTGTTGCTTATTATTTATTGTCTGGAATATTCCACAGTATGCCAGTAAACTTACAATTATACATTTATTCAATACAGTACATTGGAAAACATGCATGAGGATATTTTATTGCGAGCCTCTTCACAGATCTGACTTGTATCTTGGCCTGGTGTCATCATCACCTGCTTCTCTTGGTGAAATCTGTACTGTAAAACATACCAGGCACAGCCATCTCCATGGATATAAGCAGGTGACTAGAAAACATATATAATTTTATCATCTTTATATACAGTAGATGTTTTTTGCAGTGTGTTATCTCTGTATTTTTCCCGTTGTGACGTAGAAGCTGGATCCCCTGTGCAGCCCCGGGGCCCTCACAGGTAAAGTGGTCCCAGATCACAGATAGACACTGAGCAGCTTGTAACAGTTAAGTGAAGTCTGAGAGCCGTGAGCGCTTTTTGCCTCTGAAAACGACTCCAACAATGAGCTCTATCACTGTGGTCTCTACATTACAGCTCTGCCCGCTCCTGTTCTGCTTTTTCTTTTCATCCCTCGCTCCTCTCCTCCTCTGACTCAGCTGTTTTTGTAGGAAACTCCGTCGCTTTGAAGAGAGGAGAATCTTTCATTACTCAACAGCGGGAGAGGCAGAGATGATAGGGGGAAGAGAAGAAGTGGCCCATTGTCCTGCACTCTCCTTCGGCTTCGGTGGTAATTGTGTCGGGTAATTACAGAGAGGCAGAGGCAGGTGTGGAGCGCGCACCTGGGGACACGAAGACGGTGAGCGCCGGCGCTGGAAACACGGAGAAAGTGTTCGTATCTGTATCAGTATCAGTGAATCATGGGAGTCGGTCTTTATTTTTCCAACACCAATGAAGCTAAAGAGGTTGCTGTAAACTGAAAAAATGGAAAAGTAAAGTTATTATAATAAAACATTTCATACAATTCATATTTAATTGTATGTAAAGTATTATTATATTTACCTTTCATACATTTTTCAGTACAACTCAAAATTATTCAGTACTTTGAAGATAAGACTACAAATATCTTTAAACATTGCTATAGAAAAAAAGGATATGTTATTAAATTGATAGATCATTTTTCTATGCAAGTCTATATTATTTTTTATTTTAACATACCTAGATTTTGACACAACTTTACAAAGATGAGTGGATCTATCTTCCTGATTTCAGTGGATGTGATCGACAGGCGGGTTAACCAATCAGAGAGACGGATGCGCTGTTAGAGTCAAAAACAATGGCTGTTTAAGCGTGAAAAATAGAAACACAACAACAAGAACATAAAGGACTGAAAAACAACATGGATTTTTCTCATAATCAACTACCAAAGCACCAAACTATTACTTACCTCGAGTAAAATAAGTTATACATTTCAGGCTCTATGGTCGATTCTAGTAGCCTTTCACTTCGTAGAAATTGTCTGACCTCGCAGTGTTAGAATTCATTCGCTTGACGGTAGACGGGTACTTTTTTCTTTTAAACAATTGCTGCTATTTGGTTGTGGCGTATGTAATGTGTCACTAACGGGGCTAACTGGTATATTAAGCTTTTCCCAAATCCCATAGGAAGAAGGGCAATAACGTCTTTCTCCTTGATAAAATTCACCAAACATTCTCTTTGTTCCGGCTTTAAATCCTCGATCTCTGGAATCGTTGACAACACTGAATATATGGCTTTTCGCTGATTGGCTGGTGCCTGAACTTGCACTTCCGGAGTTTTTGCGAACCATTTAGTGTATTTTGATTCCTGACCTAGTTGCTGAAGAGAAATGAAACTGAGCGGAGGCAATAGGTGGCGCCAGCCTGGCTACGATTCCAGGTGCTTCTGGATTTGAACAGAATGCTGGTCAGGCTGTTTACAAGACATAATGCAATAAATCTAGCTTTGATGAGGCTAACCATGTAAAACCAAAGGCCTTATGACCCCCTTAAACTACTCACGTTTTGGTCTTGACCCACTAGTTTTTACTCACTCTAATATTCTTTTTTACAAAGCATGTGTCATTGACGGAGCCCCCATAGAGCTGCTCGTGTGTCACTAGCTTAGTAAAGTCCTCAGACACTGGTCACTGTCTGAATGACAACATGAACCTACACAGTCTGGGCCCCATCTGCTTTAAATTATACTGCATCTGTATGGCTTTACTGGAAATACAATAACATCTCACTCTCACTCATTCACCACAATGAATTCATAATGAGACTGATTACAATCACTTAATTGATAAATCTGACCGCTTGGTTCATCTTCCAGTGAATCACAGGCTATAAATAGATTTCTTATTGCATGTTTGGGGTCTCATGTTACGCTATGTTATGTAGTCTGCAGACAAGTGTGATGATGTAAGAAGGGTTTAACATGAGATCTATTTTTTTTAGCTGTTACCGTAAAAGAATTCAACTGGGAAACTGACCGGAAGAAAGGAAGCCATTTGGCCAGAGTCCAGATGAGATCTTTGAGTTTGGAGACGTCACAGAGCTTCTGAAAACAAAGGTGGAGCTCAGTTGTTTAATAAAAGTGTCTGGCTACTGAGACACTGGTCTGACTGTATCACCTGTTGACCTACTGCTGGCTACTATCCATGGGGTTTTGTAAGATGAGAAAGTAGGATTGTTGTCATCACAGAAATTATACCTCTTGAATGGGAAAAAGGTCAAAATGTTGCTCATAAAAGGAAAATGGAATCCATGAATACTACAATATGAATATATATATATATATATATATATATATATATATATATATATATATATATATATATATATATATATATATATATATATATATATATATATATATATATATCGAATAATCATTTTTTTCTTAATTTAAGTTTAGTTACATTTTATTTATTTATTTACTTATTTAAAGTTTACATGTATGTAATAAACTTATCTATCTTAGGTATATTCAATTACTCTTATTACATATCTGACCTGTAACTGACCTGGTTGCATCAACTGCTTATCTTCTTCTTCTTATCTTAATAGAAATGTTTAATGCCATATTGTGGAACCTTCTGGGCAGGTGGGAGATGAAATAACATAGTGCCTCCGCTCAATTTAATTTCTCTCCAGCGACTAGGTCAGGAATCAGAATACACTAGATGGTTTGAAAGAACCCCAGAAGTTGTAGACTACACATTGGCCAATCAATGAAGAACATGATGAAGCCATGATGTCAAACTCAAGTGCCTGTCTGGGTCCCTTTTGTGGTACAGCACAACAGTAAACAAATCAGTCGAGGTGGATGTAGATGAAGCCATACATTCTGTGTTGGCAACAATTCCCGAGATCAAGGGAATATAATAATATAATAATATACCATTTAGTCCCGTTAGTGCCGCATTACATACATCATGACCAAATAGCAGCGATTGGTTAAAAAAAAAAGTACCTGCGTACCGCTGAGTGAACGAATCTTAATGCTGTGAGAAACCAGCAAATCCAACTAGATGGTGGACCTTTGACTAGAAAAGTTACATAGTGGGCATTTAATTTGAGTTTGTTTTTACTTGTTCAGATGTATTTTGTTAATAGCCTTAGTTCAGTACATTACGTCTTATTTCAAGCATATTTATTAAACTAATTTGCCAATAGGTAAAACAATGTCCTCACCCCAATGTGACTGTGTCCTTAAATCTTATTGGTAATTCAATATAATGTAGTCAAACCACAGGTTATTACTAAAATTCAAGTTATTTTGCACTGTGTCGTCTGGCTTTGTGATTAAACTGTATGCCAATGTGTAAGGTGGGGGCACAGAGGGCAGATGGTGCAGATTGGCAGCCTCACTACCCCAAGGCAGCTGTGGCTTCAGAAATATCTTCCCAACCTCAAATATAGTGACTGAAAAATGCTATGTAACACACTTTGATTGGTTCTATATAAATCAAAATCTTTATTATCATTATGACTTTATGAGCTGCCAACATGCGCTGTCTGTTTATCTAGCCTACTGCGTTGTTCAAATAAAATTCGGTAATCCAGTCACTGTGTGTATACCACTTGAAACTGGTGTCACTTCCACTAAAGGGAAATTAAAATCTCCCATGGGCCCTTAACTCACCATCTTAACCTTTGCATTAGCTTACCTTAGTTAAAGGTAGTGTGTGTGTGGTCCAAACTGCCTCATTTGTGTCCTGAGTCATTAACCTTTGTGAAGTGCTGCCATTATTACAGGAAATGAGAGCGTGTTATAGGAGCAGATGACAGTGCACTGGTGTGATTGCATCTTTAGTCAGGTACCAGAGCTGCGCAGTCTTGAGTTACATTTATTTGAGTAACTTTAAAGGAAATAATTATTCTTGGAGTCGTTTTCAGACTGCAGCCCTGTTTGAGTAATCACTTGAGCACTTACTGGTCTAAAAGTTTTGGTTAAAATGTAGAAAATACTGAGACTAAGTTTGATCTGGACTAGACCTAAACTAAACCTGGACTAAACCTTCTTCTTGTTTTTATCGGATTCAGGTATTCTTAGAAGATTGCTACTGTGGGGTTGCCTCTTCATAGATCTGACCTAGACGTTGCCCAGTGACGCCACCCGCTTTTCTCCATTTTAGACAAAGCAACATCTCCACCATGGCAACAAGCAGCTTTAACTAACCACAACCACTAACATGCAAAAGTAGTTTCTTTAAAAATAGTTAGTCCTTCAGTAACATTTACTTGAGTATCTTTTTATAAAATAATATAATATTTAGTTTGACGTAACAGTACTGGAGATGTAACGATATCCCAATTTTTCGGTACGATTTTTTCACGATATGCATCTCATGGTACGATGCTTATTGTGGTATTTTGTAGAAGCTAACAGAATTGTGAATACACTACTTTTTCCTTTAAAATGCCTTGACAAGACTTTTGTTCTGTCATAAACCTAAGAATTAAGATCTAAAAGTGCTTAATAAGTAATTTCATCATGTAAATTGGATTGAAATAGAGCAGAGGATCATGGGCTGTGTAGTTCCCTCTGTTTTTTATTTAGCTATTGCTTCACCAAAACAGTGAATTTAAGCAAAGAAACTTGTAATTCGATATATATTGTGATGACCCACGATATTACTGAGAGACTTGACGAAACAATATCACGATATTTCAGTTATTGTTACATCTCTAAACAGTACTCTTACTTTTTGTGAGTAAGTCTATTATAGACAAAACCTCATGTTGACCATATAAATAATTTGAACATCTGTCCTTGAAAATAACAGATTTTGTGCATTATTTAAGGTTTTCTCCTCACAATTAAATCAACTTTAAATTACAAATCAAATGTTCCGTCTAGACTCTCGAGTAGTAGTTTCCCTAAATACTTTTTTATTGTTACTTGAGTCATTTTATGAATCAATACTTCTACTTGAGTAATATTATTCTAGTAGTAGCGTTACTTGAGCACAATTTTAATCCACTCTATCCACCTCTGCTCTTTACCTGCAGACTAATAATTTACAATCAGAGAGGACTGAGAGCTGCACTGCCCCCTAGTGGATCATTAGTGATTGAAACGAGGCCAGTGCCAAACCCCAGGGGCCTGTCTGTGGGAAATAGACTCGTCAAACATTACACGGAAACTCTGGGTCTTTTACATTGAAACTTTATTAAAAACAAGCTGTTAAACCCAAGCACAGAAGCCAAGTCAAACAGGCCCGTAAAGCATTACACAACATAGACAAATACACTGGTTTCACTCAAGTAATATCTGGGAGAAATACCAGATGCAATATACTTCAAATTTGTAATGTCTCACTATAAATGAAATGATATGCAAAATTCAAAGACTATTTATTATCTCCATAACAAATGACTGCTAAGTGTGACTTCACCAGCCCAAATGTCCCACAGTCCCACAGTAAAACAACACAAATGGGACTTTTAAACACATATCAAGGGGTAGAAACAGTTGCTTAAAGCTAAAAATATCAGTAGGAGTATTGATTTGCCCAATAAAATATATTGTTTAATGTTGGAGGGATGTCTTGTCTGGCCTGGGAATGTCTTGGGGTCCCCCTGGAGGACCTGGAGGAAGTGTCCAGGCTGAAGGAAGTCTGGGAGTCCCCAATTTCCCGGCCTCGGATAAGTAAAAGAAAATGGATGGATGGAGGTGCAATATGTAACCTTTCATGTAGAGGGACTGCCACCTGCTTTTCTCGATGGAAATGTTATTTATTTGTCTGGAATGTTTCACCATAATGCATTAAACAGTTCTTTCTCACGGTAGACGTGCAGGTGATCACTAAGTCAACAGGTTACAGGTGAGATCTGCGGAGACGGTGAGTAAGAATGGGTGTTTTGCATGCCAGGAAAGCAATAAAACACCTCTGTTCTAGACAAAGCAATAACACTTCCATGGAGACAATCAGTTTTGCACCTTTGTTTGTGTTTGAATATTATCTAACAAAAAATCTGAGAGTTTACGGTAGTTATTGGTGCAACAGCTTATTCTTTGGAGCAGATTCAAATCTTCCAAAATGCCTTTGTAGTGACGAGGCTGGAATTCCACTGGACCCGGAAATAGAGTTATGGCGTCACCACTTAACTGCCCCACAGGTTGCGTTCACGATCCAAGAATTTGATGCTGTCATAATCATCAAGGGTGCAATATAAGTCTATGTGGTAGATGGCTATTTTTGAAGAAAACGTCCTCACTGGAAAATCCACAAACTTGCACAAACAAAAAAAACCTGTAACTAAATCTGGACTAGACTAAACCAGGACTAGAACATGAATCAAGTCTACATCACACCGAGACCAAATGTGTGAATGAACCTTTAATAACTTCACATACTTTTATATATTGAAATATTTTCTGGTGCCTTTGCCACTATATTAAAAGTACTGAAGCCTTTGAAAATTGTGCTCGTTTTAGTTATCTTGATAGAACCATTAATCACAAGGATGTTAACCGTAACCAGATCAAAACATCTGATAGCTTTCTGACCTGCCCTCCACCTCATTTTTAAACAATGTGTTCTTTTAACCACTGTCATGTGTAGTGAACGCAACCTATTAACTAACCACCACATGCAGGAGTAGTTTCTTTCAAAAACCTTTAGTCTTGCGTCAGTTCTTGGCGTCGCTCACAGCCTGGTTCTCTGATTGGCAGGCAGCTCGTCCTGGTCAAGTCCCCACAAGAAGGTGCGGAGCCTGGTGACCTCCTTCTGCAGTTCAGGGCTCGGGATCGGCTGGGACAGGTCCAGTCTGGGAGTCTCATTTGGGAGGATTAAAGGAGGGTGGTCCAGGAAGCTCTCAAAGATGTCTGACACAAAACAGAAACAATGACGACAGTTAAAGCTGCTTGTTTGATCTGTACTGCAGAAAAATATTCATAATGGGCTTTAAGTGGTGAAAGAATTGGATTTGCTATTAACTATTATGCAATCCTTTGAAAAATGAAATACCCTACAGGAAAATGTCTTGTCACCAAAAACCATGGATACATTCATTTTGGAAATATGTCTGTATTGTTTTTGATTAATTTGTTTCGATCATTTTATTTTCTCATTTCTGGTCAAATTACTCTCAGAGGGAATATGAAAATTGCTTAAACTTAAGGAGGGTGTATTATGCAATCAACTTTTTGAGCTTTCTACCCTGCCATAACGTTGTTCACGCATCAAAAACATGCCTGAAGTGGCTTTAAACATCATCCATACATGTTTGAGTAATATAGTGATCTCTCCTAGGCCCTTTTCAAACACACCTTATGGTTAACAGTTTGATTCTGTCCAATGCTCAGCCCACAAGCCCACACAGCAATTTTCCATAATATGTTGCAAATATAGCATGTCAAAACAATAAAAGGTAACATGGTGATCTAAATATGTTATGTGTTTCCATACAAGTGTAAGACCGTCTCTTTAATAATTCAACTTGAAAGGCATAAAAAAATATGGCTCTTCATGTATACCAATAAGTCATGTACTGGAGCTGTTACATATTTATTTGTGTTACCTCCGCTGAGATCGGTGCCTGGAGGTGGGGCCCAGGAGGATGGAGGTGCCCGCGTTGGACCCAGTTTGTAGTGGGTGAGGAGGTGATGGAGCTGGGCTGGGCTCAACAAGGCGTGGTCCTCCTGCAGGCTGCTCCAGGACGACTACAGAACAATATCGTGTTATGTTCACAATAATTAATAAAAATAATAATTACGTCTGTAGGCTGTTTTAACTTGATGACATTTGCGAGTGTTTATAGATCATTTTGCTTGATGTAAGAAAATGGAAATAGAAATGGCTCTCAAGTCCAATTTTAGTTGTTTCCAGATTTAGTTTAGTTTGGTTAAAGTGAGAATTCTGAATCCAAGTCATTTAAAACTAGCTCTTTTCATCTTTTGCAGTGCATCAGTCTGAGAAAGAATGAGAAATGCTGCGGTGTAGACGGTGCACTGACCTGGATGAGTCTGGTTTTGGGAATGCACAGGAAGTTGACTATGACAGACAGTTTCTTCATGAACTCAGAGGCAATATCTCCTAATCCTGCTCCCTGGAGCCAGTCCAACACCAGATCCAGGTTAGTCCGGATCTGAACAGCTCTGGACCATGAGAACAGACCATCTGAAACACACATTGCATCATTATATACTTTACATTTTACGAAGAGCCACAATATTAACTGTAAAGGACAATTTTGATTAAGTATAGATCTTTTTGGCCACTGAAAAGCTTTATAGTGTAGTTTATTTAGTTAATCAGACAGTCCATAGTTTACATTAACCTTGATTGTAGCACTAGAGCTAATTTCCACCTGTAGTCCCTGGGCAGGCTGATGTTATAGTTCATAAAATCAATTTTCTGTAACATTATTCACATCCAGTTCTCTCAGCGGCATAAAATGGTCTGTATCCTCAGTTCAGTTCACTCACTCCAGAACTTCACACCCTCTCCAGACCACACACACACATCAGTCCACATTATGGGAGCAGTTTTGGTTTGAGAGGAGCCATTGTTTCACCAGGCGTGACAATGTGCCATAGTTGTTACATGTAGTCAGCTCTGTGTTGCAGTATTTCTCAAACTGTGGTATGTACCATATTTGGTGGGTACAATCCCCATAGTTCAAATATTTGCAGAATTTAGAGTCGATTGAATCCACATTTGGGTTTGTTCTTGTTTAGTAGAATAATTGTGTAGTCCTGTTTTAGACCTGGTTTAGATCTGGTGGCACTTGGAATATTTTCTTTTTCGCATTGAGTGGTTCTTCACTCAATGGGGGCAAGTTATAACCATAGCCAAGCTGTCTGGGGCTGGGCTGACTGATGTGGCTGCCAACTTGCCCCAAGTTTGGAAATCTGGTTTTGAAAAGTCAAAGATGGAGCGCAATTGCAAATTTGTATTTTGTTTTTAATTTGGGTTTAGTTTATTTTTTTCAGCTTGTATTTTGTTACCTCTCTCCAACAGCGTGTTGAGTAGCGAGGTGTTGGTGAAGAAGAAGAGGTAGCCAAATGTTTGGGAGGTGAGAGGAGGCGACAGACAGGCTTCTCTGGAGAGCAAGAGGGAGCAGCGGTAAACCTCCACCAGACCTGCCACTCTGGGAGGTAAGGCCGAAACATCGTCCACGTCCCTCTTCTCCTCTCCCTCTGCTCCTGCTCCTCCATCCTTCTCTTTGTCCTTGTCTTCACTGGAGAACGGGTTTGTGTCCAAAAGAGCAGGGAGCAGAGAGTACAGTGTCTGTGAGGAAAAAGAAGAGGCATGGTTCATTTATTTTTTTGCAAATAATATTCTGGTGCAATATGAGGTTCAAAATAGCAATATTTAAATGATGTCTGTGTAATCGTACAGATAGGTTCCATGTCCAGTTTACACAATTCAGCTTTCCAGCTTTTCTGCTAACATCTAAATCAGGGGTTTCCAACCTGTAGCTCGCCAAGGGATTTCTGAATTGCACATATTGTGCTGAATACTTCAAATTTGACTGATTAAATGCCTATTTCCTTTGTAAATTTATACTTTTTATGCCTAAATTTGTACACTGATAACTGGATAATGGGTTATGTTTTATAGACATATAACTGTACCTCATCTTCGGCTAACCATGGCTGGGAACCAACTACCAACCTTTAATTTATGGGTGAACACGACCACTGAGATGCACCCATGCCAAATTCTCTAAATAAATCTTGCAAAAAGTGCACTAAGTAACTTTTTAGGTGGAGAATCTGCCACCTGCTTGTCTCTGTGAAGATGTTATTGCTTTGCCTGGAAAGTTCCACAGTGCAGCATTAAAAGTATCAAGCAGGCAACTTACGGGCCTGATCTGTAGAGAGTCAACCCTGGTCACTGTCAGAATGCATGTTTTTCAGGTAGTTCTTCAATAACATTTCCATGAGACAGGCAGGTATTGGACCTCCCAATATTGGGGTAATGTTATATTGGAAATGTCACATAGTGCATCTTTAAAACAAGACAAAACTGCTGCATTCACATTTGCCCTGGCTGGGTCCTGGCTTGATCCAGTTTAGACTGTAGACTTGGTCTTAATTTTCATGTGGTGCATGTGCAAGTATGACCATAGCCATGTTGAAACCAGTGAAGTAAAAATAGGAATCTAGACCTACCACCACCTAAATGTATCCAAATGACACAAGACAAACATTCACAATCCAAGCCACTTTTAACACAGTGGTCCCAGTGTTTCTATTTAGGGAGTGTTTTCACCTTAGTGAGATGATACACACACTGCTGAAAGGTGTGCATAATGACATCATCCAGCTGCGCCAGGGCCTCCGAGCAGGTGTCCATGTCAGCCGTCAAAACAGGGTCGCCCGGGGCTACGGAGAGGCACCCATTAAGACAGATTAAAGACCAAACGCAAGCTCTAATTTTTATGTTGGCTGCACTTCTGTATTACATAGATTACAAGGGAAAGGTAATTCTTTTTTTAGTCAGCAGTTTCTTTTATTATTTTCTAACAACTCCGTGCATTCAGGTATATATTACACAAGAAGAATTGTTGCCATGGTGACCTATAGTAAGGGCTATTCAGTTTCAAGCAGCCTTTTTTTTTTTTTACTTTTTTGTATTCCTGCTTTAGCTAATGTCATTGTTTTCTACAAAAAAACTTTATTAACATTCATTTTTGACAAATAAGTAACATAATTATCAGTGGATGTGCCCATATACTGTATAAGCATGCAAGTGTACTGTAATCCTGCATAAACTACAGAGCAGTGCAGCAATTATACCCTGTTTGTTCTCCTGTGTTTTATACATAATTTATGGTTCAAACCTTCAAACTCCCACTCCTTGTCCATGGTTTCCACTTTGACCTGGAAGAAGTTCAGGAGCTCAGTGGCGTTGGACATCCAGAACATTAGAGGCCGGAGATCCGAGGAGAGGGCCTGCACACTGGGCATGCTGATCTCTGTCTCCTGCTCTGTGGAACTGAGTGAAGAAACCAAAATGTAGCAAAAATATAATGCATATTACTGCAAAAACTAATATCTATATAAATTAAAGTTACTTGAATTAAGAACATTTTATCTTGAGTAGATTTAACCTGACAAGTAAAAATATCTATAATCTCTGCTGCATGTATTTTTCTGGAAATGTTATTGCTTTGCCTGGAATGTTCCACAGAGGGGCATTAAACTTATCATGCATTCTTACAGTAAGCATGATCATTTCTCCACACAGCTGGTGTGGAGAAATGACTCAGCCTGGTGGTGTCACCTGCTTTTCTCCATGGAGATAGATAAGTTTAATGCCATACTGTGGAACATTCTGAACAAAGCAATGATGTTTCAGTGGAGACCAGATATATATTCTTAATCCATGTAGTTTTACCTTATAATTTACTTGTTGCAGTAAACATATATATATTTTTTTTCATTTCACAAATATGAATGAAAAGTGCTCTTACTTTTGCGTGGGATGCTTATCCCCAAATTCCTTGATGTTATCCTGTGAAGAGAGTTGGACACAGAAGAGAGGGTTGTGGGGGCGGAGGGGAGCAGAGTCTCGCCCTGCAGCCAGGACAATTACAGCACATTTTCCAGCAGCAGGGAAGTGACATCAACTCATCCCCTCTGCTGTCTACAACACTGGGCCACAACATGGGCCACAATGAACAAATACTAAGTGGTCATATTTATATAGTGTTTTCTACCTTCAAGGTACTCAAAGTATCACTCACCCATTCACACACATTCATCAGAGTTAAGTGTCTTGCTCAAGGACACAACAACAGCATTCATCTGTGGGAGCTCAGATCGAACCGCCAACCTCTGGATCAATGGATCTGACCTCTCTGCCAACAATGTTTACATCCAGAGCGGATTTCGAATTGCTGACCTTTAGCTCAGAGATCACTTTAACTAAGCTACTGCCACGCTGTCCACAACACTGGACCACAATGAAGAGCGGCTGTACGGCATTGGACCACACAACACTGCGCCACAGTGAAGACTCATGTCTGTTTGTTTTTCTGACTGGACCTGGAGATCTTCATATGTCTGCCTTCAATTATCCTCACACATTAGTCAGTACCCAAGCCAGTTACCCAAACACTCTTTATTCTTAGTGTGTCTTTCACTTACCCACACGATTTCTTTAATCAGATTAGCTGCTTTTAGTAGTATTTGTGGTGTGAGGGCAGGGTCCAAGTGTTTTGAAGCATGATCAATCATGATTGACAGCAAATATGCAGGAGCTAAAGGCCCACCCCCCGAGTCTGGAGAAGAATTTTTGGAGATGATTTCCTGAAACAAAAGTCAACATTTATGAGTTGTTCCCAAACAAGAGGAGGAATATTGCATGATATTATTGTTACTTGTAACAGGGTGTCCGCATGACGAGGGTGGAATTTCAAAATGGCCTCACTTGACCCGAGGTACTGCCTTAGGGCCTCCTGTCGATCCACCAGACCTGAGGGGCAGCAGGTGGAGGTGGCATCGCTCTGCCAGGGCAGAGTCAGAGCTAGGGGGGGAGCCGGAGACACTCGAGGGTCCCGGTATAAGAAGAGGAAATGCTCCCCAACACCAATGACATCTCCTGGCTTTAGTACGGTCTCCCTGTACACACACACCCCGTTGTGCGTGACGGCTCCTCCTCTGAAGGGCCTCATCAAAGCTAGGAGGAGCAGAACAACATCAGGTCTATGTTTAGCGTGTTATGTTTTACCGTGTATCAGTTTATCGCCCTAAACATCTTCTGTGTGTTTACTGCACCTTGTCCAGAGGGCGCTTCGGGGACAGCCGAGTCTCTGCGGATCAACAAATGTCGAGCCAAAAGATCTGGAGCCGACAAAAATGTGTCAACCTTCAGAGGCCTCTTCCCCTTCTTCTCCCTCTCTCTGTCCTTCTCTCTCTCCTTGAGCGTTGGCTTCCTCCCAAAAACATGCATGTGTCCTGTCATGATGTACAACACAAAGTCCTGCAGAAGACAGGGAGGTCTGTTATCTTGGACTGTTATGGTTTAAATGAATCTCTCTCTCATCTGAAGATGATACGTTCAGCAGAAGCAGATGATAAGGAATGAAGTGTGCCACAGTTTGAAACAATAGACGTTGTGATGTTACTGTGAGAACCGCACACAGAGGACGTGTGTTTTGTAGAGGCAGGTTGTTGAGGCTTTTTGTCGCTATGACGATGTTTATGCGGGATGCAGAAAGGGAGAGGTTAGCGCAGGGATGGAAAGGCTGATGGTATGCTGCGATTACAGACATGCAGGTCTGATGTCATCTGGGTGTGTGGACCTACACTCAAATCTGCTCAGACAAATTGACTGTTAGACATAAATGCTACTGTATGTGCAAGCATATGTTCTGTACATAGGTCAGTGTTTCCCACCATTTTTTCAGTTTCATGACTTCACCCTGAGGAGCTGCTTTAAAATATGTTTACTCTTGTGAACTTCTGTTTTGGGTTATACTTTTGTGACCTTCTCTCACTTTGATCTGTGGTAAATGTGGTAATAATAGAGTCAGCTATTTAAACTGGCGGCCCTGTTAGTGCACTACTGCCTTACAAACTGCTTCTTGAGATTCGGAGAAGTCCCTTGTTGTAATGCCAGGTTACCTTGCTCTGATCGTAGCCTTGTAGGAGCAAGAAGTACGGTCGGTCGGTCGGAGGGAGGATCAGACTCTGGGACATCACTTCCAGGTCACAGGTGGAGTAGTCCTTCTCTTCTTCTGCAGTCTGATGAGTCCATCCAACTTTGGCTTCAGGTCTGGGTCTGATCTGTAATTATCAGTTTTAATAGATCATTAAAAGGCTTCTGTCTTGTTACACAGTAAAAATAAAATTCCTAGAGGAGTTAAAATTACTTATTTTTTGTTAACTTGAACCTAAATATCTTGAAACCAGTGAAATTTTCTTTGATGCATAATTCATTAAACCCAAACGTCTCAAAACTATTCAAACCAGATTAATACTCTTAATTCAAATCATTTTAAGTGAGATTGGATACACCACTTTTACAGGATAGTCTCTCACATGTATGGCTCCTTACCTCTCCTGGCTGTGGGCTGATCATGCTCACTATATTCTTCCTGTCCGGCCCCTCTGAACTGTTGTTGTTCGTGCGGTTGTTTGTCCCGCGCTGGTCGTTGCTCACGTGGTTTCCTTGGCGACGGCTCCGGCTCAGGTTCATGTCACTGATGCTTCTTCTCAGTTCTGTGTTTCTTCCTCGATGGCCCCGCTCCTCCTCGGGACCCCCTCCTGACGCCATTCTGCTACGGCGCCAGCGAACACCTAAAAACACAGAATACACATGGTAAAGGTATAATCGCACACACATTTATTATTCAATATTAGGGTCGTACAGTCTCAGGTGACTCAAAGCCATTTATTAAATCGAAAATATTGCAGTTATTTAGGTACTTGAATGTCCGTGGCAAATTAGCGCTGCATGATTTTGGAAAAAAAGAAAAAAAATCTGAAATGTACTGCAATTGTGATTTGCAATATATGTTTAAAGGATAGGTTTCCATTCAGAGAGCAAACCAATCCAGGAGTATTAACATTTGAGAGTAGACTGAAATCTGATAAATTGTACTGATGAACTAACGCAAAAATCTCATGCATTTCAGAACATGTTTGTAGAGGTCTAAATTACAGGTACAACAAGATACTTCTATAAAAAGACAGAATGTTTTGTTCTATTATCTAAGTAATTGTAGCCTTTGTGATTTGATAATTGCTATTTCATTGATGATTAATTGTGCAGACAGTGTCTTTTTATAGACAATTTGTTACGCCTGCAGTTTAGACATCTATAAACTCCAAAATGCATTGGATTCTTGCATCTATTAAAAAATTTATACTGTGGTTTTCTCTCAAATGTTAATGATTTTGGGGTGTGTTTAAAACATGCACTGTGAACTAAGTCTTGATTTGAAAACATGAATCTCTCATCTATTGGCAACACTCAGAAAGATTGTGCAGGCTTAATCAATATCTTTAGTCTTAAACCAACCTTCCCTCTCTCCTTCCCTCTCCCTCTCTCTTTCCCGCTCTCTCTCTTCTCTCTCGTAGTCATCTCTTCTGTGTATTTCAAAGCGCCGTTCGAATCCGTCTTTGGGTCTCCACATGTCCACTAGGAGCAGGGGACATTCCCACGGGGCCACACATCTGCGACACTCCGTCTCCCATTTGAACGCTCCATCTGGCTGCTGCACGGGCTTTCCAATGACATCACACAACAGGAAGTCCTCTGGGCTGTACTTCTGAAGAACTACAAGGAAACAAGGAGAGAAAAAGCAGAACAAACAGAAACGAAATACTGAATGGTTTATGTATTAAATTATATTATTCCAATGGCAGTTAGAAGTAGGAATGTTACAATATTCCGCAATCGGGAAATGTCAGTATTGCAAAAGTACAATAACAACAATGTTAAAAGGAATGAACCAGAACTATGCAATATCCATACTTACATAATACAAAAATAGACCTTTAACCATCTATAATATACTATTAAAGTCATTTATGAGACTGGCCAAAAAATAACTAACTTTCATTTATATTAGATCACCATTCCTTTAGTACTGGGGTATCCAAACTTTTTTCCCCACAGGGCCGAATATAGAAACACATTCCAAGAAGAGGGCCATAGACCAGTGATCAATACAGTGAGTTTTTAAGATGGTGCATTTCACATATTTTTGAAAGAGCCACTTTACCTTTAATAAGGTTGTGAACTTCAGTTTTAAGTCTGTATCATAATGTAACATGATGTTATTGAGGTTATAGGGGTAGTAGAAATACTTACATTTGCCATTAAAAGTGCTGTCTGTGATCAATCACAAACTCAGCAGGAAGCCTGAGGGCCAACAGAAACTGGTCTAGTTTGGACACCTCGGCTCTTATGTGACTAGAAAGAAGTTAAAAGTTGCAGTATTGTTACTTTTCTGGTTGTTATTGCTCTGCCTTGATGTTCACTCATCTGTCTTCATGGAAACAAGTAAATTACACCACTATAGGTCAAGTTACAGGTCAGATCTTTGGAAAGGCAACCTCGTTCACAGCAAGAATGCTGCAATTAAAATGAACAGAAACTGGACTAAGACTGTTCCAGGTGAAGCAGTAGAATCTCAAACACATGGCGAACCCTCAAACAGAAAGGTTACTGGTACATAGTTCCTAGTACATAGCACCTTTAATGTGTCATTAGGGTTCTAGTGTTACTTTTTCTATTGTGGCCATAAAGCCTGATCAGGTCTCAGAAGCAGGGCTGGGCCTGATGAGTACTTGGATGGGAGAACACTAGGAAAATCAGGTGCCACAGTGGGGCACCAGTGGCAAAAACTGCTGTTGTGTCCTTAGGCAAGGCACTTCACCTCCATTGCTAAGTATGAATGTGGTGTGTGTGAATGTTAGTGGTGGTTGGAGGGGCCGATGGCGCAGATTGTTAGCCTCATTTCCATCGGTGTGTCCCAGGGCAGCTGTGGCTACAGTAGTAGCTTACCACCACCAAGTCTGGAGTGAATGAATAATGAACTGTAAAGTGCTTTGGGTATCTTGAAAGGCGCTATATAAATACAATGATTAATTAATTAATTAATAACTTTTTAGGAGTATACATTCACTTGAAATTACTATTATACTGCTTTATTGTGACCTGTATTTTTCATGATTAATCATCTAATCTCGACATTCCTAGATGTGGAATATACAGTATATTGGATAAAAAATTCCTCTTCCCATACCTGTGTCCTCTGTCTCCTCCCTCTCTCTCTCCGTGTAGCGTGTAATGACCTGACAGATGAGCTGCCGAGCTGTAGAGTTAACACTGGCCAGCAGGGAGCGGTAGTTAGCCCCACTGGAAAGCGCATCACCATAGATCTTTATTAGCCCAGGGGCAGAAGAAGACCCGGGGGGCAGGTAGTGATGTGACGAGGGGGCAGCAGAGTGCGCCCAGACCTCCCTCTCTCTCTCACCCACTGCCTTGTCCCGGTCACTGTTAGAGCGCCCCCGCAGGAAGAGGTGAGAAAGACGCTTCGCCCGAGACTGGGGAGCGGCGGGACGAGGGCGGAGGAAGGCGGGCGACGGAGAGGGCGATGGGGTGGGGGAAGCCAGGGAGGGGGTGGAGTTTGAGAGGGAGGAGGAGGGGGCAGAGGGGGCTTCGTGGAGGGAGGCTGCGTCAGAGCTGGTGGTAGATCTGGGAACAGAAGAGGGGCAGAGAGAAAAAGAGGAAGAGGGCAGTCAGCTGTGAGTTATGTCTATGTCTAAAAAGCACAAACAACAAAGTCTAAAATAACACAGGATTCAGATTGCAGGAAATGCGACAGTGGAAGTAATGACATCAGTGCATCCTATGACATGGGACTGACTTTTCAAATCAATCTGCAACGCACATCAGTGTTTATGCAGAGGTGCAATTACAGTAAAACTTTAACAAAACAACTTAAAAAAAATAAAATAAATAAACAGCATTGCATAAGCACACACAAAAAAGCCTTCTACTGATTTCTTTTTATAGTATAAATAGTATTGTATAAATGTATTGTATCAAACTTAAAGGTGCACTGTATGGCTTTTCAGGGGGCTTTTGTTCCACAGTACAGTATTAAACTTCATGGAGACAAGCAGGTAACACAACCAGGACAAGTTACAGGTCAGATACGTGGAGTCGCAATCCTGCTCATAAAAAGACAGCATGTTTTTCCTAAGATACTTTCAGGAAGCTCTTGAATTTGAATTGAATGAAAAGAAGATATAACTTTAAAGCCATAAAGCAATAACATCTCCATAGAGACAAGCATGTGGTGGTATCATAGTGCACCTTAATAGCATTTGTCAAATCAGTTTCATGCATAAGTGTATGGGACTGACTGTATTTTAAATCTTTAGACTCACCTGACAGAGACAGCACTGGGCCAACGACGTCCTAACTTTGCAAAGTGTTTTCGAGGGGAGTTGATCCACAAACCGACAGGGAAATGGAGCTTCCTGGCACGGGGACTACCAGACCCCTCCATCTGACATGAGAGGAAAAAATATATAAACTGTTTTGTCATAATACATACATAACCATGACTCAAACAAAGTAACAATACAATGATATCGTGAAATTTAAAGGAAACAACTTGTAAAGAGTGCAACCTAATCCCAAAAATATATGTCGCAAATTCTACAGACACTGGATGGACATTATGGGATAATCTTAATAGCAATAATCAGATTAAAGTATTGTCATCCATCAAAAATTGTTCTATAAATGTCTTGTTTGAGATCCAAGTATCACACAAACAGTCTTGGGACACAAAACTGCAGATTGGTAAATCGTCACATTTTTATATAGTGCTTTTCCACCTTCGAGGCACTCAAATCGCTTTACATCAAGGAACTCACTCATTCAGCAGTGTACGCAGACACTGGGGGTGAATAGGTTAAGTGTCTTGCCCAAGGACACAATGGCAGCATTCATCTGTGGGAGCTGGAATCACACCAGCAAAGTCAGTGGATTTGACCACTCAACCAATCATATTCATGTCAAGAGCAGGATTTAAACTACCAACCTTCGGATTTTTGGACAAACACTCTACCAACTGAGCTACAGTCACCACTTATTGTTTTTTTTTTTTTTTATTCTTTTCTGCTGAAAGGTCAGGTACCCTCTTGTATCCATGGAGAAGTTATCACTTTAAACGGAGATGTGCGAACTGAATTGCCCTTTGGGATTAATAAAGTTGTTGATTAATTGATTGATTGATGGATCTATCTTGCATTTATTTCATTTCAAGTGTTTTTATTGCACTTTGTGAGCAGGGGCACCTCTCCACACATCTGACCTGTAACTTGGCCTAATGGTGTCACCTGCTTGTTTCCATGGAGATGGATAAGCTAAATGACATACTGTGGAACATTCAAGGACCAGAAAAGTCACATCATGTACCTCCTTTAAACATGCTTTTTGTAACTTTTCTGATGGACTGTCACCACCTGCTTTTCTCCATGGAGATGTTATTGCTTTGTCTGAAATGTTTCACAATATGGCATTAAAACTTTCTAACATCTAGGTATTTTTGAGTAGTAAAAGCACCTGTCATGGAGTAAATGTAAAGGAGATCTGTTTAATGTCATATTGTGGAACATTTGGAAACAGAACATTGACATCTCCATTGAAACAAGAACGTGACGGACCCCCAAACTGAAAATTTACATAGTGCGCCTTTAATTAAGCATTTTCAGCTAATTTTTGTCACAATACACACAATTTTGTAACTTTGCTTTTCTTTTTATATCTCAGTACAGTGCTCCTCATTGTATTGCTTTACATTGCTTTCTCATAATGCAGATGTGCACACAATTCTTACAATAAAACAATAGAATGATGTCACAAAATCAACAGGAAATAACACTGTCAACACTGAAGCTAACCGAGAGTATCCTAATCCTAAAAATATATTGTTCGTGTTCCAGGTTTTCAAACAGGAAGTCTCTGGTCCAGCTGTTGAAAATGGAATTACCCCGAACTTTGCCTGGGCAAGTCTTCCATGAAAAAAAGTACAATCCTTTATGCTTGGTTGGACTGTATTTTGTTACCACTTAATAATAATAATTACTCACACTTCCACTATATTACATTACACTGTTAAAAATGTTAAATAAAATTGTATTACAAGATAAAAATAGTATATATAGGTGAAAAAAGACATTGGAAATCACACAATAAACAAACAGAGCAAAAGTTTAGTATTTGAATATATATTTTAACTTACCCAGTCTTTTCTTCTGCTTTGTATAGTCTTTTATAATGATCCGTAACCAGACGAATTCCACATACGCTTAAATTAATCCCTTTATATACCGCATTTCTTGTTTTTCATAGTTATATCCCATTTTATGTCACTCCGTGCCTTGATAAAACTAAAAATTAAACTTGAAATCTGTAACTGAATGAGTGCTGCTCCCTCCAGCTTTCCCTAACTTTTCTGGTCTATAGATAGAGAAACGGGCCCATTGTTCTTAGTGACAGAATTTCCTTCCTTTGTAGTGGACAACACCTATATCCTGACTGAGAAAGAGAGAGAGGGATAGACTGGTTTAATGCCACGTTAAATGTTTGAAACTATTTTTAAGTTGGGGCGCATTATAAACTAAACAAGCTATTCTTAAATTAAACGCAAAGTGCTTACATTATTTTAGTTTTATCATTATTATTAATTGCTGTAAGTAAAAGTATGTAGTTACAGGCGTAAAGTTTCATTTGCAAGTCAAAAATACACTGTGTAATTTATGGAGATATAGAGCCTGTGTCCATGAAGATGGCATGTTCCGCAATATGGCATTAAACGTCTAACCTGCATTTAGTCAAGTACAGGTATGTCCAAAACACCTGTAAAAATGTGCATTCTTACTGTTCGCGCGCTCCAGTCCCCACAGATCTGACCTTTAACTTGGATTAATGGCTTCCCCTACTGGTCTCCATGGAGATAATTGAACTTAATGTCACATTGTGGAGCATTCTAGATATGTAAAGTAATATCATCTCCATGGAGACAGATTGGTGGCGTGAACCTCCACCACAAAGGTTACATAGAGCATCTTTAAGTTCAGTAAAGTTATGGATTTTACAGGAAAGAGAAAGAAGGAAGCCCACTGAGAGACAGGAAACACCAGACACCTGTGATCTTTGACATTGTCCTCGACAGGAAGATGCAGAGAAAGGACCTCCTGTGTCCCACATCAGGGAATACGTCCAGAGCAAAACCACATTTCTGCGCCTGGTACGTCACAGTCCAGTAGGCCCTGTCCTGACTGAGAGAGGAAAAACATATTACGACCTTTTATAGGCATCTCAGTCTTAACATTTCACTCAAGTAATAGGGATTTTTTATATACATATTCTTTACCGTCATATTAAAAAATAAATTTCTTAAATAGGCATATGACTGATCCAACAGAATTTCAAAAACTATAATTAATATTACTATATTTTCATAATCTTTGTGAGAATGGATTACAGACGGATAGGTTTAGGATTCACTGAGTAAAGATACTGAGTAAAATACAAAAATGTTTTATTACTGGGGATGTTTCAGTTGCATTAAAAGGCTAGAAAAACATGTCCTTACAATGAAGTGGTCTTGCTTCTCCACAAACTTGACTCTTTTTTGGCCTGAAAGAAAGCATCTGTCTGCTTGTCTCAGAAATTTATACAACAGATAATACTTCCTGCAACTGTACAACAACTGTCTGTTATCTGTTGCATAAGGGTGTATGCAATAGATAACCCTATGTCCTGTCAATCATTATCTCATTGTTGCACTGTCTTCCTATGACCTCTTGTATACAGCTGAGATTTTATAATTTATTACTTATTTTTCTATTTTATTTTGACTTGTACATTTACATGTATATAATTATGTCTTATTTGACACCTGTCTCTTGCTATCTTTTTTGCTACTTATTTAGAATTTCTTATTATCATTTATATTTTTTACTCTTTGTTATTATATTAAATTTAATGAGTGAGCTACTGTGTCCAAATAATTTTCCTTGTGGATCAATAAAGTTTGTCTAAGTTTAAGTCTAAATGATGTTCCTTTGGCTCTAATATTTCACACAGTATGGTATAAGATGTATCTATCTCGTTATAAATGTTCAAAAAAGTTGCTTATGTTATATTAATTCAACAATAATCATCATCATTGTCGTTTAAGGATTTATTTATTTATTCATTTGTTTATTTCTTACAGGAGGCCTCAAAAACAGACGCATTTACGCTATGACGCAATTTCCCGTCATTCTCTACGGCTGACTGAAAGGACATCAGAGGGCAAAGCGACGCTGTTGGCGCTCTTAAAGATGTAAGTTTACGTCTATTTATCGCTCTTAATCTTACGTTTATGCAGTTTATAAATAAACTGAAGTGAATTTAATATTGTAGTTGATAATTTGACACCCGGATTGGACTTCATTCGGCGTATTTAACCTTGTGTATCTTATGATTTTAGCATTGGGCTAACGCTAAGCTAATAGATGATGATGTAGCTTTCAGGTCGAAAAGCGTCAACGGCGACAACAAATGTTTAAATCACTGCTAAAACGATGAACGATGCATGTCTTGTTTATTTAGGAGCATAAACTACTTGCTGTAATATTTGTGTCGTGGTACAGGTGTCTTTGGTTGTTGACAGCTAATGTTGCTTCTCTTGTGTTTCGTGCTAACCTTGTGGATTCTCATGTGTTATATCTTTTCTCTCCCAGATCTAAAACTAAAAACCTGACAACATGGCCGACGCTATTGAAACAAAGATCAAGAACTACAGGACTGCTCCATTTGACTCCAGGTTTCCCAACACCAACCAGACCCGTAACTGCTTCCAAAACTACCTAGGTAAGAACCAGGGTCATTGTATTAACTGGACAAACTGGACAACAAGATGTACATGATAAAAGTATTATCTATGGTTTAAATTTACCATAACAATGATATCTATTGAAGACTTTGCTGTAATTTATCAGCTGACATCTTGATGAATAACAAGGCCTATTACAATAACATATTTTAACAAAGATATTTTGCGCAAAAAAATGGACAGTAAGCAGAAATACTGAAACTACCACACTGAGACCATAATATCTAGGGCTGGGTATCATTAACAAATTGCTGATACAATACATATCTCAATACAGTGAGTTTTTGATTCAATACTATTCGATATATTTTTCAAATTGATTCCAAAAAATTATGGTGAAATCATGGATGTGACACTAAAAGTCTTTGTTAAACCACTTCTTGTGCAAAGTTAATATGAAACACACAAGTTTTAAATCATCAAAATTGTGAAAATGTCAAATGTGTTGAGTTTCCTTGCTCAAAACAAAACAAAAAACAGTAGTGACAAAATAATTTAGCAAAATACATCAAAAAATATATATGCTCTCGATATATCGATACAACAGTCCACAATATCAATACTGTATCACATTAAATTATACAATATATTGATATTTCAATATTTTGCAAACCTCGAATTATATCTGTAATGTTTATTGTTCTGCTATCCACAACTAAAGTCTTACCACAGGCCAAATACTACAAAATAAACACTTGTCTTCCCTACTAGTTTATGGTATACTAATGCAAAAAAAAGGTACATGCAGTTAATATTGTTTACCTTTTTAGATGCTGAAGATGAATAAATCGAATTATTGTGACAGGCCTAAATACTGACTGTGGTAATTTCATTCCATGTTTTCTCTCTTACCCAGATTATCACAGGTGCAACAAGGCCCTGTCAGAGAAGGACCAGGACACATCCCCCTGTGACTGGTACCAGAGGGTGTACAAAAGCATCTGCCCCTCAGGATGGGTAAGTTTACAACAGTGGTTAGAATAATACTTACACACTTTCTCTCATCAATGGGTAGTGCTGGTTTTATTTTGTTAATATTATTTCTCAGTAAAAAAAAATATTCAAAGCAATTATCTGTTGGGTCCAGATAACACTGACAGCTCTATAGAAAGTTACTTGGAAGTCCCAGCACAAATTATACAAACCAATTTAAGTCTCTCCTCTCCTCTCTTTTTTTTTTTTTTTTTTTTTTTTTTTTTTTAATGAAAATTGTCTGAACTTGTATAACAATATTTCTGTTCATAACTCTTTTTTAATGGTTTTAAGTAATTACTAAATTTATGGTACTTATTGAGACTGTTATTTAAATACTTATTTTGTTTAATTATGGGTATTGTGGAAAAAATGAATAGTACACACCTAGTTCTTTCAATTGGCTATGTCGAAATATATTGTAAAATTCATGCCTTTTTGTTTTTTTTTGTCTTCAGGTGAACGGTTGGGATGAAGGCATTGAGAGCGGCAGTTTTGCAGGAAAAGTTTAAATGTAGCACCTCCGACCTGGACAGTCGACTTAAATTATGTGACACCCTTCCGTACTGTGCCTAAGGACATATTCAACCATTACACAGACACACTACTCTTGTTCTGTTACCGTAAAATTTGAACCACGCACAACTTTTTACTGTCAAAACATGAAAGGTTTCTCAAGTCCTTTTTTAAATGAATATTGTTCACAATAATTCCAAATCCATAAAATGGTCTTATAAATGTTTTGCTAGACTGAAAACAAATAAAAGATGATTGACTCTACACTTGGCCTGCGTTAAGTGGTATTATTAATGTAATATCTATAAAACTAATGTACAAGCGGTTACAGTAGATAATTATTAATTAAGGTTAAAGTATCATTTCTATAAAGCATTAATAACATTATTATGACGGTGGAAGAATTTGGAAAATAAGCAATTAAAAGAATTTCCCCTTATTAATGAAAAAGTGTAATTATGAAGTCGAGGTTTTGCAAAACCAATTGCTCAAGCATCCTTCTGCCACATGATGGTGCTGTTGTGCTTTGAACATCCAGGCAAAACAACTGAGGAGAAGATAGTTTTTTTTTTTTTTTGCTTTAATGAATGGACTGTACTACTGAATGTAATGTAGCTGTTGTAATGGCACTTTAGAAATTGATATGTTTAAGGAAAAAGACTTGATAGTTTAATAATTTCTACTAAAATTATGTCGAATTAGTTAATTATTAAACCCTTGGCAGTAATTTATAAAACATATTGTGATTCTACTTGATTTCAGCTACAGTATTTGATTGCTTTTACTTTGATGAAGCGATATCCCATGTGTATAATTTTTGAACTGAGTATTGGTTATGTGTCTGTCTGACTTAACCACAAGAGGGCAGTGTAGTACTTTCAAAGCAGTCAAACGTAAATACAGTCCAGTACATTTAGATCTACTTTACCCAAACCTCTTACAAAACTCAAGTAAAACACGCTCTCTGATTTCTGTCTTACATTGTGACAATTTGTCATTAGAAATAACAGAGTTTATTCACTATTTGTCTGATTAAAGCCTTGTCAAATTAATTATATATGGGATGATTTACAGGTTAAGTTGGAGAATATATCATTTACATTATAATGAAGAGATGCAAAATGGCAAAGCTGACAAAAAGATGCAAAATAAGTTGACTATTTTCTTGTGTAATCTAAACGGGAATACTTTTGAGTAGTTTATAAAGTTTATATCCATATCCATAATTTTTTGTGCAGTACTTCTACCAAGATATTTTGGATGGATGGCAAAAAAGGAAAAAACTGCACTGAGACCAAAGACCAGAAAGGACAACAACAAAAGGTATTCAAGGTACATTTTTTTTGTTACTAGTATTAAAACAATAAAACCAATGTGACAAATGCAAAACTTTTATTTTTGCAGTGTCACTCTGCCCATATTCTACCCGAAGAGGTCATTTTAGAAGCATTGACTAACTATACAATAACAAAAGTAAGCTATGTGATCTATTTATTATTAGACAAATATGTGTTATGTCAGAGAGTCATGTGTTTTTACTGACACATATGTGGTTTGCTCTGTCCTATCTCAGTGAATTGCTATCTTTCCTGTTTAGACTTGTGCGAATGACTCTCTTCCTGTCACATAAGTTTCGATAAAATGTGACCAATTTTTGAACAGGCGTCTTTGTTTCCTGTAATCAGCTTTTAATAAGGTCATTAAACCTGCACTGTGAATTTTTTTGTTTTTTCCTGAAATAGTTTTTCCTTGTACTATATTGTCTAGAAAGTAGAAGGATGCTACTTTGACACGTCTCAGTATTTTTAGGATATTTTTGCAGTTTCCGATGAGCTAAAATTCACTGTAAATTTTCAGTTACCACATATTTCCTTTCTTTGAATTTTTTGTTGCAATCCTGTGACAATGATGAAGTCTTATTAAAACCTGGTTTAGATCTGGTGGTACTCTGAAAGGATGATCTTTTCTAGGTGGTACTTGGATTCAAGGATTTATTGTCAGTGTCACAAGTAACAACAAAATTATATTTAGAACACTTAAAGCAGAATTAAGTAAAAATTTTACCTTAATTAATGTCTTTCAAAGACCCTCTGATGGTCACATATGTCATTTTGGGGTGTTTGAAGGGTACCGACCCGGTGTCAGCTCATGGGGTTCTGTTCTCGTTCTCGCGAGACCCAAATTGCTTTACAGCACTTCAACATACACACAGGTAACTAGCTAGCGACACGCCCCTTACTGATGCTATTTGCAGATCACTGCAAGAATAAATATCTAGTGTTTATTTGTGAGGTGTCATCCATGGCACACCCAGCTGAGAGACAGCGGAAGCCTTTGTCGAGGATGCAAGGAAAAGAAAACGTGAATGGGACAGGACCAAGCTCACAGGAGTCAATGTGGGAAAGGAGTTTGAGGAATAACAGAGCTCAAGAAAAGAAAAAGAGTGACGCAGATCTGGAGATATTGTTATTGAACATGTAAGTTTCAATTGCACTGCTCGTATCACTGTTGTAGTTATGTAACTTGAGAAATTGTTACCTTTAGTACACATTTATCTTGTTCGTAGATGCTGTTATTAGCATGCTCCGTTTCCCATTGTAGCTATGAAGCTGAACCATTAGATTGACACACGTTGTATAAATCGTTTGATTTGAGCAGCTCATGTCTCATCTGCATGCAGGATATGTACAGCTTGTGTTGTCAGTGAGCAAACACAAGTGCAATTTGGAATTTTAGCCCTGACGTGATATTTATGGCTACGTTTACACTGAAACGTATCACAGTATTGGAAACGATTTGCGTCCAGACATGTCCCTTCTGTGTCCGTAAACCTTCCCTATCCACAGAGCTTTGAACATATTTGTTTACGTTTTACAGCAACGAAAATTAAAACCACATGGCTAATTTGCATAAACTGAGCTCTCAAAAAACAGCTCGCTGTTGTGCGCTGATGCGGTTAAGTTTGATGCGGAATATATGTGTTCTTTCTGTGACAGAGGGGTGTTCTGCTATGGTGAGCCTGTTCTGTGCTTCTGTCGCAACGAACAACTAAAATCAGCCCGTATGTTTAGTAACGCATTTGTGTTGGATCAGCCCGTTTGGAATTTCGAGGGGAATTTCAAATGATATTATTTATTTAAAGAGTAAAATAACATTACCCACCTGAGATATTTTGTTGCATACCATGTTCACCAGGTTTGTGAAAACAAAAGTGAGCACTCACCTGAGCAGTGGGAGAGGTGGGGAGAGTATTTACGACAGTGCATTTTCACTAGCGACCTGTTGGGGGAGCACTACCGCCAAAGTTACTTAGTTCTGCTAATATATACTCTATATAAATGTATATGTACAAGTCAAAATAAAATAGAAAAATAAGTGATAATTAAAGCCGCGCGCGGCGATGGTGGCCCTCGCCCCGGGCGCGCACCGCCCCCCCATGCGACCTCCAGGGACTCGCGACCGCCCCGGCACGTCACCCTCTCTTCCCGACAGCTCCCGAGGCCAACAGCTCGTCCACCAGAAAAATGACATAGTGTACCTTTAAAATTGGATAAAGTGAATGATTCTAGAGACAAACTGTAGACACTAAGCCACAGGTCACGTGACTTTAATGGTCAAGAGCACTGTCACACTAAGACTAAGTGCATGAAAACACATCCTCCACCAGAAAAGTTACATAGTGTGGCTTTAAATTTCTCAGAAGTGAAATTATTCTAGAGGCCAAAGTGTAAAACTAGGGCATAGGTCTTACAGACTTTTATGATGAGGAGTACGTCAGTGAATGTTTTGGCAAAGTTTTACAAATGAATGTAAAACTAATTTTATGTCACACAATAATAAATTGTGTGCATTCATATAGGTGGCGCTGTATCCCTGATAACTGTATTTGACATATCAACGGAATAAGGGTCATGCAGTGTATAACTGATAGAAATGTCATCACAATCGGACAAAACATGTGCATATAATAATTTTTACAATATTTTTTGGAGGATTCTCTGTGCCCCTGCTGGCCAACCGTGAAAAATACACCATGACTGTAATAGACATTTTAGCTTATAATCATGCATAGAATTTAACCCCCGACTTTGGTCCAAGTCCGATAATGTTAACATTTCATAAGGTAGGGTGCGCTATACTGTTCACTTTTCATATGTTTTATAGTTTATTATATTCGACGCGAAAAGTTCAGCATTTTCAACTTCTTGACGCTGACGCTTTGGACGCGCGTCTTGGCCGCTGACGCCAAAACGCTCAAGACGCGCCGCGTCGACGCCAGATTCGCGCCGCGCTGACGCCGAAAACGCGCCGCAAAAACGCAGGACGCTCTAGTCGCGCGTCCACATAGACTTTACATAGAAAGTGGACGCTTTGATGCTTTGGTCTGAACGGGCCTTAAGGTAGGGTGCGCTATACTGTTCACTTTTCATATGTTTTATAGTTTATTATATTCAGACCAATATCCCGCATTAGTGATTCAAATTTCAGCACAATCGAACTAAGCATGTCCCTGTAATCATTTTATAAATATTTTTTGGGGGATTCTTTGCGCCCCTACTGGCAAACCGTGAAAAATGCATCATGTCCGTAATAGACTTTTTTGCTTGTCATCATGAATTTAATTTCTGAATTTGGTCCAAATCCAATAATGTTGACGTTTCATGTCTATGCTAGGGGGCGCTATAGAGTTCATTTTTCATATGTTTTAAAGTGTATTATATTCAGGCCATGATCAGGCATTAGTGATTCAAATTTCAGCACGATCGGACTAACCTTGTGGGTGTAATTATTTTTTAACTATTTTTTGGGGGAGTCTTTGCGCCCCTGCTGGCCAATAGTGGAAAATGCATCATGTCTGTAATAGACTTTTTTGCTTGTAATCATACATAGAATTTATGCCCCGAATTTGGTACTAATCCAATAATGTTGATGTTTCACGTCTATGCTAGGGGGCGCTATAGAGTTCACTTTTATTAAATTTCATATTTCATCACATTCAGGCCTGGATCACGCAATTGTGATTTGAATTTGAGTTCTCTAGGACAATGCCTGTGGCCGTGACAGGTCACCGAAAAAACAGGAAATGAAGGCGTTATTCGCCGGCGTGCTACGGGCGAACCGTAAGGAGTATCCCAAAAAAATTTGGCAACTTCTGTGAGTTCATGTCTGTAGATGTGACATGTCAAATCTGAGGTCATTTGGACCAAACCCCGGGGACTTGAATCTTTTTGTAGACCCCCAAGTCAAAACGGCGGCGAATGTTTGATCCAATATGGCCGACTTCCTGTTCGTCATAGGGGTGCACAATGATTGACTTTTTTGCTTGTAATCATGCGTAGAATTTAATCCCCAAATTTGGTGCTAATCAGATAATGTTGACATTTCATGTCAATGGTAGGGTGCGCTATATAGTGTTCACTTTTAATATGTTTTATACTGTTTTATATTCAGGCTGAGATCACACATTAGTGATTCAAATTTCAGCACGATCCGATTAAACATGGGCATGTAATCATTTTTTAACTATTTTTGGGGGGAGTCTTTGCGCCCCTGCTGGCCAATAGTGGAAAATGCATCATGTCCGTAATAGACTTTTTTGCTTGTAATCATACATAGAATTTAATCCTCGAATTTGGTACTAATCCGATAATGTTGATGTTTGTCAATGCTAGGGGGCGCTATAGAGTTCATTTTTCATCTGTTTTATAGTGTATTATATTCAGGCCATGATCAGGCATTAGTGATTCAAATTTCAGCACGATCGGACTAAGCCTGTGTGTGTAATAATTTTTTAACTATTTTTTGGGGGAGTCTTTGCGCCCCTGCTGGCCAATAGTGGAAAATGCACCATGTCCGTAATAGACTTTTTTGCTTGTAATCATACATAGAATTTATGTCCCGAATTTGGTACTAATCCGATAATGTTGACGTTTCACGTCTATGCTAGGGGGCGCTACAGAGTTCACTTTTATTAAATTTCATATTTCATCACATTCAGGCCTGGATCACGCAATTGTAATTTGAATTTGAGTTCTCTAGGACAATGCCTGTGGCCGTGACAGGTCACCGAAAAAACAGGAAATGAAGGCGTTATTCGCCGGCGTGCTACGGGCGAACCGTAAGGAGTATCCCAAAAACATGGAAGATTTGAGTGAAGCTGTCTGTAGATGTGACATGTCAAATCTGAACTCATTTGGACCATTCCCTCCGTTACCGACATGACTTTTTAAATTTTTTGTCAACAACTTGAAAGAATATCACAGGTTTAACTTTACCCTGTTGGAGTGTTAACTCTTTCCTACATTCTGATACTTTACTTATTTCAATAGTCCCTCTAGTTTCTGAATGAGAACTATTTGAATGTCAAAAATCTACCCGTTTCCCTCCGTTACCGCTTGACCGGACCCCAGTGTATCGGCAGTAACCGATCTATCCGAACTATTTAATGTCAACAAACATCGTTAGTCGTTAATGATTCATTTATGTTTAGGTAAACCACAAACAACAATTTAGCTTTGTAACAAACCTTTGACGAAGTGTTCACTGCAGACACGAGCATTTGCGGCTTCTGCTCCTCCCGACCGCAAACGTAGGTTTGTAATAGAGCCCGACCGATATATCGGTTGGCCGATATTATCGGCTGATATGTGCAACTTCAGGCATATCGGCTATCGGCCGATATGCTTGCTGATAGGGGCCGATATTTCACATGGGCATGTTATACCTCGTTATAAAGCTTAGACTCTCTACATTCTGTTCATTTAATCCAATTTACAGACAGATAAATGTCCTAATATGTGGCTCCACATCAGTATTTATCTACGGAGTCATTTGTCTGTGTGTGTCTGTACTGTCCCTGAACACACCACAGAGTCGTCACTCACATGTGTTTGTTTAGACCTGCAGACACAGATCCAAACACTGAGATTATATTCTTTTTACGGACAATCGGTTTGAGTCTGGATTAAAAGGACATTTATTAGTGCAGAATTGTGATGTGAGGAGGAGCCTGTATGAGCGGTGAGTGTTGGAAATATGTCGACTCTGAAGCTAGTTTTTGTCATTTGTTATGGGTTAGCTGCTGTAGCTCCCGCACATAAACAGACTGTTTTCTATTGGTCTGTTCTAAAGTGACTATATTGGCCATATATTTGCTACTGGACCTGCACTGATATGTAAATGAGCTGTGAACAGACGTGTGAATTATGACATTTGCGCATATAATTAATTACCGCGGCGCGCACGTATTTACGGCTAAAGGCTAATAGCGCTACTTTCTTTACTAGTTATGGGTCCGTCGCGAACGAAATGACTCTTAGAACCGGCTCTCTAAAGGGAACGACGGGAGCCTGATCCTTATTGGGAGCCGTGTTTTCTCTTTCTCTCACTTTTTTTCTCTTCACGCCGCGTGATTCGTGGTTTGACAGCGGCAGCGGCTAAAAACGAAACTTTGAGAAATTTGCGTGTACGTAGGATTAAAGAAAATAAAAATTAAAAAAACGAGCATATTTGACTGTAGTTTAGCATAAAATAAATAAGTCCCGGTTTAGTCCTTTTTCAGTCCTGGTTTAGACCTGGTTCAGTCCTGATTCAGTCCTGCTTGCAACAAAACAATCTGATGAGCCACTTGGGAGCCAAAAGAACCAGCAGCTTTTAGTGAGCCGAGCCAAAAGAGCCGGTTCTCTAAAAAGAACTGGAATACCCATCACTAGTGTCTAGAATGTGATGCAAAAATGCCATTAAACCAACCTACTGTCTGTAAATATGATGTAAAGAGGCAGAATAACAATAAATGTTGCCTAAATAAACCCAATTTAAAATCCACCAGAGCCAAACCTAAGTTTTTTAAACAATTCAACATTTACAGTGAATTTTTACATCACTAAATATATCGGTGATTATATCGGATATCGGCAGCGCCAACTGCCATTATATCGGTTTCATATCGGCCACAGCAAAATCCATATCGGTCGGGCTCTAGTTTGTAATCCACTTTTTATGGCGTTGTTCTGTCAGCTTTTCCCATTTCTGACCTTTGTGGACGACTATCTTCGGTACTCTAAAAAAATCGCTTTTCCTTCTCTCGGTTAGAACAATTGGCACAGCCGTAAACTGCACAACTCATCGGCATTTCCCTCCAGTCGGTTCACTTCTTGCCCTCCATCTGATTTTGCGTGCTGACAAACGTCGCCCTGTAATGTCACGTGAAACCCAGATATTCAGAATTATTATTTCCATGTAAACTCCAAGGAAAATATTTTAAGTCCAAACTATTTAATCCAGAACAATTAAAAAACATCATGTGAACGTGGCCATTGTGTTCTAACAGTGAGTTTTTTAATCATTTCAATACCAGGTTTAACATTTGTGCGTTTACCTTTTGGATATTTCGTGGCAAAGTACAGTGTGATAAAGAGTAGAGGGGTGTGCAAAAATATTGAAATATTGATATATCGTTTAATGTGATGACACAGTATCGATATTGTGGGCTGCTCTATCGATATATCACCAAGAGTATTTTTGGTTTATTTTACTAAATGATTTTGTTACAGCTACAGTTTCGTTGTTTGTTTAGTGGAAGGAAACTCGTTTGACATTTTCGCTGTTTTGAGGATTAAAATGTTTGTGTTTCATATGAACTTTGCACAAGAAGTGGTTTAACAAAGATTTTCCATGATTTAGCCTTTATTTTTTACTGAACCGTATCGAATCGAAAGCGCACTGTATCGAGGTTTGTCTCATATCAGTGACTTCTTAACAACACTCGGCCTCAGTCAACAGGGAAACGTGGCTCTTGCCCCGTCTGGGAGTATGACATCATCACATTCTAGAACCTGAAAACCTCCCAGTTCCATCAGGTTCACGGCGCCGATGACATCATACACGTAAAGTTCCATAAAGCCTTGTTACCATGGCAACTCCGGAACTCAAAGCTAAACTTCAAAGGTTTGTGGGCTTTAACTCAAAGCTTTGTTTGGCCTCGGGGAGATTATAAAAGTAGGCAA
Organism: Boleophthalmus pectinirostris; assembly: GCF_026225935.1. Taxonomy (NCBI): domain Eukaryota; kingdom Metazoa; phylum Chordata; class Actinopteri; order Gobiiformes; family Gobiidae; genus Boleophthalmus; species Boleophthalmus pectinirostris. The sequence continues at coordinate 30,272,223 of NW_026571447.1, forward strand.
ATCGCAAATCACAAATCGAAAATCACATATCGCTTAACGGAAAAGGCACATTTAGCTGAGCTTGACACAGAGCAAATCGTACAAAGATTTCAAACAGTAGACTTCACAGAGGAGACTTTACAGAGTAGATTTCACAGAGTAGGTCGCACTTTTTATCTGCGTAACAGTAAGTACAGCAACACTTACAAAACAACTCAATTATAAAACAAAAATGGCCAGAAATAACAGAGGAAATATACCCTTGACCTTAAACCATGACCTTAAACTAAAGAACTGTGGTCTTCGTGTGATAAAGAGTAGAGGGGTGTGCAAAAATATTGAAATATCGATATATCGTATCGTTTAATGTGATGACACAGTATCGATATTGTGGGCTGCTCTATCGATATATCACCAAGAGTATTTTTGGTTTATTTTACTAAATGATTTTGTTACAGCTACAGTTTCATTGTTTGTTTAGTGGAAGGAAACTCGTTTGACATTTTCGCTGTTTTGAGGATTAAAATGTTTGTGTTTCATATGAACTTTGCACAAGAAGTGGTTTAACAAAGATTTTCCATGATTTAGCCTTTATTTTTTACTGAACCGTATCGAATCGAAAGCGCACTGTATCGAGGTTTGTCTCATATCAGTGACTTCTTAACAACACTCGGCCTCAGTCAACAGGGAAACGTGGCTCTTGCCCCGTCTGGGAGTATATCATCACATTCTAGAACCTGAAAACCTCCCAGTTCCATCAGGTTCACGGCGCCGATGACATCATACATGTAAAGTTCAATAAAGCCTTGTTACCATGGCAACTCCGGAACTCAAAGCTAAACTTCAAAGCTTTGTTTGGCCTCGGGGAGATTATAAGAGTAGGCAAATCGCAAATCGCAAATCACAAATCGAAAATCACATATCGTTTAACGGAAAAGGCACATTTAGCTGAGCTTGACACAGAGCAAATCGTACAAAGATTTCAAACAGTAGACTTCACAGAGGAGACTTTACAGAGTAGATTTCACAGAGTAGGTCGCACTTTTTATCTGCGTAACAGTAAGTACAGCAACACTTACAAAACAACTCAATTATAAAACAAAAATGGCCAGAAATAACAGAGGAAATATACCCTTGACCTTAAACCATGACCTTAAACTAAAGAACTGTGGTCTTCGTGTGATAAAGAGTAGAGGGGTGTGCAAAAATATTGAAATATCGATATATCGTATCGTTTAATGTGATGATACAGTATCAATATTGTGGGCTGCTCTATCAATATATCACCAAGAGTATTTTTGGTTTATTTTACTAAATGATTTTGTTACAGCTACAGTTTCGTTGTTTGTTTAGTGGAAGGAAACTCGTTTGACATTTTCGCTGTTTTGAGGATTAAAATGTTTGTGTTTCATATGAACTTTGCACAAGAATTGGTTTAACAAAGATTTTCCATGATTTAGCCTTTATTTTTTACTGAACCGTATCGAATCGAAAGCGCACTGTATCGAGGTTTGTCTCATATCAGTGACTTCTTAACAACACTCGGCCTTCAGAGTACCCTGCATACCACCAGAGAAAGCCTGCGTAACCACAGCTTGAGAAACGCATTTACAGACGAAAATATGCGCTGCACCTTAAGTACATGAAATATATAGAGACCATTTACTGGAAAAGCTATTTAAAATGTCCACAACTTTCCCTTTTCCGCAGCATTGTAAAATTCCTGAGGGTTTTACGTGGGCTGTGAAGATTAGTTGATGAAGAATTAGGAAGGCTCCCAGTTTGTTTGCCACCCACTGAGCTGGTCTTATGATTTGTGCATGACCGAGCTTTGTGTCCGCGCCCCCTCCGAGAGCAGCGGGCGCAGGCAGGGCACAGGCACAGAGCCCCCTTTCACAGCCCTGTCCTGCTACAACTGCCCCAACTGCCCCTGTCCCCAGTTACACGTGGGGTTATGTCAGCAGTGTTTAGTCTTATTAAGTGTGAGGCCTCCTTTATTTATACAGCGCAAAACCAACAAATGGGTTCAAGTTTCCAATTATTGGTGACATTTTGAAGACATTTTGAAGACAACTCAAAAGAAATTATAGCTTTTATTGTTCCATGTTTTTTATTCCAATATCTGCAGATTAATTTGTATCAGTTTTTGTCCTCCTTAAGCTCAGACCATGTAGCAAACTACTTTGGTCATGGTTTCATCCTCTATAATAAAATCTAAATAAATATGGATTAACTGTAACTGCTTTCCGTATATTCCACAGTAAGGCTTTAAACTATTCAGTCTAGCATTTATTTAATTACTGCTGTTTAAAAATACAAAAATATAACAAATATAATAAAAAACACACATTCTTACTAGGGCTGGGTATCATTAAGAAGTTGCCAATACGATACATAGGCCATGATACAATATATATCTCAATACAGTGCACTTTTGTTTCAATATGATATATTTCAAATCAAGTTGTATAGTTCAGTAAAAAAATAAAGGCTAAATGATGGCTGTGATATTAAAGTCATCATTAAACCACTTCTTGCGCAAAGCTCATATGAAACACACCCACTTTACTCTTGAAAACAGTAAAAATGTCAAATGTGTTAGTAATAGTTTCCTTCCTCTAAACAAACAACAAAACTGTAGCTCAGTAACAAAATAATTTAGTAAAATATACCAAAAAATACTCTTGGCGATATAGCAACACAGCGATACTGTATCACCACATTAAACAATACGATATATTGATATTTTTGCACACCACTAATTCTTACTGTGAGCTGGGTTAGGCTAGGCTAGGGTTATGAAGGCATCTGCGTGCCTTCATAAAGACAAATATACTGAATGCCACACTATGGAACTTTTAAACAACTCTAAGCATCTTTATGGAGACAAACAGGTGGTTCACCAGAAAGGTTACGCAGTACACCTGTAAGTGGTAAAAAATATTTGAGACTCTCTAACCTGACCTCTATATATTCCACATACATTTCACATATCTAATTTTGTGTAACCATTAGGGGTGTAACGATATCCAAGTCTCACGATATGATATCGACACAGTAGGAACCTCACAGTACGATATCTACTGCGATATCGTGGGAAAGCTCACGATATGGTGGGGAGGCTTACGCTTAGGGATGTAACAATATCCAAATCTCTCGGTATGATCATTATTGTGATATTTTGTGGAGGCTTACAAACAAAACTGTTAATATGCTACTTTTTCCTCTTAAAATGCCTTGAGCAAGACTTCCAAAGAACTAAGACTTAAAAGTGCTTAGAACTGTTATTTCTTCATCTAGTCTACACAGTAATGGAGCAAATCATCATTGCCTATGTAGTTCCCTCTGTCTTTTTTTTTTAGCTATTGCTGCACCATGTCATTACAATACAAATTTGTGATACAAGATAATACTGTACTACTGATACAAAGTAGGATAATCCCAGTAAACCTGTTTTAAATATAGACAGGGTCATTAAAAGATCTGAGCTGCACCAAATAAATAGCAGGATGAACCAATATTTTTTCTACCCCCTACAGCTTAAATCTTGAGTTACACATACAAATTATTAAAAAAAATCTCCTCATTATTGTAAAGAAATTGAACACACGATAAATATTTTGCCCCAAAATATATTGTTCCAGCTTTCATATATTGAACGATACGTCAGTACAGTGATTATCGTGACAGGATTAGTGGTAATAAATCACGCACTAACTTGTTGCTACGTGTGAAACGAGGCATAATAATGTCGTTTTCAGAGCTGACCTCACTTCACTTCTGATGTGAGTGAATGAGAGGAGGATGCAGTGGGAGGAGTTTATACTGAAACGACTGAGGTGGGCTCTACAAACTGTCTCATTTGTGTTCATCTTCTCAGGTTTTTCTACTGCTCTGAAAATCCAGTGAAACATTTTACTTAAGTTTTACCTCTGAAGTGGTTGGATTTGTCTAAAAAAACTACAAAAATGCAGCGGATGGAGGATGAAAAGGTAAGCCGCCTATTACTGAAACATATAGAACACCATATTATTTACAGAACGGTAATGGAAAAATATAGCTTTGCGATTAGATTTATGATTTATGATTTGCAGGTAGGATTCTGATCAAATTTCACATTTTAAACATGCCCAGGAGCACTGACATATAAGACTGAAATATGAATTGTTAAAGAAATACAAGAATACATGAATTTCAGAACATGTGTAGATGTCTAATTATAGGGTTAGCTGTTTTATACAATTAAACAGATACTTTTCATAGTTCCAGGCGACTTTATTCTAGTTTTTTGTAGTTTTTTTTCCCAGTGTTTTGTAATGAATGAGTCAAGTATACACATGTACAGGACTGGCAGTCTGTACTTTTCCTCTTTGGCAATGAAAACTTGGGTCAGGTCAAAACAATGACGGTGGGCATAGAGCATGTAGCAACTTGTGTTACAGTTTCCAGCTTTCTCAGGTACGACATGTTTACAACACACGGCGATCCACAAACTGAGCTCTCGTTATCAAATTATTTCTATTTTAATGTTTGATTCTCTTGAACCATGTAAAGGATTTCCTGTACCTTTCAGCTGCAGCAGATGTTGCACACGTTGTTGGTTTTCTTTTGAAATCTCCAGCCAATAGTTGAGTTGTGCAGTTGACTGCTTAACCGATTTTCATCAGGTCTATTGCCCAAACTAACAGAAAACCACAAACATTTTATTACAATGTATTTAACCACAAAATCCTTGCATTTACAAATGTACTGCCTACGGTAATCCAGCAGTTTAACATATATTTCTACTACCTTTTCTACTTGGGTAAACTAATTATATATATATAAAAGTAAAAAAAAATAGTCAAAAAAAAAAAAAAATCATTCCTTTTTTTCTGTATTTTTTTCTGTTTGGACAGGGCTACAGATATGACATATGTAGAGGTAATTCTAGGAGCCATAATGTAAACAAGTACCAGAACTTGTCTAAACTGCACAAAAATTATGATTACACTAATATAAATAAACGACAACATCTTTATTTTGTTAAACGAAGGTTTAAACAGCCAGAAAAAGCCTTCCTTGTGCGTTTTACCATGGAGAAGTTATTATATTGCCCCGAAAGTTATGGGATTAAATGTATCCATTTCCATGAGGACAAGCAGCTGATACCGCCAGACTGAGTTACAAGTCAGATCTGTGGAGAGGCAAGCAGGCTCCCAAATGCAACAACTACACATAAAATTGTATAAATGTGACTAAACTATAAAAGCTAGTATTAAACAATAGCTCAGATTACGTCATAGCTATGGCAAGCTTTTTTATACGAGAAGAAACTGCAATTACATGTTTATGCAATGTGCTTAAAGAGAGTATATCATGATTTTTACTGATCTGGAGTTGTGTTTTGTTACATAAATTTTTACACAAATTCTACATATTTAGGCTTAGTTGTTCTCTCAAATGGAAAACACTTTGTAATGTCATGTAGCAATACTGGACGTGCTCCACTGTGTTTTTAAACTCCATACACCTTCACTAGAATCATTTGGATAATTTCGGCCCTGAAACAAAAAATAAACTGCAGCTGTCAACTTGAAAACTACCATTACATAACACGGAAGCATTTTGAGGTTTGTAGATGTAGGCAGTGAAACTAAACACAAATTTGAGTATGTTTTTCAGGAGGTAACAATATTTTAACATCACTAAAAGGTCACAAGAGTCAATTTTGCTTAATATAGGAACATTTTACCCCAAAACAACATCTATTCTGTGCATGTCAAAGCCATGTCTGTACTTCATATTGTAGACACTGTAAAACATGACAGTGCATGTGCTCAGAACACGTGTCTGCAGGCATGTTCATACAACCAGCAGCGGCTTGCGTAGTTCTGACTCCCGCATCTTAACCCAGGACCACACCTTTGCTCAGAATGGTCTTAATAATTAATTCATGTGTATTACTCAAGATCAATAAGGCTTAACAGTACAAATAATATTTCAGTATTTGACAATCCATGACAGACATCTTCCATGCGAAATCATAATCTTCATAATCACCAAAGATTTATGTCATGTATGTCAAATATTATACATAGTTATAACAAATCTGAACAAGTTCCAACATCTGTGATAATATTATGAGGCATGATTCGTTTAAATGCTTTTATGGACGAAATGTTCAGTAAGTAACAAGTCACAGCTTGAGAACAACTTATTATCTCAGACTGGAATAAATAAAAAACACACGCAGCAAACATTTCCAACATCCCTTTGTATAAATGAATACATACACTATAAATAATAAGGTCAGATAAGGGAAAAAACAGATGTAAGGCTGCATGACTAATCTGAGTAATCATGACTAATTAAATTTCAATGAGCACTGTGTAACTTTTCTGTTCCCCCACCTGCTCGTCTCCAGATGTTTATGCTTAATCTGGAAGGTTCCATTGTATGGCATTAAAATTAATTATAATTTTTTCAATTAGAGATAAAAATCAATCAAATGTTTCACACCCTAAAATATTCTTACTCTGAGCACAGTTCTCTCTCCTCTCCACAGACCTAACTTGTAATTTGTAAGCTGTGGTGTAACTGCTTGTCTCCATGGAGATAGATAGATTTTTGGTCATACTATGAAACATTTCAGGCAAAGACAAGGAGTTTGCCTACTCTTCACCAGAGATGAGAGGTTTTATCATTTCAGTTTGAGAGTTTAATACAAAATACAACTTATTTGTCCACATATTTTCATCAGGTTTCAAGGCGATATCCAAATTTCACTAGTTTTTAATTAAAAGTAATGTCTGACTGCTCAACTAGCTAAATGGTGATTAGTAGCAGCCCTGGTATTAGTCTATTATTATGGGTTAAGCCCACATATAATTCTAAAAGCAGCAGGGAAATATTCACAATAGGATTCCATGTTATTAACTCAAGGGTTTCCTTCAGCTTCTTAAAAGGAGAAAACCTTCCAGGGTCATAGTGCAACACTGTTGACTGAATAATGTATTTCATCATCATCATATTTTTCGTCAGTGTAAATTTCTTTTTTTGCTTAATGTTACTGACGAAAACAAATACGTAGTGATGACTAAAAGTACAAATATGTGGCTGACTAAACAACACTAAGCAAAATTAATTGTGGGGACAAGTGGAGACTAGACTCAGAGCCAAATGAAACAGTACAATTTGAATCAGATGTTAAAAGAATACTCTTTCGCAGTGTTGTGCAATTTATTACATTTTAATTGAGATTGAAATTCAGTCATTTCTAATCATCAATAAACAGCTTTTTTATTGAGAGGTCTTCAGACAAACCTCTGTCAGTAAATGCATGTGGTTTGGAGCAGAGTTTGGACTTTGGAGAAAAAAATCTTACTATTTCTGTTTGTCCACAATGGCAATGATTAAAAGCCTGCATTGTTTATGTTCAGGTAATGAATACTGATTGATTGACATTCCTATTTGTTTTTATTAATACAAAATACATTGAAAAATCATGATTGAGTAAAACTGAGCAAAAATTTGTAAAACAAAGTGATTTTTTTTACTCTGTAGTGCAAAAAAAAAAAAAAAAAAGGGGCTGTGTGATAGGCAACAAGGAACTGAACCTTGACTATACCACAGAACAAAACCAAACCAAGTCTACATCCGGACTAAACCAGAAACGAGTGAGCCTAAAACTAAAATAGGCCCAAATGAACACCAGAGAGAAGTTTTGTATAAAGTTGTTAAGAGTGCAAAGCCTTATCTAAATGTGGTCGAAAATACTTTACTGGCAGCAATTTAGTTACCAGAATTTGCATGAAAATTCTCTACAGCTGGAACAAAACTGAACGTCTTGTTCCTAAAAAGATGAACAGTGTATAACATTGTATACTGTATAACCTTGTACAGTGGATATAGAGGGACCGCAGCTGCTGAAGCACAAAGCTGAAATCAAGGGAGAGAAAAGGAGAAAGGCTCATTGTGTCTAATTACCGGCCTGAAAATAAACAACAGGAGCTTTGTGAATGAAGCAGGAACAGGCCATTCATACAGACAACTGATTGGGCACTGACACGTCCACTGGTATAATGTTTGTGTATTAGAGCTGAATAATATAACGCAAATTAATTATAACACAATATTAGTTGACACAGTATCCATATAGCAAGAAAAGATTAAAAGATTAAGATTAAGAAACACTTCTATAGGGAAATTTGTCTTCTGCATTTGACCTGTCCTTGAATGCTGCTGGGCTGGACTATTTTAAGACTATCTAACTTGACAAAGATGCAGTTTTGTTGTTCTTGTTTTTAAAAATTCTTACAAAACATGCCTTTCTGGTCTTGGTTTAGTCTGTAATTTTTTTTTTTATTTTGTCACTGTTTGAAATCAAGTAATGTACGGTACATCTTTGCTTAACTGGGCTTTGTAATCTGATTTTGCAATACTGCTTCTGTCATATTAACCAAAGTTACCAAATCCTGCATGTTTGTTCTAATATCTTACAGTCACACTGTGTCTAAATCATCTTCCGTTTTCTCTGCCCTCAGCCAAAGAAGACCATCACTCCTTACCTTCTGTTTTGTGTGTCCACGGCTGTCATCGGGTCTCTGCAGTTCGGCTACAACACAGGTGTCATCAACGCGCCCGAGCAGGTACGCCTCTGTGGAGAAATCGAAAAGTATTTTAGACATATTTGGAGACAATTTTTCCTTTTTCCCTTCAAATATGTTGTTGTGCTACTACCCTCTTTAATTAATTGTATATAAATATATTGCTTAATACTGCCCTCAAGTGGACATTGTACAAAACACAAAAAGCATTACACAAAGGACCATCTACATTTGTTGAAAAAAAAAAAAAAAAAAAATATATATATATATATATATATATATATATATATATATATAGATTTGAGATGTATTTACACATTGGACCAAAACTTGATTCAACACATTACTTCTTGATTCAAGCAAGCTAAAGTAACGAGCACTTACTCCACTAGATATGAGGCATGGGACGATATAGAAATTTGTGTGACAATTATCATGGCCAAAGTTATGGCTTTGAATAAAAATTTGAATATTATCAATAGGTTCCATATTTTACAACGGGTATAGTGTTGTACTTTGTAAGTGAAAGCAAAAAAAAAAAAAAAGATCATGGATAAGTATCTTTTTTCTGTGCATTCTGGTGATTCATGGCAAATATCTTTGTTGGCAACTATCACGATTATATAAAATGTGCCACGAATGACTATTGTCGACCCTTTTTATCACAATAAATGGTATTATTGTTTATTGTCCCACCCCTACTGGATATGTAGTGCTTTTATTTCAGTCTAAATTACATGGTCCCATTTATATAGTGCAATTCACCAACCAGAAATGTCCAGAAACAAGCAAAATAATTTATGGTATACGATCCAGAATAAATTCAAGTCAATTTATGATAGATATTTCATTATCCAGTGTAAATTCTGTTTCATTAAATGGTGGAAATTTAGTTTGGGACTCCTGCTGTAGGCCTACTGTGTATCTTCTGGTTATATGTGGCTACTTACAATTACATGGCTAGAATTATACTCCATTGCAATTACAAGTTCACATAAAAAGTGCAAGTACACCAGAAAATTTGTATTACTTTTCACCCCTGGCTTTAATAAATACAAACCCTGATCTTAATAAATTTTTTGATTTGACAGAAATTGCGTCTGTTCTTCCAAAACGTGTCGATCGAGCGGTATGGGGAGCCCTTTACTCCTGGAGCCAACACCATGGTCTGGAGTTTCGCTGTGGCCATCTTCAGTGTGGGAGGGATGGTCGGCTCCTTCTCTGTGGGAGCCATGGTGGACAGATTCGGCAGGTGAAAATATGACTGACTGACTATAGATACTTGTAGAATTTATATTGATAAAACTTTTTACTTGTTAAGATTTAGTTGGTTGATGAAACTATACAACATTTCTAACTTGTTTCAATGTGTTTTTGCCAGTAGGGTCAGAAATCAGCGCTTGCCCCATTGCTAGATAATATTTCTTGTATTCTAGGTCATACAATTTAATTTAACCTGAAAAAAATTACAGTGCAAAGAAGTTAAATGTCTTTAATCCTGTACATTAATCTGGATTTGAGTATTTCTGAGCAGGCTGAATTCTTTACCCTGATTTCAAGTAGCTGTAACTTACTGTAGATATTTCCCTTTTATTTATGTATTTTTTTTAATGTAGCCACTAGTCAAATCACTAATAATATTCCACAGTTTCCTTTATACACAGTCAATGGTTTTATAGTAGTAGTTTATATTTTCTCTGTGTTTGTGTACAGGCGTAAATCCATGCTGCTGGCAAACGTCCTGGCCTTGTTGGGAGGAGGTCTGATGGGCCTGTCCAGTCTGAGTCGGTCCTATGAGATGATCATCATTGGGCGTTTGATCATAGGAGTTTTCTGTGGTCTGTGCACTGGCCTCACGCCCATGTACGTGGGTGAGATCTCCCCCACTGCCCTCAGAGGAGCTTTTGGGACGCTGCATCAGCTCGGAGTGGTCATAGGCATCCTCATCGCACAGGTACAACTTGAATTTATGACTAACTGCAAACATGTATATTATTTTAAACGAGAGAAGGCATTCAACTTTTTAATCTCCATAAAGACCATATATTTTTGGGCAATAAAAAAAACAACTGAATAATTTTTTTAGGCATTCAACTTTTTAATCTAAAGACCATATATTTTTGGGCAATAAAAAAAACAAATGTAATAATTTTTTTACAACAACCAAGTTACATATTCAATTTAAATTCAATCTTTATTAAGAACACATAATATATATTTCATAGCATAAAAAAATAATAAGAAGAATATAAAAAAGTTAATATAAAGTGCATGTTGTAAAGTACACAGACAAGAGCGCCAGTGTCTCCACAGCTCAGAGGTGAATCTGACAGAGCTCCTCACAGGACCCACAAGAGCTTGAATGATTTGATTGCTCAGATTCATTGCTCTACACATAAATTAATAAATCACCACAATTTACCAACATTTCACTGGCGCTACAGAACCTCAGCACTTTCAGTAATATTCTCAAAGAGTCATTATAGGCCACCGTCAAACTCTGCAAACTCTTTTTCTTGTAGTTGCACCAAAGATGTGCAGTATACAAGGGCAAGCAGACACATTAGAAAAGTGCAATTTAAGTAACATAGTGCAATCCAAATGCATACTGTTGTCCTGTTTTAAATAATAATAAAGCATTAGTCTTTTATTTTTCTTAATTTCATGCATTATTCATTCACTCCATACTTGGTGGTGGTAAACTAGTATTGTGGCCACAGCTGCTCTGGGGCAAACTGAGAGAAGCAATGCTGCCAATCTGCACCATCAGCCCCTCAGACCACAACCAGCACATTCACACTAGGCAATGTGGGTGAAGTGTCTTGCCTAAGGACAACAGTTTTGGCCACTGGTGCCTCAATGTGGCACCTGGCCTCTACTGCTGTATCTGTTGTCTGTGTCTAAACAGCAAATAAAATTAAAAACAACAAAATTACAAAACTAGAAAAGACTTTGTACCTTAAATATAATCATGTTAACAATGTTTTAGTGGCCTAACCTGTCACGTGTACTTCAAATCTTAATTTAAATTTTGAGATTGGATTTTGCAGTGTCTTGTTATTGTTATGTAACTGAATTGAACTTGTTTTGCTGCTGTTTGCTGCAGATCTTTGGCCTGGAGTTCCTGCTGGGCTCAGACGTGCTCTGGCCTCTGCTCTTGGCTCTGACCATCCTGCCCGCGGTGCTACAGTGCATTATGTTGCCCTTCTGCCCCGAGAGCCCCCGATACCTCCTCATCAACCTCAACAAGGAGGACGAGGCCCGTAAAGGTCAGGCTATGCACTTTAAACAGTATGGACATATATACTCATCTATATAAGGCTGCATTCATGTACTGGTGTAACAATCTGAATTGAATATTGATAGATTTCATAGTATATCACAACATTCTATTGACCAATAATATTTGATACAGATAGACACATAAAATTAATATTAAAATACTAATGTTAAAATGCAGAACTTTGTTGTAACTGGTACTTTTCAGATTGTACAATGTGACGGTTTTATACTCTTAGATGGGGACAAGAGCCAGATTTCCCTATTGATTGCATTGTACTTGAAACCATGAAATATCCAATAAGTAAATTCAGAAATGTTGAACCTGGTATTTCCAATTATTAACTAAACTAAAAAATTCAATGTATTACAACATCATTTGCATTTTAGCTATTTTAATTTATGTGATGTCATCTGAAACCAGGCAATGCAGTGAGTTCAGTGGAACCTAGTCAAATGATCAGTTTCAACATTTGTGGATTGTGCAGTTACCTTTTGGATATTTCATGGCAAAGTACAGTGTTAGTCAATAAGAAAAACTATTGAATCTGAAAACCATTTAGTGTAAAAGGGGCTGCTTATAAAAGCTGCACAATATCGAAAAATATTGAGATATGTGATATGGCTGTGATACTGATATAACTTAATGTATTTTTTGACACAGTAATTTCAGTTTATATGTGCATGTTTACCAGACAGACCAGAACAGACAGAACCAAGATCAAATTAAAGCTAATTTAGGATTTAGTGAGGAAAGTGGGTTTAGGGACACACTCCTAACCCAGACATGTCAAACTCAGGCCCGTGGGCCAAATTTGGCCAGCGATATAATTATATTTGGCCCACGAGATCATATCAAATATGTATTAGAGCTGGCCGCCGGCTACAGATAGACTATAGAGACATTATTTATTCAAAATGTTTGTTATTATTTTATATTATGCTTGTTCTGGGTTCAGTGTTTAAGCAAAACTGTTATTAAACATTTATTTTAATAAGAAAAGGCTTAGACTGCTACCTCCGCGACCAAGCCCCAGATAAGCGGAAGAAAATGCCCTGTGTGAATTTGAGTTTGACACCCCTGTCCTAACCTATCGATAACCTGTTTTTTAGCGTAAATATCCAACATGAAAATTCACAAAGGTTGAACCCAATAATTTATATTAGTAACTACACCTTTTGAGCTCTGTCTATATCTAGCAACCTAGCTGTAGATGAACCCACCTCCAGATTAAGGGTTAGGCCAGGACTACTTTTCAATGCATGTTTTGGACTAACTTGGCATTTTACGTGAAAGTTATAAGCTTATTTAATTTAAATGCTTATCTCACCTCTGATTCCCTGTAGCCCTGGAGCGTCTGCGTGGCCACGACGACATAAACGATGATGTTAAGGAGATGAAGGAAGAGGGTCTCAAAATGTCCATGGAGAAGAAGGTCACAATCCCAGAGCTTTTCCGATCTCCTGTTTACCGCCAGCCCATCATCATCGCCATCATCCTGCAGCTCTCACAACAGCTGTCCGGCATCAACGCAGTGAGTACCAGCACCCTGTCAGCACATGGCAACAGAGACTTCAACACTCCTCTACACATTCTGCTTATAAGGCTACTGTACATCACCTAGTAGCTTGATAACATTTAGGAATCTCTTCTAACATTTGCAATAATTCAGTGGCGGACCGTGCATTTCACACCTAGGCCTTCAGTAGTACTCCGTCTGAAACAATCCACTCCTCGATAACTATTTTTGATTATAAAAGCATCTGATTATACAGAAATACAGTATAAAGAGCCGTGGAGATTCTGTGCATGGAGAAATGAGGAGAGCTAAAGAGCGTGGTACAAACATTCATACACAAACATCTTCTTACATGAAGTGTAGCTAATTAAATTGCATGTTTGCTATGAAAAAAAGTGTTTTCTGTGCTCTATTGTAGTCAAGTACGTAACTGTCCAGAAAAATGAAGCCAAAGTCTTCAAAATAATAATACAAAATATTAATATTTCTCTTTATTCTGTCAGGTATTTTACTACTCAACTGGCATATTTACTACGGCTGGAGTGACTCAACCCATCTACGCCACAATCGGAGCTGGAGTCGTCAACACTGTGTTCACTGTTGTCTCTGTGAGTTTTTCACAAAATCCACAAATTATCTAAATATTTGAGAAGTTCATATTTATAACGATTTGTTGATTTTGTTTCATGAAGCTCTTCCTGGTTGAACGGGCAGGACGTAGGACCTTGCATTTGATTGGTTTAGCTGGAATGGCTGTTTGTGCACTGCTGATGACCATATCCCTTGCTTTGGTGGTACGTGACAGAAATATTTTTGGATAAATAATATCAGTTAGTAGCTACATATAGTTACAGGCACATACACAATATTTACTTGAGTGTTACAATGTTGAATATTACTCTTATTTAGAGTAAAATATTGGCTTATTCTTCCCATTTCAAATAGGCCTATAATTGCAACCACTTCTGCACCTTTACCAGTACTTTATACTTTACTTTTAATTGTACTGAGTGGACCATTTTATTTAATTCATTTTATTTTCCCTCTTGAGCAGAAGACAAACCAAGCTCTGAGTTACCTGGCCATCATAGCTGTCTTTGGGTTTGTGGCGAGTTTTGAGATGGGTCCTGGTCCAATCCCATGGTTCATCGTGGCTGAGCTCTTCTCCCAAGGTCCGCGCCCGGCTGCCATGGCTGTGTCCGGCTTCTCCAACTGGACCGCCAACTTCCTGGTCGGGCTAGGATTTCCTAAACTGGCGGTATGAATGCACTTATATGTAATTTAGTATATTATGCATCTATGGGTTGTGGTTGTATAGAATGTTATGGTCACACACTCTAATATTTTGTTGGACCGCCTTCAGCTTTGATTACGGTATGCATTCGCTGTGGCATTGTTTCGATAAGCTTCTGCAATGTCACAAGATTTATTTCCATCCAGCGATACTTTAATTTTTCACCAAGACCTTGCATTGATGATGGTAGAGGTTTTTCTTCATTTTGATTTCACCAAACGTTTAAGTGATCACCGATCACGATCATTCAGGATTTTTTTCTGCCCACATTTCTTCCTCGAAGATGATGGGTCCCCACTATCCTTCCAGTTTTTAATAATGCGTTGGATAGTTCTTAACCCAGTTTTAGTAATTTCTGCAATCTCCTTAGATGTTTTCTCTGCTTGATGCAGGCCAATGACTTGACCCTTCTACAGACTAATATCTTTTCCATGACCACCATGTGAACATGGTTGCAACTCATTGCCCCATTGGGGTTGTTGCCAGTTAATCGTCCATACAGTAATTATCCAATAGGATGCTCATACCTATTTGCTTAGTTAAATCTAGGTGGTGACTTTTTTTTTTGGCCAGGCGGTGTATACCATTCATAACAACATGATTCTAAACAATAGTCATAGGTCATTAGGTCATAAGATACAACAATACATTTAGTTTGTTGAACCAATAAAAAAGTGATCAAGCTGAAAATAGCTGAATATTTTGTTTGACAATGTTTTTTCTCCCAAATTTTAAGTCTAAAATTTCAACATAATTCATGAAGTGTGCGTCTCTAAACTTGTCTCACCTTTTTTCAGGAAATATGTGACGCTTATGTCTTCCTCATCTTCATGGTCCTCTTGATCTTCTTCTTCATCTTCACCTTCCTGCGCGTCCCAGGAGACCAAAGGGAGGACTTTTGACGATATTGCGCAGGGATTTGCAGCGAGTGCGGGGAAGACTTCAGCCTCGTCCCCTGCTCCAGAGTCGGTGGTGGTGGGTGGGTCTGAGCCTGCTCCCCCAATGTCCCCCAATGAGAAAGTACCCATGGTGGATCTGCCGCTAGAAAAGAAATGATGAATGACAACGATGTAACACAGGTTTTAAACACAAAATAAAGTTAATAAAGGCAACTCACAGAACACAATCAAGCAGCTACATACAACAGAGTATGAATAGAACAAGACATTTCACTCATACCAAGTTTTATTTCTGTATTATGTGTCATTAAAGGTGCACTATGTAACATTTCTGATGGAGAGTCCGCTACCGTAATGTATTTGCTTTGCCTGGAATGTTTCACAGCATGACGCTTAACTAATATGTCTTCAATTTAAAAGCAGGTCTTTTTATTTCCATACTTAAAATATCCTCGCATATTTACTGTGAATGGAGTTGTCTTTCCCTGAATCTGAACTGTTACTTGACTTAATGCCATACTGTGAAACATTCTACGGAAACATGAGCAGGTAGTGTAGACTACTCTCCTCCAAC
Source organism: Boleophthalmus pectinirostris (assembly GCF_026225935.1). Classification (NCBI taxonomy): domain Eukaryota; kingdom Metazoa; phylum Chordata; class Actinopteri; order Gobiiformes; family Gobiidae; genus Boleophthalmus; species Boleophthalmus pectinirostris. The sequence continues at coordinate 30,288,356 of NW_026571447.1, forward strand.
AAAAGTTAAATACTGTAGTGCACTTTTAATTTACAAGTCATGTTTTATTCACAGTTAATATTTTGGTAGGGCTTTTTAAAATTTATTTTATGTTAATTGCAATTAGAGTTACAATTTGTTGTTTGTGTTTTAACAGTAGGATTCTGGTCAAACTTGGGTTGTCAAAGTCCAAAATTAGATACTAATCAATACTAAAACTAGTATTGAAACTAAATATTCATTTGAACAGGTATCGATACAAAAAAAAAAATTGCATTTACAGTACAGAAATTAATCATAACAAGTATAAGATCACATGGACCACTATGGAACATACGTGGACTTTTGAGGGATTGCAGAGATATAAGACTGTATCATAAAAGTACTATGATTTAATGTTGAAAATAACTTTCTATTGTCTAAAGAAAGAGGGTTTTTTTTTATTATCTTCATGGTAAAGGAACTGGCATTAACTGTCAAATCTATTCCTTAGTATCAAAATTGAGTTTGAAATTTGAGTATTTCAGAAGATGTTTTCAGTGATTTAAATTGTAAAGCAGCTTTTATCTATAATCAGGCAAGATAATGTGTTTTCTGGAGATTAAATAGTTATTTAGTGTTTGTAATTTACTAATTGTGACCATTCAAATTTTGATTTTGATTGCAAAATCTTGCGGCCTTACATTTAAAAATAACGTTTACTTTCTGTACAACTCAAACGATGGCTTAACATTACCAATGACATCCAAATGGTAGCTTCATGCATATTGCCATATAAGAGGATCAACATATGCTCCGAGTTAAGACCCTTACCACCCCCAGTGTTAAAAGGCTGTAGGATTTGGGGTTTATTGTATTGAGGTCAGGCTGAAAAGCTGGTTTTGGAGCACGTAGCTTGACCCAAAAAGACATATCAGAATCTCTGCCAAAGGAAGGGACCAATGTTGTCTGAGGAGAAAGAAATACACTGAAGAATGCTACAGGTTTTATTTTAACTGTAGAACATGTTTGACAAGATATTTATTTAATTATTTGACTATAATGAAACTAGTGTCATAGTGAGAGGTGAGTAGTAGTCAGTTACATTTACTTGATAAACTCTTACATACAATTGTACTTAGAGTCACTTTCAGTACTTTTACTCCTGCAACTTGAGTAATATATTTTACACTGTAAAAGTACTATTACTTGAGTAATAATACTTCCCTTTGTCTAAAAGTGACAAAATCGTACTGTTGACCATATTTATTGGACATTTGTGTTTCTTGCTTAGCTCCGTTAGCCATGATTTGTTCTCATTTTTGTGGTATGACCCTTGAATTTTGTATATTATTTAATCCGTCCAAGTAATTCAAATTATGTCCAGACAATTTTTTGCTTGTCTACCCACCTCTGGTCCTACATTCAAAAAGTAATTACAGTAATAAAAACAGGTAGTCACCTACATCAAAGACATGGGCATTTTTTGAAGCACAACCTCTTTTTCAATTTAAATTGTTATATATATATATTTTAATATTATTACAGATAAGACTGTAGTTCATAAACACATCCCAATTGAACACATTTGATGGTCTGGATCAGGGTACCGTTTACTGTTTAGGATTTTGTATTTAAAAGCCTGAACTAAATATTGAATGATATGTGCGTTTCTGATATTACTGTACGAACTGCCTTTAATCAAGTTTAATCATCGTTGAGGGATGCAAGATGGACGTTTGCTGTTTGAATGTGCAAGAGAGGTCAAGAGACACTAAAAGCAAAATAATATATTTGTATTTATTGTACTGTTAAAGCACAGAGCCTGTCTTATGCGCTGTCAGTGTGTAAAATAATGTGTAAAATGTTAAATTTAACTTTTTGAGACTGAACAAATGTTGTATGTTATGATGTGGATGCAGTATACAGCTGGTTGTAGTTGCACTTGGTCATCAAACTCATAATTTTACTGTTTTGAAAATGGATGAAACAATAACACTGATAAAATAATGTGAAAATATTAAAATTCTTCAACATATGAATCCATCCAACACCTAAATGCATTGTTCTGTTGTAGCAAGTTAAAACAACAGCGGGAACTGCCAAGACCACAATCCAAAAGCCATCGTAAAGAAAGTTTTGTTATTACACAGTTAAAACTTGACAATAATGGTAGCACTAAAGTTATGTTAACTGAAAAACTCACACAATTTCACAATTCAAATTAAATACACAATGGGGTAAATACCATGTTGATTAATATTGCAGAGAGAATTGTCTATTGTTGCATCCATTGTAATTACACAAGGCATTAAAGACTACAACTGCTGCTATTGTTATTATTAATATTAGTATTCTGAATGTCAGTTTGCTGCTTGCCGTGTGTGGACTGTTTATGTATATTTTGCCCTTTTGAGTTTTCTGTTGAAAACAAATGCCTGAGGTGATGTGACAGAAAAAAGAAAAAAGACTGGACCTTTGCGACTATCAATAAAATATGCTTCTCAGTTGTAAAAATAAGAGTGATTTATGTTTTATAATGTTGTGTTCACACTAGCACACGGTATTATGGACTACAAAGGGACTAAACCGGGAACTAAACCTGGACTATGCCAAGGATAAACTAGGACCAACCGAGGACAAGTGTGAACACGACCAAAGAAATAAGTAAATCTTTGAAGTTGTTTTTAGCTGTACTCATGAGCAGTGGGGCTTCCTTAATACACACAGACACACACAGTTGGCTGTCCTAAATGGTTAGTGTAACTATTATTAGCCCCAGCATGAAGGAGTAAAACACTGTACAGTGAAGATAAAACGAACATTTCATTTGTTGGTTTACTTCCATTAAAAATCACCAGGTCAGATTTAGGGATGAGTCAATCCGATAATGGTATTAGATATTGGATAAAAGTTGCCGGACTGGATATCAGCTTCCGAATAATGATTCAGCTGATATCCTGGTTGGACAACCACTACCGGCCCTCATTTTTCCAGTTATTTATTGCAATTCAAGTCCAATGAAGAGCTAGAAATTATACAAAGGTAAGAACTGAACAGACAGAAGTAAAAAAAAAAAGATAAAAGATAACAAAACACAAGTCCAAACTCTGCTAAAACTACCTCAAGAAAAAAAGAACAACATGATAAGCTCAAAAACATGGAGTGTCCAGCAGAGTCTCCAGACCTAAACCCCATCGAGCTGGTTTTGGGATGAACTGGACAGAAGAGTGAAAGTCAAGCAACCAACAAGTGCCACACATTTATGAGAACTTCTGCAACAGACTTGGGAAGAACTTTCTGAAAAATATTTGATTTCTATTGTAAAAAGAACGAGCCTCGAGTGTGTTCAACTGTTATATTTGCCAAAGGTGGACACTTTCATGAATCTAAACATGAAGTTTAGAATACGTTTTGGTCAACAGTAAACAGTAAACAGTAAAAAAACGGAAAAAGTGTGGTGTTCTAAAACTTTTGACCGGTAGTGTATAAATTGAAGTAGTTTGCTGGCCGTAGTCACTCAGAAAGTCTCATGATATCAGATTTTTTTAAAAGTTAATTTGGATATCAACAGCAGCTACATAACACATTTGGAGTTTTATTTGATTTTTGTTTAAAAGAAATAAATGCTCTTTTCAGTCTCTGGGATTGGTTTATATCAAGTATCAGCAATACCTAAAGCTACAGTATCGGAATCGGTATCAGAAATTAAAAAGCTGGATCGATACATTCCTAATCACATTGTAATAAACATGCGTGTAATTGTCTTGACTGAGGACAGAACTTAAATTAACAGTAAAATTAACCACAAATCTCTTTAAATTACTTAGACAACTTTCTAATCTCTCTCTCTCTCTTTGTTTTTTTTTTTTACCAACTCCTTTTGTAGCTTATTGTAGTTAAGATACTAATTAGGCTAGTTCTGCATATTTTCCACAAACTATGTCAATATAATCTTTAAATACCCATATCTAGTACTATATTGTTTCTTATGGAAGTATCATCTGCTCTTAAAGGTTAAAGGTGCTGCTACATATCCAGGGCATGTGTACAGACGCATTAATTTTAATGGCTCTATAAATGGCCATTCGTTTACCTTCTGCACCCCAGTCATTCGGAGCACAAAGCCTGGGACCCCCGGGTGCTTGGGAACGAGGCCATGGAACCAGACGAAAGCATCTCCAATAAGAGTCTACTGAAGTTTTTCTCACTGCAGTGAACTGGAGCATGAAGGGCTGACAACAAGCTGCAGTACCACCATGCGACCAGCGGGTGGTGTGGACGGGCTGGTGGGGGGCTGGGTTGTTTGCGCTCTGTCTCGCTCCTGTCTAAAGAGGCTGTTTGAACTGAGACAGAGAACAAATAGCCATTTAATATAAAGCAAGTTTATAAAATATGATTAATTTGTTTTTATATAAAATTTCTTGCACACACACGCACTTGTTTTGGGTTTCGTGCTTTTTAGAGAGATTACACTGACTTAAATGCATTTCCTGGAGACTGAGCCTAACCATAACCATAATCACTACTTGCCTAACCTTGGCCTAAATTCTAACCTTAACTGTAAATCACACTGTCATAATAATGAATTATGATGGTTATTATGAATTACCTCATAAGGACATGATTTTTGTTTCCATAAATAAAAACAGATTAGACAGATTAGTTTTAGAGGAAACCCAGCCTAGACCATAATACAATAATACAATTGAGTATATGTTGCGATACACAACAAAACAACACTAAATCAAAATTGAGACTAAACTGAGGGCACGTTTACACTTGTCTGGTAGTGGATTTGATCCTGGTTTGAGTCCAGTTTAGTCCTGATCTAGACTTCATCTTTAGTCTTGTTCTAGTCCTGGTTTAGTCCTGGTTTAGTCCCAGCTTTGATGTAGTTTGTATGAAAGTGTGAACGCAGCCTGACACAAAAGCCAGCACTAAACCCGGTCTAGACCAAGACTAAACCTGGTCTACAAAAGGACCAAACCCAGTCTACATCAGGACTAAACTAGGACACATCCTGGCCTAAACCAGAACTAAACCAGGACTAAACCAGAAATAAACCAGAATTAAGCCAGGACTAAATATGAGCGCAGCTTTAGTGACAAAATATTTGGTTTTCTTCCGATGTAGTGCTGTGCTGGAGGAGTTGACTCCAGTGCTGGCCAGATATTTTCTTTTCACAAATATTTTATGTGTGAAGCTGTGAGGGGAATCTTGGAAGGACGCAATTAGACAAGTCTGGACAATTATGGTGCGAATGACTAAACAAATGTGTTATTAAAGCGCTCATTGTTTTAATATAGTCCTTGTGCGTTTTTTACCTCTCCTACTCCCTCTTTAAATCAATACACCATACTGGTTCTTGTGGTAAGTCAGGTTAAAGCACTTCTTTCCCTCTGTAAATATTTATCTACATATCCACCCATCCATCATTCTGCCCCAATCCCTCTCTCTCTCTTTTTCTCTTCTCTCTTTCTCTCTCTCTTACAGTGTGATAAAGGCAGCGAGTGAGCAGACTCCTCCTCCTCCTCCCTCACCCCTCACTCGCCCGCTCCGCACACTCGTTCTCCCTCCCTCTCTTTCTGTCAGTGTCATTCAGTTGTGGAGATGTGGAGTATCTTACTGGCGTTCTGTGTGGTTTTCCAGCCCAATTCAGCTGAGGAAGGTGAGGAAATAACTTTTGATCATAATTTTAAGATGTGTTTGCTGATGCATTTTGCATTTTAAACATTTCCATTGGCTCAGTTGTCTGCAAATTATAGATGCACACTTGTTTGGCTGCTGTGGAAAGCATCGTAATATTTCTTTCTTTTTTTGAATATTAAATAAAAATGGTAATTTATTTGCATGGAGTTAAAGTTGGGTGATACTGAAAAAGAATATTTATTATGGGATTATAACAATATTAACAATAATCTTCTAATATTTTTATCATAAATGCATTTGCAAAAGTCTTGGTTGAGGTTCAAGTTAAGTAGTTAAATTAAGTAGCATAGTAAATGAATTTGCAGTCAAATTAAACTCAAAAGTGTGGAAATCTCATTTGATATCCTCATTTGTAAGATACTGCAAGTTTCTTTAATTTATCAACTTTTTGCCATTGTTGCACTGTTACAGATGATATCCTCAATGTTATAATTTTGCATATGAATTCAGTGCCAAGTATCAATATTAGTCACTTCAACATGCAATCAGTACTTTTTCATTTGCGGTGGAAGTCGACGTGCATATCTTATACAAAAAGAAGTGCCCGGAGCATGCCAGGGCCTATCAAAGCCCTGACAAATGATCAGTGAAATATTGTATGAGCAAAATGAATAATGCGTTGCGTAACCTGTTTGTGTGCGTCGCTTATGTCCTCACAAATGTGTCAGGAGGTGACCCCTGACCCTTCACACAGCCATCATTTGTGTCCCGGGTGAAGTTTAGGCGTCCTTTGCTCACTGATAACCTATGAGCACAATGAAAGGAAAATACTGTTATGATTTGATGTAAACCGAATATTTTAGCGTGACATCTAGGGGCGTTCATCATTTTTGCTCAGTGGATGTGGCTTTGTGTGTTTGCTCATAACAAACTAAATACTGTTACAATGTGATGGGAGCAGAATGTTTGGACTCCGCGTCTGCAGGTGTTCACATTTTAATCAGGTGTAATTGATTTAAACACTCATTTAATGCATTGTTTTTCTCAGTGGATACAAGTCTCCCTCTGCTTGCTCATTACAAACATTACTGTTAGAATTTGATGTAAGCAGCAGAATATTTTGGCACTCCTCCTAGAAGTGTTTACGAATGTATTCACGAAGTATGCAGGCATTGATTTAATGAACATTTAATGTATTCTTAAGATGTACTATAAAATATTAAACACAAGAGGCTTATTTATACTTTATTATTATGGATATTTTACTGAAAGTGTGTGTACAAACTAAGGCTGAATGATTTGGGGAAAAAAAGTTTATATTTTAATAACAAGTTCATATATGAAACGCATTTGGAAGAATTGGCAAATATTTCAGAACACGCTTGCACACTTCTAAACTACAGCGTTAGCAGTTTTTACACGGCATAAACATGATACTTTGTTGTTTGTGAAGAAATTTATGGTACTTCAAAAACTGGAGCCTTTTGCGATTTGCTAATTGTGTTGATTCAAATAGCGATTTCTATTCGATTGCAATTAATCTTGCAGCCCCAGCAGGAATAGAACACAAGCTTCCACAAACTTCCACAAACTCCCTCTTCTCGTCTCTCTGAGCACCGATATCCTTCTGTCTCAACTTTTAATACTTTGATGCTCAAAGTTCAGAGTTTTTACACGGATCATTTATTTCCACATCAAGTTGTCTTTTCGAAACTGGATACTCATTTAAGCAGGCATCTAAATGAAAGGAGTCGCAATCATAGAGCAGAAATGAACCTTTCCTGAATAGCATAAGACCACATAGACTAGTATACGCCCATGGACCACTATGCAACCTCTGAATGACTGAGACATTACACGAATATAAGGCCAAAAGGGCTGGGTATCATTAAGAAGTTGCCGATACGATACATACCTTGATACATAGGCCACGATACAATACATACCTTAATACAGTGCACGTTCGGTTCGATACAATATACATTTCAAATCGATTTGATACGGTTCAATAAAAAATAAAGGCAAAATCATGGCTTTGAAGCTAAAAGTCTTTGTTAAATCACTTCTTGTGCAAAGTTAAAATGAAATACGCCCATTTTAATCATCAAAACAGTGAAAATATCAAATGTGCCGCATAAACGAGTTTCCTTCCTCTGAATAAACAACAAAACTGTAGCGCTGTAACAAAGTAATTTAGTAAAATATACAAAAAAATACTCTTGGCGATATATCGATACAGCAGCCCACAATATCAATCCTGTATCATCAAATTAAATGACACGATATATCGATATTTCAATATTTTGGCACCCCCATAAAGGCCACATGGTAATACAAAAGAAAGTACTACAATCTAATGTTGGAAAATAAATTCTACTGTTTAAATACTAAATAGTATTTTCTATTATTGTTGTATTACAGATGAGTACAAATTGAGTATAAAGTCTATTCATTAGTATTTAAATCAAGAGTTAAGTCATGTATGTAACACTTTTGTACATACACATGCACTTTATACATGAGACCCCAGACCCTAGACTTTCCCTTAAAAGCTTGTTTCAGATATGTCCATATATACCCCCCCTCTCTCCCTCCCTTCCCTCCACCCTGCTCTGTGTCTGCTGGTCATTTTATAAGTGTGTGTTTTTATTGGCACATGCCTGTATAAACGTCAGCCTATACATAGCTTACATATCCAACCCCAACACTTGAGAAGGTTTTTACTCAACACGCAATTACTGTGAAAGAGCCAAGAAGCACGTCGGAAATGGCACCTGTTCACTGTCCAAACTGGGCTCTGTAGTTTAAAGATGCACTGCGCAACTTTTCTGGTGGAGGGTTCGCTACCTACTTGTCTCCATGGAGATGTTATTGCTTTGCCTGGAATGTCCCATGATATGACATTATACATACATCTAGCATTTATTCATTACGGGTGTTTCTACTGCTCCAAAATACTAGTAATAATTCTTTCTGTGAATATGTGAGACTCTCCACAGATCTGATTTGTAATGTAGCGTAGTGCTGCAGCAGTTTAGTCTATACTGTGGAACATTCTAGACAAAGCAATAATATTTCCCTGGAGTCACTTCCACAAGAAATGTGGTGCAGTGCAGCTTTAACAAAGGCGCACCTATGGTTTAAAGTATATAATTTCATACATGAGAGGTAATTATTAAATGAAAACTCTTGCCAATACGTTTTATAATGCCTGGGCTGTAGTTTTAGCTTGCTAATCCATTGACGTATTTATTGACATCACCGGATTTATTTATAGTGGAAAAACCCCATGAGTGCCTTGACATATCAGCAAAACTACATCTTATAAAAAGTCCATTACAAAAGTCTAGTAAAAACCATCAAGTTAACAAGTGACAACACATACATGCGGCATAAATCATTAGCAGCGGCGTTAAAGTTAAAGTGGTCTTAAACACTTTTTAAGACCACTTTAACGATCTTATTTTAAAGACCTAGTGCAAATGTAAGCCTATGTGACTGCGAAGAAGGTACATTTTAAAATCTGGACTATTCTGCTATCACTATTTCGATACAATTCACAGACTCATAATTTAATTAAAAAAGAATGTCTCAATGCATCTAACGCAATTTGGGTTTATGTCTGTTAGAAGTTACATAACCTAATTGAAAACGTCATTGGTCCTCCTCATAATAACGTTAAATCTGAATCTGAAAAACAAAACAAAAAAAGGATTAGTACATAAGCTATACGAATTATTTCTCTTCCACTTTATACAATTTAATATGTGGTAAACATACTTGTAATTTGTGTGTTTTTACAAGCATTTTTTGAAACTAAAATAATCACATGATCTTTTGCCTACTAACAAAACACAACACAGATTAGTGCTGTGGTATGAGACATATGGTGCATGCACACTTGCACAATCACGACCGGTAAATCAAACTTGAGATTACATTAAACAAAGACTAAACCAGGATTGGAACAGGACCAAACCTAATCTACATTAGGACTTACATTTGTCCCAAACTAGGACTCAACCAGGAACCGAATGTGAACGTTGGGAGATTAGGTCCATGAGAACAAGACAAAAACAAAAAAGTCTGACATGATTGACGGTCAATAAATGGTGCAATTCTTTTTCACAATTTTGGCCTTCACCATTTTTCTTTTCATTTCATATTTTTGTAACACTGTGTTTTGGATCTACAGCTTCTCAAGAGATCTAACTCCACAGCACTTAACGCTTAATTTGTTCAACGCAAATGTAAAAAACAAGGAAGAAAATCTCACAAAATAACATTCTTAGACTTCCACAAGGGAAATTATTTGGACACAGTAGCTCACAAATCAGAATATACTGTAACACTGTATCCCCAGCTTTGGCTACCCAAAATTTATGACATTTTTATGACCACTTTAAATGAAAATTAAGATCAACAATACACCCATTATGCGGGCGAAAAACACCAGATCCAATTCTAATAATGACCAACCAACTACTATATCTAGAATTTAAAAGCCACTGTGGATTAAACCTACACTTCCCCATGATCCATCCAATGTCTTCCTCCACTGTACTGATTGTTTACTCATTGCCGCCGGTGCCAGAAACCAAAGTATTGTTTGCACATACTCCAAATTTACGTTACATGATTTCACGTTGTTGTTTTTTTTTGCCTCCCTCCGTTTAACATTGCACTGCAGCCCGGTTGAGTATATAAAAAACAAGCTAATGAAATGTAAGACCTTTGTGAAAAAAATAAGACTTGGACAACGTAATTTAAGACTGTTTAAGGCCTTAATTTAAGAACATGAAATTTAAGACCTTTTTAAGACTTTTAAGACCCCGTGGCTACCCTGTATAATAACGCAGAGCAAAAATATAAAGCTTACTAATAAATTCAAAATAAGAAGCAAAAATAGCACTGGTTTGGCAATTTCATCTTGCGAGATCTTGCCACATCCCTCGCAAACATGCAAATAAAAAGCCTAGAATCACTGAGCTATAGTACCAGCTACATTTTCTTATCTTTGTGTTTTGTTAACGGTATCATCATGTTTAGTATGAGCCTCATGACAGAGATCAGATGAGCTTTGTGACAGATGGCCTGGACAAAGATGAGACAGGACAGAGGCAGCAGCGGCACTACTGGCCCACTGACGCTTCTCTCTACATGGGTAATTGAAATAGAGCTCGCAGTTTAATACAGTATTAACCCAATAGCGCGAAGGTCCATATAAATCCACATTATAAACCAGGCATCCTGTTATGGCACGTAGCGGAGGATTTGGTGTCTGCCTCAGTTTTCATCACAGTGAATGACGAGTGTGTCTGGACCAACTGGCTGCTAATGTATTTACTGTCATATTAGGCAAGTCTGTTCACCAGCAGTTAGTCTGATCAGGAATGAGACGGAATTCCCACAAGAAAAGACAAAACACGAGAATGAAACGAGACGAGATTTTGACATAATTAGTACAGAATAATTGTGCATTCCAGCTCACAGTTTTGACCAAAGATTTTTGCATTTATTTTATATTTTTATTGTCATTATACCACTGCATTTTGGAACAATAGCTTCAGAAAGGTCGAGACGAGACAAAACAAAATTTTTACATAATTAGTGATAAATAAATTCCTGTCCTGTTCACTATTATCTATTTATGTTATATTTTTGTTGTCATTACACCACTCCATTTTAAACTACAGCACCAAAAAGGTATAACACGAGATTGGGTCCACGAGAATGAGACAAGACGAAATTTTGACATAATTAGTAATAAATAAATTGTGCGTTTTAGATCACAATTCTCACCAAACAAATTTCAATTAATTTTATATTTTTACTGTCATTATACCACTGCATTTTGGAACTATAACTTCAAAAAGGTAGAGACAAGTCCAAGATAAGTCCATGAGAATGAGACAAGATGAAATTTTTACATAATTAGTAATAAATAAATTGCGGAGTCCTGTTCACAATTTTGACCAAAGTATTTCCTATTTATGTTATAGTTTTGTTTTGTTTTTTTGTTGTCATTATGCCACTCCATTTTAAACTACAGCGCCAAAAAGGTGTAACTCAAGATTTTGTCCACAAGAATGAGACAAGACGAGATTTCGACATAATTAATAAAAAATAAATTGTGTATGCATTCCAGCTCAAAATTCTGACCAATTTTCCATTTATTTTATATTTTTATTGTCATTATACCACTGCATTTTAGAACTACAGCTACAAACTACAGCTGTAACACAAGATTAGATCCATAAGAACGAGAAAAGATGAGATTCTGACATAATTAGTAATAAATAAATCATGCATTCCAGTTCACAATTTTGACCAAAACTATTTTAAATTTATTTAATATTTTGCTGCCATTATAACACTGCATTTTAGAACTACAGCTTCAAAAAGGTGTAACACGAAGATTGGGTCCACAGCAACGAGACAAGAGATTTTGACATAATTAGTGATAAATAAATTGTGTATTCCAGTTCACAATTTTATGTTTTCTATTTATGTTACGGTATATTTTTGTTGTCATTATACCACTCCATTTTGTAACTACCGCTTCAAGGAGGTATAACTTTAGCACTTAAGTCCCTCTTTGTTCAATCCAAATGTAAACATGCGGGCTGAAAATCTCTGCACAATCCTGTGGCTATTTTATATCGCAAGATTTTATGGCACAAGATTTTGCCCCATACAGACTGTTGAGATGTGTGACAACAACTCAGTGTTTACAGATCACCTGAGCAGGTTTTTGACCAGCTGTTAATCTAACACTTCCTATTGTGTGAGTCAGTGTGAGATTTGCTCATTTCCAATTAAAATACCTGAATATGTATTTTTTGAGATTTTTGAGATTTGGATAGCTTTGCCTTGACAGCACAAGATTATTTAGTAAATAATAGTGATTATTCAGGACTGAAAGATAGTAATCAAATGTTTCCCTCACAATAATCACAATATTTGATACCATGACATTTACGCCAACATATTATACATACATTGTGATTAAGGTTTTACAGATCAATACTAATAACAATAGATAATTTGTATCTTGTAGCTTTTTTAGTATTTTATGAAATCAACCTAAGACATAAGCAGGCAGATAAAAAGTACTTTACATCTTGGAGAACTGTGCTAAAATCAAAATTCAATTAGGGCTGCACAGTTTTGGAAATAAATCAATTGTGCTTGAGCTGCTATATAGTTATAATGACTCCCGTGGATCATTATGTAAACGCTCTGAAAAGCCGATTCTGCATAGGTCTGCTTGAACTGATAAACTAATACAAAAATCCCATGCAAGACACAAGATATTTCTATAAAAAGATAGGGTATTTTGTTTTTCATAGGGACATTCTAACTAATTGCAGCCTTTGTGATTTAATATATTGCAACTTTGGTTTGATTGCAATACACTGTGCAGCCCTGATTGTGACTAATAATATCATGATACTTTGAGTGAAACAGGCTACTCCGGGATTGCGTGTTAACATTGGATTATGGGAGCATATTGTAGGGGCAGGGAGCGCAGGGGGAGGCACACCTGATGCCCCATAGCTCTGTGCTCATGGATGAGTGGAGCTGCGCCGAAGCTCACTCAGCTAAGCACATCACAAATTAACCTCTTTTCATTAGTGAAACCTAACCCCAGTCTGCACAAATATGTTGGCTGCCCTTTTGCCCTGTGAGAAACAAGGCTAATGGAAAATACAGAGTTTATACATTACTCAAGGATGTATGGTGCTTTGAAGATTTCTGTTACGTGCAACATTTTAGTGTTGTCATGATACTGGAATTCCGAACTTAATTTCAGTACTAAGGAACAGATTTCATACTCAATACAGATTCCAATATGATGATAAACAATAGACAACAGAATGTGATTTTCAACATAATAGTACTTTCTTTTATATTACCATGTGGTCTTATATCTGTATAATCCCTCAGTGGGCCGTGTATGTTCCATAGCGTTCCGTTTGTGTATATTAAGAGTCTATACGGTCTTATGCTTGTTTTGATACAGCTCAATATCATTTTAAAGCTATTCAGGAAAGGTTAATTTGTGATTTTTTAAGTATTGATACTTGCTCGGTTGAGTATCTAGTTTTGATACTAGTTTTAGTAATGATTAGTAGGCTGATTAGTAGGATTTTTGCTACTTTTGACAACCCTACAACATTTTGAGGACTTTTTCCCATTCAAAAGATATAATATTTTGAATCGGAATGGCAATTGTCCTAATTTCTCATCAGTCTGAAACCCATGGAAATATCTTCAGAACATTTATGCCAAGCCAATCAAACCTATTATAAGATCAGTAAGCAATTACTGTGTTTTATATTTGCAAACCGTCATTTTCAGTCCACCTCCCAATGAGTGATCAGGCTGGAACGGTGTAAATGAACATTAATTACTCATACATATAAGGTCTGAACGATTTTAGAGAAATGTCCAAATATGAATGAGTTTTTTTGACAATCTTGAATGGGCATTGCGATTAGATTAGGGTTTCCATCTAGGAGCATTAACATTTCAGAGAAGACATGTGAAATGTATGGCCTAACGACTAGTACAAAAATCCCAAGCATTTCAGAACATGTCAGCGCATGTCATGTTTTCTTTACATAATGAAACGGGATTAAATAATCTTACTTGCATAATTTATGTCTTTGTTATTTGCTATTTACATGGAATTACCAGATTTCAAAATAAAAAACTGGGACATGCCTGGTTTGGGTTGGTTGGTAATAATAAAATTGTGAAAGAATTGCGTAATTACGTAAAATTTTTATGCACTCGGCACTAATGTAAGGCAGTATAGTCACATTTTCTTTGTGTTTTGGTCATTTTTAAGCATCTTTGTATTGCTGCTCTGTATTTTACCAAAACAAATGACAATTTATGCCTCTCTTTACTGTTGGCAGGTATAAAACTGGTTAAAAATAGGGACATTTCTTGTATAAAACTGGGACAAATCACTGGTTTTGGATAAATCTGCTGGGAGAGTGGACACTGGGCTCAAAACTGGGAATGTCCTGGGTAAATAGGGGTGTCTGGTCACCCTTTATTTACAACCATTCAAGTTGCTCATTGTGATTAAAATTTAAATTGCCATTCAAAGAGTTTTTATTGATACCCAACTTTAATAATGTACAACAAACTGACTATTTATGTTTTATACTGGTAAAAAATCAAATCCAATTTCCTCTGCAAAATTATTTATTTAAAAGGTTCGGGCTCACATTTTCAAGTGTTTGGAGTGCAACTGTGCAAGCACATTTCACATAAAGTTAAAAGATGTTTACTCTCTGCCCAAACGCCATGGGAAAAATAGATCTGAACGTGCATTAAAAATACATCATGTTTGTCTGTGCTGTCAGAACAAAGCCACGTGCAGTCAGAGCCGGTTTTGGATAATGTTTTGAACCTTATGGATGAAGTCTATAGGTCCCTTTCTTTACTTACCTTTTAAGTCGCATCATTCGTCCTAATTTTGCAAAGAAAATAAAGATGAGTTAGCGTTAGCATTAGCATTAGCATTAGCACAGGTCTGGAGCTAACACGTGTGTGGCGCAGAGAAATCTGGAAAAAATTCATCTTACCTCGTAGCGACTTGTCTGGTAAGCTTTTAATTTTCATCAGCATAGGGCGTGTTATAAGAGGTCTGTTTTCACCACATTTGGTAATTATGCTATGACTGATTAATCCGTGTATGGTAATAGAAGTAGAGCCCTTCCCAGCAGCTTTATCCAAAACTATCGATTTCTCCCAGTTTTATATAAGAAATGTCCCTAGTGTCCCTATTTTTAACCAATCTAATACCTGCCAACAGTAAAGAGAGGCATATATTATTATTTGTTTAGGTAAAATGAGAAAAGCTGCTTAAAAATGACCAAAACACAAAGAAATAACACATAGAAACTCTATATCCTGTCAATAATCATAATTGCTGCACTGTCTTCCTAAGACCTCTTGTATATATCTGTGATTTTATATTTAATTGCTTATTTTTCTATTCTTATTTTGACTTGTATATACACATTTATATAATTATGCCTTATCTGACACCTGTCTCTTGCTATCTCTTTGCTACTTATTTAGAATTTATTATTACCATCTATTTTTTTTTATTCTTTGTTATTATATTATATTATATTGTGGTGTGGGAGCTACAGTGTCCAAATAATTTCTCTTGTGGATCAATAAAGCTTGTCTAAGTCTAAGAAAAAGTGATTCTACTGACGCATGATAGTCGTAAAAGAGCCAAGTGCATAACAATTTTCCTTAATTATGCACTCGATTCACAATTTTATTATTACCAACCACCACAAACCAGGGTGTTCCAGTTTTTTTATTTGGAAAATCTGGTCACCCAAAACAAATGCTATCTTATTTAGGCTATTTTCTAGTTGCTACTAAATGATTTTTCCTTTACTAAACTGCAAAAACTTCAGGAGATTAAAATACTGAACGGAATATATTGTAGAAACTGAGGCGCAAAACGAATTTATTTAAATGTGCATTATGTAACCTTTTTGATAGAGGGTCTGCCACCTTATTTTCTTCAATGTAAGACTATTTATCTGGCATTTATTGAGTTTTTATTTCTCAAAAATGCCTTCAAAAACCTGCATCCCTTCTGTGAGTGCGTTCCTCTCTCCACAGATCTTGCTTATAACTTGGACTGGTTGCATGTGCTTGTTTTCATGAAGATAAAACAAAAAAATGAAGGCAAGCAAATACTGTGGAACATTTGAGGAAGAGCAATAAAATTCTTGGACGAGCAGATGACAACTTTCCACCGGAAAAGTTGCATAGAGCACTTTAACCAAAATGTATTTACTCACTTGATAATTCTATCCTTCGAATCTGTGAGGTCTTACAGGTAGGTAGTGTCATTATATAACATTAAGTGACTGGAGATTATCCTTGATGCTGTTTTGCTTGTCAGATTTCCAGCAGCTGGCTAATTTTCTACCTCTGTTTGCTCTTGCACTGTGTTGATGGCATTATGCGCTTTTCGCAAGTGAATCACGCAATGTGTCATTTGTATAGTGAGTGGTGAGACCTCGAGGCGATGGCCGCTAAAGCTCTCTGCTCTTAGTCAGTCTTTGTGATGGTGGCTCAGCGCTGATAAAACCACTGGATGGACCTGGCAACAAGCTGCAGCCAAGTCCAGCTCCAGGGATGAGGCTTTGGTATGTCCTTCAAAGCACTGGTTCTCAATCTATAGTACCCTTGTGGTGGCACTCAGGGACGTTAGCAGTACTACACATTATTTAGTAACAATGGGGCAAATCTTAGTCTGTTTTTATATAGTAAGGCTGCTTGGTGTGTACAAAAGTAACACACACAATATATCACATTGTCATTGTCATCTTTCCTGCAGTTGTCAAATCCCAAGGGCTGCAGTTATTTAGGTAATACAATGTCCTTTGCACAAAAACCTGGTACTAACTTTTCTTTAGACCTCTATAAACATCTTCTTGTAAAAGTTTATCAGTTCATGTTTCATTCTTCTCTCAAATCTTAATGCTCCTGGAGTATGTGCACTCTGGGCCTGAATCTCTTTGCAATTGGCCCCAAATCATGTAATTGAAATCACATTTATTTGAAATTTGTAAATGATAGTTAGTTACTAGCGTGCACTTTAGACTGATATAACAGTTATTGAATCTATATTATATCTGGCACTAACAATATCCAAATCTCTCGGTACGATATTATCACCATATGCATCTCATGGTACGATATTTATTGCGGTATTTTGGAGAGGCTAATATAATTGTAGATAGGAAACCCTTTTGCTTTTAAAATACCTCAACAAAATTTTGGTGTGAATTATTTCCGTCATAATCCCAACAATTCAAGTAAAAAACATGTGTTCATGTTGTCTGCACTGAAATTAATCATGGGATATGTAGTTCCTGATTTTTATAAGATGTTGCTACTATAAAACCAATGCATTTACGCAAAGGAACTTTTAATTCGATATATCGTGACAGCCCAAGATATTATTGTGAGACTTTTGACGATACTATATCACAATATTTCGGTTACTGTAACATCCCTATCTGGCACTATTGTATTTGATCAAATAATTGGTGGATCCTTTGAAAATATTTCTTGTATCCTTTATGCTTCAAAGGGGTCAGGTTTAACACAGTCTGGGTTTAGTCCTGGTCATGTCCTGGTGGTCGTTTACAGGACATTGCATTCATGAAGGTGCTTGAGGTGATGGAGTATGTAACACATTGCTCTACAGTTTCACAGTGAGGCAGCAGTAGGCGACTTAAAAGTTGTGAGTGCTGCTGACAAATAACCTGAGAGCTTAGTTTGAATGACACAGGATTACACTAAATATAGAACCTTTTTTTGTAATTTCATACCTTCATAATCCCTTTATATTTCAAGTGGTAACATATCCTGGTGGTACAGTGGTATGGGCGCACTCTTTGGGAAGGTCCTAAGTTTAAATGGTGGAACAGAGTATATTTCTGTGTGGCGTTTGCATGTTCTTTATATGTCTGCATATGTTTTTTTTCCCTTCCCCTCTTAAACATGGACAATAGAGTTGCTTTTGGTGCCTGTAAAGTGTGGTAAAACCAAAATATAACAGCGTATCCCCCATACAACATAGAGAATAGGGGTGGGGCACTACTCTCGCTGTATAAAATTTGCAATAACAATATAATTAGGGATTTGCCGATCCGATACTCATATCTCATATCACTGCTGATCCAGAAAAATTGGTCTGATCGGATATCGGCTTCCAAATAGTTCAGTTCAGCCGATATTTTAGTTGAACATATAAATTGATGTAATTCGACTCTTTACTGATCTTAGTTGGCCGAAAGTGTCAAAATGTTTGAACTTATATTTATACAAAGTTGTTCTTTAGTGACTTAAATAACAGATAAATAACAGCTACATAACACACTTGGAGTTTTGTCTTATGTTATTTTTGTTTTAAGGAAATAAATGTTCCTTTCAGTATCGGAACTGAATGCTGGATCAGTCTATTCCTACATATAATAGGCAACATATAACCGAGGCTGGACAAAATACTTAAAGGTGGAATTTATAATATCTGTACTAACTTGTTTCAGCCCAATTAAATTCTTTTCTTTTCACCCCTCGTCTCCCTTTTAGAGCATCCCCAATTCATGTCTGAAGATGTTCTCAACGTTAGTTGTACTGTATATTTGTTTTAAAGGGAAAAATCTGCTGCAGTGTACAGGATTATATTGCAATATTTGAAATGTCATGTCTCCTCCAAAGGCAATAATGGTATATTATAAGCAATATATGGCTGAATCCAAGGTCTGTTGTCCTTGTCAGATATAAACAAATAACAGTGAAATACAGTTTGACATCTCAATGATCCAGCAACAATATAAACAATAACAAAAAATCAATTTTTAAAGGGCTCATATTACCGGTACAATATTCTCTGAGCTATGTTATAATGTTGTTTCCTCATCAAAAACATCAAAAACACAACTCCAGGTATGTTTTGGATGAGGTAGCAGCATTATAACAAGACTTAAACCTCACAAGAATTCATTTTATGTAATATATGGCTTTTATTGGTTAGTTTTGCAGCTCATGTCTGTTTTAAACCTCTCTTATTGCTGCTTACTGTCCTGTTTTGTCATGTAACTTTCCTTAGTTTGTTTGTTACAGGCACTTTAGTTTGAATGATGCTTTTTGAAGACTTGACGTGTTCGTGCTTATTTGTGGAATCGTCTTAATCCCTTGGCCCCTCCTCCATGTCTCCGAGCGTCTCTGTGGTTGTGGCTCTGTGTTGGAGTGGGTTTGTAAACGCGCTCTTCAATGTCTGTGGGCGGTAAAAGTGGAACAACAAAAATGATGGTGAAAAGTGAACGCATCATGGGCTGGAGGGGGCCGATGTTAACAAACATGTAATGGTGGTTTTCTGATTCTAGAAAGTGGCGTCATACTCCCAGATGGTGGAACGAGAGCCAGTTTTCATACATTATATTCTCACAAGAAATATCTAAAAGGCAAATTCACAAATGTTAACGGTGATAATTTCTATTACTGATTAGATTCAAACACTCGCTGTATTAATTTTGGCTGCCTTGTTTGTAAATAATATTGGTTTATAATTACAGAGTGACCAATTTGGATTTTTTTCATGGCTAATGTCGATACGATTGTTTAGAATCCAGAGAACCCAAAGGCCGACAAAGCCCTGCTCATATGTAGTGCCAATTTTGATTATTTTCTTTCAATTCTGTAATTTAAATGTACCATAAACTCACCCACAGCCCTTCTTTTAACCACAAATCTTAAAGAAGGATGTAGAGTCTCACTTTGTGCAGTTATTTCTTCGCACTAAAGTGTTAAAGTGAAGCTTTCTCTGCATTTTTAGGCAGCAAAGCGAGAAAGACAAAGTATCGGCCTGTGCTGGAGATTTAAGGCTGATATGGTAACAAATCCAAATATATCTCTACTGATAATGTTGTGATGTCTTCTGAAACCCAACAACACCTCAGTGCTATTGTATTTATGTTTTCTTACCATCCCAGTATTCACTATTAAGATTTTACTACAATCCATCTTTAATGTGCTAAAACAGGCCTGTAACTGTTGTGGTTTTGGTTTATTTTTTGTTGCTGTTTTCAGTAATAGTTTTCTCCAGCAGTATGACTCTGTATTGAACTTTTAAATGAAAATGTATTTAACTGAAACATGATCAAATCGTTTTCTGGGTTTCATACTGGCGAGGTCAACAATCCAGTGGCTGGGAAATGATTTTGAAGCACAGTTTAGACCTTTGTGTGTTTTATGGCACTGAAGTGGAAAGCATAAGGGCTGAAGTCGGCTAAAGACACGCTCTGTGCAGTCACTTGTTTATTCAAAGGGGATGAGGCATGACAGGATTATCTTTATTATCTGACCCAAACTGCACTCACAAGACGGAGCTCATCAGAGTTCACTAGAAACTACTAAGTATTCAAAGAAGTAATCTGCATATTTGTATGTAAAGAGGCACTCCCAGAACTTCAGCTAACTCATTCCACGCTTTCTTCTTCCAGTTCCTGTTCTTTATTTATTAAATCATTTGGCATTCTAGTCAACTAATACACATTTTAGACACATAGGCCATTGGTGAATTATTAATCATCCTGGAAAGAATGAATTTCTTCGAGATGAGGTTACGTCTGACTCTATTATTGTCATATTTAAGTCATATTTATTTGTCTAGTTTAATAACAGAATCAGCCATATTTCCTGCCAGGCCTAGGACCAAAGACCAAACAGTGCGCTGCTCATGTGAGAGTGCTTACATGTGTGTAACTTGTTATAGTGTGTAAGTGCATTTAGTGTGCGTCCCACTGGCTGCTGCTGTTAAAGCATATTACACGCTCCCACACTCAGACCCTTGTGTTAATATTAACACTCCACATCTCCGTGGGACGCGGAGAGCCTGAAAAATGTGCAGTGAAGTAGCTTTAACCAGCAGCAGAGAGGCGCGACACGAGCGTCAGAGCTGCACTTGGAGCTGAGTGTAGATGTATGCATGGGCTCATGAGAGGAGCAGAGAGGGTCAGTGAGCTGAAGAGAGCACTCCACACACACAGACACAGAATACAGGTCACCTCTAAAACGCAGCCATTCACACCCAACAAGAGCACAGATATAAACAAACCAGCACATCTGAATGAACAAAGAGTAAAAAGGATTGAGGAAACAAAGCCTGTCTCAGTGACTGTCTGATTAGAAGTAACAGCTGATATCAAATTTTAAAGATTCACCTTGTTACTTTGTTGGAGGATCTGCAACATTTACTTATCTGCATTGAGCTTTTATTGCTTTCCATGGCATTTAACTTCCATTTATTTCCATGTAGACAAACAAGTGGCACCACTAGGCCAAGCTACAGTTTTATAATTTTTTGCTTTATGCATTTTAACACTTTGATTTGCTGTCGTTTATTGCATTAATTTGTCTGTGCACTTTGGAAATTGTCATATTTATAAAATGTGCTATATAAATAAAGTGGATTGGATTGGATTACAGGTCAGATCTGTGGAGAGGTGACCCCACTGACAGTAATAATGCCTGTATTTCCATTCCAGGCAGCATCTCCAGACAAGCAGGTGGGGTAACCTCCAACAGAAAAGTTACTTAGTACACTAATGTAAGGTAATAGCTGACAATGATTTGAATCAAATGGTTTTAATAAAGAGAAGCACTGTCCTCAGATTATGCCACGAATGCCTTAGAACAAACATGTCAGACTCCGGCCTGGGGGCCGAATTTGGCCTGCAGTATAATTATATTTGGCCTGCGAGGTCATATCAAATACAGTATGTATTAGAGTTGGTCCGTTGGCTGCCGTGCCAGTAGGGCACAAGCACTGCTAATACTAATACTAATACTACTACTTTGATGAACTTGTATCTAAGAAGAGATGCCAAGTATTTGTATCTGCTTTGGACCCATGTGCATCAGACTAAATCACAGTCTAGCAAACTGATCTTGGACGAATGTTTTCTTATGATTTTTGACTGTTCATAGTTGAAAGATTGGATTTTCATTGAAGCAAGTTGTTGTTTTTGACTGGCTGTTAGCCTGTGGAAAAAAAAACAAAACACATTTAAAAGGAGTTCAAAAGCTACAGATAGGCTATAGAGACATTATTTTAAATTGTTATTTATTTAAAATTATTATTATTATTTTATATTATGCTTGTTTTGGATTCAGTGTTTAAGCAAAACTTTTATTAAACATTTATTTTAATAAGAAAAGGTTTAACATGACATATCTTAAAAGAAGAGAAAACATGCCGATGTTGTTGAAATTTTTCAATACATTTTTAGTTTGGCCCACGACTTAATCCCAGTTTTTAATTTTGGCCCTCTGTGTATTTGAGTTTGACATAGAATAGAATATACCACAAAAATCAGAAGCAAGATCATATCTGAAAGATGCAAAAAGTACAAATGTTGAGATTTGTGAACATTGTCAACATACAGTTTTTTTGTCACTTTTAAATTTACTAAAACCTTTATATAAGAGTGGTGCTACTTCCAAAAAGACATTACTCAAGTGCAAGTGTATTGATGTATGCATGGACACACTGAGTGGAGCCGAGGGTCAGTGAGCTGAAGAGAGCACTCCAGCCACAGAGGACAGGGCCAGCTAATACAGGTCACCTCTGAAACGCTCTAACACCATTCACTCTCACTGCAGTGAATAAAGACACAGACAGAACCAAAGCACCACATTTATATGCACAAACACAAGCCCATCAGCCTCCTATTCACTGAACACTCATATAATCCACCTCACTACCAGGGCAAATTTTGTGCACTACATTATTTTCATCCTGATTTTCACCAATGCTATATTTTTGCTGCTAAAACTAAATAATGACTAAATGAAATGTTTACTGTCATGATTTGCGCAGGCAACTGTTTTGTAATCTGTCTTTGTTTGCCTTTGCCATGTTAGAGGGAGAGAGAGAGGTTGCAGTATAGGGACATGCAAAAGTATCAAAATATTGATGTTGTGATCAATTTGGTGATACAGTTTTGTTATTGTGAACTGCTGTGTCAACATCACCAAGAGTATTTTGGGTATATTGTACAGTTATTTTGTGACTGTGCTATAATTTTGTTGCTTGTTTAGATGAAGGAAACTTGTTAATGGAATACATTTGTACTGTTTTCATCGTTAAATGCCCTATATCATGCTAATTTTTCTTTTATGAGCTTTCAGCCATGTTAGAAAGTTACCTCTTTGAAAACATACTGGAGTTGTGTGTTGTTTCATTCAAACATGTTTAAGTAACCTTTTATTACTGGATTGTCCACCTTGTGATGTCATGAAGTGATTGCTGTTTTGTTGTTGATTGATGTTTTCATGTTAACAGCTACCTTTTACCTTTAGTTCAGTAGAGATTGGCAATTCCAGGGCTGAAATTATCCAAATGATTCTACTGAAGATGTATGGAGCATTTAATATCAGATTATCACCTTGAACCGTCACCTTATCGTGGTGGAGGGGTTTGAGTGCCCGAATGATCCCGGGAGCTATGTTGTCGGGGGCTTCATGCCCCTGGTAGGGTCACCCAAGGCAAACAGGTCCGGGGGGACGGGTCAGACGAAGAACGGTTCAGAAGCCCCTTATGATGAGTGCAACACAGAGGCCAGTTACGTCGCCCGGATTGGCGTCACCGGGGCCTCACCCTGGAGCCAGGCCTGGGGTGGGTGCTCGTCAGCGAGCGCCTGGTGGCCGGGCCTTCCCCCACAGGGCCCGGCTGGGCTTAGCCCGAAGGAGCGACGTGGGGCCGTCCTCACGTGGGCCCACCACCCGCAGGAGGAGCCATATGGGGCCGGTGCAGAGAGATCTGGGCAGCAGTCGACGGCGGGGGCCTCGACGACCGGATCTCCGGACATGGAGACTAGCTCTGGGGACATGGAATGTCACCTCGCTGGGGGGGAAGGAGCCTGAGCTTGTGCGGGAGGTTGAGCGTTACCGACTAGATATAGTCGGCCTCACCTCCACGCACAGTTTGGGCTCTGGAACCCAACTCCTTGAGAGGGGCTGGACTCTCCATTTCTCTGGCGTTGGCCGCGGGGAGCGGCGGCGGGCTGGTGTGGGCCTGCTCATTGCCCCACAGCTCAGCCGCCGTGTGTTGGAGTTCACCCCGGTGAACGAGAGGGTCGTGTCCCTGCGCCTTCGGGTCGGGGACAGGTCTCTCACTGTGGTGTCGGCCTACGGGCCGAACAGCAGTGCTGAGTACCCGGCCTTCTTGGAGTCCTTGGGAGGGGTACTAGACAGTGCACTGACAGGGGACTCCGTTGTTCTCCTGGGGGACTTCAACGCCCACGTGGGCAACGACAGTGACACTTGGAGAGGGGTGATTGGGAGGAACGGCCTCCCCGATCTGAACCCGAGCGGTGTTCTGTTATTGGACTTCTGTGCTAGTCACGGTTTGTCCATAACAAACACCATGTTCGAGCACAAGGGTGTCCATAAGTGCACGTGGCACCAGGACACCCTAGGCCGGAGGTCGATGATCGACTTTGTAGTCGTGTCATCTGATCTCCGGCCGCGTGTCTTGGACACTCTGGTGAAGATAGGGGCTGAGCTGTCAACTGATCACCACCTGGTTGTGAGTTGGGTTAGCTGGCGGAGGAGGAAGCCGGAAAGACCTGGTAGGCCCAAGCGTGTAGTGAGGGTCTGTTGGGGACGTCTGGCGGAGCCCTCTGTCAGAGGGACTTTCAACTCGCACCTCCGGGAGGACTTCTCCCGGATTCCGGGGGAGGCTGGAGATATGGAGTCCGAGTGGGCTTCATTCTCGGCCTCTATTGTCGATGCGGCTGCTCGGAGCTGTGGGCGTAAGGTCTGGGGGTAGGGGGATCACACTCCTCAGCCTTCCCGGTAAGGTCTATGCCAGGGTACTGGAGAGGAGAATCCGGCCGATAGTCGAACCTCAGATCCAGGAAGAGCAGTGTGTTTTTCGTCCTGGCCGTGGAACACTGGACCAGCTCTACACTCTCCATAGGGTGCTCGAGGGTTCATGGGAGTTTGCCCAACCAGTCCACATGTGCTTTGTGGACTTGGAGAAGGCATTCGACCGTGTCCCTCGTGGTGTCCTGTGGGGGGTGCTCTGGGAGTATGGGGTCCGGGGCCCTTTGCTAAGGGCTGTCCGGTCCCTGTATGACCAGAGCAGGAGCTGTGTTCGCATTGCCGGCAGTAAGTCAGACCTGTTCCCGGTGCATGTTGGACTCCGCCAGGGCTGCCCTTTGTCACCGGTTCTGTTCATTGTATTTATGGACAGAATTTCTAGGCGCAGTCAGGGGCCGGAGGGGGTCCGGTTTGGGGACCACAGGATCTCATCTCTGCTGTTTGCGGATGATGTTGTCCTGTTGGCTTCATCGAACCAGGACCTGCAATGTGCACTGGGGCGGTTTGCAGCCGAGTGTGAAGCGGCTGGGATGAAGATCAGCTCTTCTAAGTCCGAGGCCATGGTTCTCGACCGGAAAAAGGTGGCTTGCCCTCTCCGGGTGGGTGGGGAGTCTTTGCCTCAAGTGGAGGAGTTCAAGTATCTCGGGGTCTTGTTCACGAGTGAGGGAAGGACGGAACGGAGAGATTGACAGGCGGATCGGTGCAGCTTCGGCAGTGATGCGGTCGCTGTATCGGACCGTTGTGGTGAAGAGGGAGCTGAGCCGAAAGGCGAAGCTCTCGATTTACCGGTCAGTCTTCGTTCCTACTCTCACCTATGGTCATGAGCTCTGGGTAGTGACCGAAAGGACGAGATCGCGGATACAAGCGCTCGAAATGAGTTTCCTCCGTAGGGTGGCTGGGCGCTCCCTTAGAGATAGGGTGAGGAGCTCAGTCACACGGGAGGAGCTCGGAGTAGAGCCGCTGCTCCTCCACATCGAGAGGAGCCAGTTGAGGTGGCTCGGGCATCTGTTCCGGATGCCTCCTGGGCGCCTCCCTCGGGAGGTGTTCTGGGCATGTCCCACCGGGAGGAGGCCCCGGGGAAGACCCAGGACACGCTGGAGGGACTATGTCTCTCGGCTGGCCTGGGAACGCCTCGGGGTCCCCCCGGAGGAGCTGGAGGACGTGTCTGGGGTGAAGGAAGTCTGGGAGTCCCTGCTTAGGCTGCTGCCCCCGCGACCCGGCCCCGGATAAGCGGACGAAAATGGATGGATGGATGGATTATCACAAAGTGGAACCGAGTGTTTGAGAGAAGCCTAAATATGCAGGACTTGTGTGATTGAAACAAAACACAACTCCGGGTATGTTTTTGATGAGAAAACAACATTATAACTTGGATCAGAAAATAGCATAATATGGGCATTCCATATTAACTTTGCACAGGAAGTGGTTTCATAAAGATCTGCTGTCATTCCATGCATGCATTGGTTCCTATTATGATTTATCATGTGCAATATATTAGGGATGTAACAAAAACTGAAATATGGTGATATTATATCATCAAATGTCTCAGAATAATACAGTGGGCTGTCACAATATATTGAATTACAAAATCCTTTGCTTAAATACACTGTTTTATAGTAGCAATAGCTAATAAACATTGGGAACTACATATCCCATGGTTCATTTCAGCGCAGACAACATGAAGAAATATGTTTTTAGTTGAATTCTTGGGATTATGATGGAAATAATTCATATCAAAATCTTGTCAAGGTATTTTAAAAGAAACAAACTGTCCTATCTACAATTATATCAGCCTCTCCAAAATATCGCAATAAATATCATACCAAGAGAAGCATATTGTGATAATATTGCACCGAGAAATTTGAATATCCCTACAATATATATTGATTATTGCTGTACTGTAATACTATGGTATTGGGAGCCATGAGTCGTGTATGGCATTAAGTCATGAGGGACCCTGATTCCCAGCTCTTTTGGAGTATGTGTTAAATTTGTCAAGTTGCCTCAGTTTGTGTCAAATGCTTGGTACCTTTTTAAGAGGACACTTTACTTTAGATTTCACATTCATCATGCAAGCAACCTGCCTATTGTTTGACTAAATTAGCATCACATTTCCGAATAAAACTAAAACTACAAAAAATCTGGTGACAGTTGTGCCACATTCTGCTGTCTTCTCTTCCCCCCAGGTTTTTACGACGCTCCAAACAAACAACAGAACCGGCATCAATAATGGAGCCTCGTGCTTCCTGGTTTAACGTACAGAGCTGTCACTTTGCAGATGAATAATACACACATGCAGAGAGAGAGCAGAGGGAGATGGGACAGGGCGCACTGGGACCAAAGCAAAGCAGAGTAAAGAGCCATCAGGGAGCCGTGCATTAACAAGCACTCAGGAGGAGAGCCGACTCAGCGCGAAGCACAACTGTCAGCAAAGTTAGACAGTCCTCCACAACTCACACACTGCACCAAGAAGAACACAGGGACTATCTGAGGAGGTTTACCACCGGAATATAGTGCTCTATTTTTGAACTGGCACCAAACCTAGAGTCTGTTCTACAATATGTCCTACTCATGGGTTTCTCAGCTTGGTGTTCATAGACCTGTCACTTTAACAAAATTTCAAGTGTGATATGCTGCTGAAGTTGACAATAAGTGTATAATATTGTAAAATATATATACCAATATGTATAAAATCTGCAATAAATCAATAGAATCAAACATAATGAATCATAGAAGTTATTAATCCAACCTTCTGTGGCTAAAATCTTCACAGCCAAATCATAATATGGTAAAAAAAAAAAAATACCCAAATTCTCCCAATTGTGCAAAGAAAAAGTACAACTATAAGTATTGACCCCCCAAAAAATATGTTAGCCTTATGGATTTAGTGTAAGCGTCGACAATCATCAAGAATAGTTTAAAGTTATTGAGATTTTTTTTTTTTTTTTTGAGGTATAGCAATTGCAATTAGATTTGGATTTTTTTTTTTTCTAAATCAAGATTCTGTGCACATTTTAAAGTTTTATGATGGGAGCATTAACTTTTGAGAGCTGACTGAAATATTAACTTGCAGACTAAACTAATGCAATGAAAGGATCACATGCAAGTAAGAACTAAAGGTTTTAGTTGAGCAATACAGAACAGACCTTTCAGTTTTGATTTCAGTTTTGATTTTCTATGCAAATTTCAAAATAGAACACAATAATACTCTTAAAATTAGGGCTGGGTATCATTAAGGAGTTGCCAATACGATACATATCTCGATACATAGGCCACGATACGATACATATCTCGATACAGTGATCTTACGATTTGATACAATATATTTCAAATCGATTCGATATGGTTCAATATAATAATATCTAAATCACGGCTGCAGCATTAAAAGTTTTTGTTAAACCACAAAGTTCAAATGAACATTTTACTCCTCAAAACAGTGAAAATGTGAAATGTGCTGCATACACGAGTTTCCTTCCACTAAACAAACAACAAAACTGTGGAGCTGTAACAAAATAATTTTACAAAATACACCAAAAAATACTCTTCTTGGCGATATATTGATACAGCAGCCTACGATATCAATACTGTATCATCACATTAAACTATATGATATATCAATCTTTTGATATTTTTGCGCACCCCTAGTTAAAATCGTGTCAAAGTTTCTTTAATAATTACCATGTGATCTAGTCCTTATGATACAAACCAAGACCTTTCTAAAACTTAAACAAATGTCAAATTTAGACTTCTTTCAGTATTGATACTTCAGATTCAAATACACGTGTTTATAGCTTTGATAGCTTTACTATTGTTTACCTGGGTATCAAAACTTTTGTCAACCCTGGTCTAAACGACCAGGTTGGCAGGTTTAATTACATATAATAAGAAGACACGGGGGGATATGTTTTGTAAATAATAACACCTAAATACATTGTGGACTTTGTGACTTGCTAATTATGACCTTTCAAATTGCTATTTATATTCTTACTGCCCTACATCTAAGTCACCAGCCCGTATAGCGCACATACATGAGAGCACACAGCGAACATGATGCCAGGCTCTGTAAGCGTCACTAAGAGGGAGGCTAAGTAGCTGAAATATTCATGTTTAAATAGTTTGACATATTTTATTTATGCGCAGCTCTGCCCCGAAGCGAAGGGTTAATTGAATTTGGAATGACACGTTTGCTGCGTATTTCACGATCTGATGTTAATGGAATCTGTTTATTGAGGTCATGATTAGTGAGCCAGCATTTCAGTCATGACGCACGTAAACTCCGAATGATATTTTGATTATGTTGACAATCAGAGGAGGGCCATGGGGGGGGGTCAGGTCATGGAGCCTGGGAACAGATCAATAGACAATTCCCATGGTATTACTGTCCCACTTTTGTCACTTTTATCTAAAAGCTACTCACCTCACAGTGAGAGGGTTCTGGCTGATTCCCGAATCAACCAGAGCATTTCACTCTGGGGTTTGTATCTTCTTCCAGTGTCTGTTTAGGTTCCTTCCAAGTCCTTCCTCAGTTTATAATTACATTTAAAGAGACAGTTCGAAATTTTAAACATAGGACCTCATTTCCTAGTGAGCCAGAGTGTTGGAGACGTGTGGAGACACTTTAAAATAAAATTTCCATCCAGTCCTTGTATTTGCAGAGGTCGCTGGTGCTAGGCTAGTGCATGTCAATGGCCATAGTTAGCCTGCCATTAAAAACAATCTTACCCCCTCTGAAAAGCACCTGAAATAAACCTATTATTCCGCCAGACTGTCGATGTGAATGTCTGTGTTGATAGAATAATGTCTGAACTACAACTAACCTTGCATCGCATGAATCCTTGCATGTTGAGGGACTATTTTCTCATATATCAGTCCGCCGCTGCCAAACTTTCTATCAGGTAGTAGAACTCGCTGCTGCTGCTCAGACATAAATCCTTCAAATGCAAGGTTGGTTTTACTTCTAAAATTATTCTATCAACACAGACATTTACATCGACAGTCTGGCATTAAAATTGTTTTGCCTCGGGTGTTTTTTAATGAAGTGGGTAAGACTGTTTTTAGTAGCAGGATAACTATGGCCATTGACATGCACTAGCCTAATACCAGCGACCTCTGCAAATACAAGGACTGGATGGAATATTTTGAAAAGTGTCTCCACATGTCTCCAACACTCTGGATAACTAGGAAATGAGGCCCTATGTCCAAAATTCCAAACTGGCCCTTTAATGGAATATAAATCATATAGTTTAGAATTGTCAATGATCAATTTGGGACTTTTTCATTTGACTGTCTACAAGTCTCGCTAAATTTGATTATTTTTGTGTTAAATGAAACTGATGAAAGCTATAATAAGTATGTAACATTGTATGATCCAGTAAAAATCTAATCAAATAGAAATTTGTGGTCTAATATGAGGGGAAAAAATTTCAACTCTGGCCAAAGAGGATTAAAAAGTTGAATTTCTGCAAGACGATGAACCTTCCCACAGTTGTGCAATGAATATTTACAGGATGAATCCTGTAATTTGGAAATAACAAATGGAACACTTTGTTTAACTCAGCTTAAGCCACCCTGACGCCTTGTCTAGTGAATTCCAGTGGTTTTAAAAAGTCATATTCATAGGACAGAAATGAACCTTTTCTGTATATCTTTAGAATGACCTTGAGCTGTATCAGAACAAGTATAAGAGCACATAGAAAGAAGAACAGATAGAAGAACGTATTATGATTTTAATGTTGAAAATCACATGGTTTGTCTAAAGAACGAGTGTCTTTTTATTATTGTGGTATCAGAGTCAGTATTGTTGAGTATCAAATCTTAATATCGAAATCAAGTTTGAAATTTTAGTATCGTGACAACACCGCTCTAGGCTCGTACTAAACTATTTATTCTCTCTGATGTCTGCAGCTTATGCCTCTGCTGTCATAGTCCATTTGTTTTCTTTTCTCTTCACAATTGGTATCGGTCTAAATCCTGGAGCACATCCATGGAAAAAACGTGTGAATTCAGAGAGATTGACATAAAGACAGGCTCGTGGGTGCAGCCGGCGGGAGGAGGGGCAGACGACGGACTGACTGACAGATTTGAGGCTCCATCTGTGGGTTTCATCCTAAAAAATGAGTTTACACAAATGCTTAGAATGAGGAACACAGACACAGAATACATTCTTATGGTATGGTTGTCAAAAAATATGCAAATCAATTCTCAGTTCACACTTGCAAACACACCATGGGGGTAAGCTGGGAACAAACCAGGACTAGAACAGCAGGACTTAAAAGCACTGTAGCTGATTTTTACTGCCTTAAACACATGGAAAACAACACGTAGTATCAAAATTGAGCCTGTTCTTAAAGGACTCATATTGCACTATTTTCTCTTCTCTGTTATAATGTTGTTCCCTCATCACAAACATATTTGGAATTGTAATTTGTTTCATTCACACCTACAAACCCGTCCAAATCCTGCATATTTAGGCTGAGTTCTTCTCTCAGACCCACAATATCTGTACAGTCTATACTAAACAAAAGATAAAAGATGGCTGTCAACTTGAAAATTACTGCTACATGACATCACAAGGTGGAACAGAGCATTTAGGGCTTTAGAGATGTAGACAGGCCAATAATAATAAAGAGTTACTTATACATGCGTGAATGAAACAAAACACAACTCCATGTATGTTTATGATGAGGTAACGGCATTATAACATTGCCTAAACCTCACAAGAGTCTTTTTTGCACATTATTTTACCTTTAAATATGTAAATTGAAGTTGAAATTTCAGTATCATGACAGCACCATCTCACAGTCTCAAATATTTGTAGTTAAATCTGGGAGATGGACACATACTGAGTGAAATTGAGCTGTCTCTGTGGGTCATTGTTTTAAACTGCAAGTCTTTTCCTATCACAGCCAGAACCAGTGATGAGTATACACAGATATTACTATGCTATCCCTCTTTATCTGCTCCTCACAGCCAGAATAAAGGCTCTTTTGTGGTCAGCGCTTGTGTGATATGAAAGAGGAGCATATTAAAACTGTATGGTACAAACAGGGGAGGTATGATTTATTTGTAAACACAGCGTCTGCCTGCTCTCTGAATATGCACGACTGTGAGGAAGTGGGGCTCTTTACGTGATCAGTGTTGTTCATAATGGATGGAGCAGCTAAGCAGTTTTTGCCCATTAGCCCCATCTGTTCATTATTACGCATGCACTGCAAAAATTAATATTATGTATGTGAGCTAAAATGACTTGAAATGAGAATAATAATTATGGTTTGAGAGGTTCTAATGATGTTAATTGGACTAGATTTTTGGATTTGTTTCAGCGTGTTTCTGGCTGCAGTGTCTTTTTCTTATTTCTAGAAAAGAAAAATTTCCATAAATGTTAATTAATTTAACTAAATATTAAAGGGTATTATATTTTTTCTGATTTCCAGGGTTCACACGGTCATGGAAATCCTAGAAAACTCATGGAAATTGAAAATTTCATTTTCCAGGCCTGGAAAAGTCATAGAATTTTGTAAATTTCTCGCAAATACAGCTTTCTATTATCATTCAGCAATTATGATTATTTCCAAACGTATGCGCCTTTTGTTTAAAAGAGACAACAATAAATGCACTGACAGTATTTTGAATGTTAAAAAATTATAATACCAGACCATAAGGTGAGTGGACACAGTTAACATTTCATAATAAGCTCTAAAAGTCTGATCAATTCTACAGATGTAGGGTGCCCTAAAGTCATGGAAAATTCACTTTAGGTCATGAAAAAGTCATGGAAAACTTCTGAAATTTTATCAGTGAAAAAGAGTGGGAATGGATTTCTGTTATAATCTTTCCACATCAAAAAAAATACCCAAAGTTGTATTTTGTTTCATTCACACGTGTCTCTCTCAGACTGAAAACAC
This sequence comes from Boleophthalmus pectinirostris, assembly GCF_026225935.1. Classification (NCBI taxonomy): domain Eukaryota; kingdom Metazoa; phylum Chordata; class Actinopteri; order Gobiiformes; family Gobiidae; genus Boleophthalmus; species Boleophthalmus pectinirostris. Next base: position 30,321,322 of record NW_026571447.1, read on the forward strand.
TCTGTACCACCTTGTGATGTCGTCAAGTGGTAATACAGGTGCTCCACTGTGTTTCTAAACTGCATACACCTTCACTAGAATCATTTGGATGATTTCAGCCCTGGAATTGCCTATCGTTACAGAGAAAAATGTAAAAGATAAAGGTTAACCTTAAAACTACTGCTTCATGACATCACAAGTTGGAACAGGACATTTTGAGCTTTGGAGGTGTAGACAGATTAATTAATTATTAGGATTACTGAAACATCTGTGAATGAAACAAAACAACTCTGGGTATGTTTTTAATGTGCAATATAGGACCATTAATGCACCGATTAGGGTAGGCCATATAGCGATAAAAATCTATTTCCTGTGAAAATGTGCTATTTTTGACATATTGTGACTCCTGGCTTTTCTGTTTTATGCAGCTCTATGCTCAGAAATAGATACTTTCCTGTTTTGGTCAGAATCCATCATGTGCTTTCAAAGAAAACATGAACTGTGATCACATCAAAATCATGATCTAGTTCTTTGTGATAATCAGTTACCCCTAACACCAATCCAGCCTTTTCAGTTCTGATATCAATATCAATACTGTACTGTATATAAATGCTGTATTATTAACTAATTGTATTTATTTTATTCCTTATATGGGCTGAATTCAGCAAAATCTTCTGAATCAGAGCCGATTCTAGTATTGGTGAATCCAGTGGTGGGCCATCAGGGCCTACAAGGCCTTCTCTGCTGGCCTAAAAAAATATCTGAATCACACAATAATGTTAATTATTTAATTAATTAAATAATTCCAAATGTTCTGACCACTTCCTTTCAATGCTTTTCCGATGCTTGTGCTGCTTCCAGACATGTATTTTCAGATTAAAGCATTTGACCAATCACATTTCAGCCGCCATTTGTTACCAGGCAGAGTCAAAGTCAAAGAAGTCTGCCTGAGGCCTTCACAGTCCGTTCTGAAGGCCCTCGAACACAAAATAAATGTCCATGAAACTGTTGCTTCAGCCAATCAGATTTTGAGTTGGTGTCATCAGGGCCTTCTAGCAGGCAGCAAACTGCATATGTAGCAGAACCAGGACTAAACCAGGTCTAAACCAGAACTTCACCAGGCGCAGTCCTTTCATTTGCGGTCACCCAACAGTCTATGCAGGTGCACCTTTGGGCCCATCCCAAATGGTTTAGTTCTGGTTTAGCACCCCAGTGCACCTCACTTCTTCTGCATGCACCACGCACCCCCCTCTCCTCACTTCTCCTTGCACAGAATCTCCACGGCTCTTTATACTGTGTTTCTGTATAATAAGATGCTTTTATAACCATAAAATAGTTATTGAGGAGTGGATTGTTTCAGACAGAGCACGACTGAAGGTCTAGGTGTGAAATGCACAGTTCGCCACTGGGTGAATCCCTGAATATGTGAAAAAAGTTACTCCATGGTCAGATCATTTGGAAAAGAAAAAAAGTTTAAACCACTCATAAATACACTGAAATTGGTCAAAAACACTCAAGATTAACTAACTAACTAAATCTAAACTCTAACCAACCAGTTTAAAATTCAAAGTCATTTAAGCAGCTGATCATATTTTGCAGTGTAATCTGAAGCTGCTGTTTTTGCCACCTCTGAACATGACAAAGTTTGGCTGGCTCTCCTCTCATCTCCTCGACTGAGTGGAGCAGACGGTGCCAGACTGGAATAGTCTCAGCGCTTTGGAATACTAATGGAAATTTCAGTGTTCCTCCATGTGTCGGCCTGAAGCACTCAGCATCTGCATCTGAGATCTCCCTGCTCCTTTTTAAGCACTTAAACCCAAAAGTAAATTATGTCCAAATGCACTTCAGAGCACGAGTCAGAAGCTATTTGTGTTCGTGTTAAGGCTGAACTATTAGGGAAAAATATTGGTGATTTTTGTCACGAGTATTTCAATTGTGATTAGATTTGTGATTCATTCGTTTAAAAGCAAAATTCTGTTCACATGCACTCCATATATTTGAATCGTTCAGGAAATTTGAGAGAAAAGTGAAATAAGAACACCTTAAACTGAAAAATCACATGTTTTTCAGAACATTCTTGTCTTTTTATTTTTACATGTTAGCACTATGATGTAACCTTGCTTACCAAGATGAATTCTTGCTATATTTGTGAGTTCCCAAACTCATGAGAATCCATCTTGAAATGTTTCTGCTGGTGCTTTTAGTCCTGGCCACCAGTGGTTTGGAGACTGGACCAATCACAGGGCAGCATTGTGGTTTGGGTGGAAGCCAAAGGTGATGGAAGACTTCAGACTATTTTAGCAGAAATATACACGATTTTGTGTTTGAAAAACTTGCAGAGGGAAATACATTTTGTGCATTTGTGGACAGGAAGTATGTTTGTGTGCTTCTCTCGACTGGATGTGGATTTGTCGGCTTCAACGTTGACCAGTCAGCTTCAAGTATTCATCATGATGTTCCAGTTTCTCACAATAAACTTTCATGAGAGTCATACCAGATTGATACATGTGTAGAACTGATTAGTTCTATTGGTCGTAGTTTTTTGGATGAATCTAATAAAGTTGAAACGGACTCTCTGACGTCTTTCTCAGATGAGTTTCACATCAGCGGGCCTCACCCTCCTCTCCTCAGCGCGAGGCGACAGACGCAGCTCTGGCCTTTACAGTCAGAAGACACGACCTTTAATCACAGAGTCCATCAGCTCCATCAGTCTCCACTTTTACACACTGGGACTTGACACTTGAATGCACCACTGCATGAAGACACTTATCTCTTCTGACAGAGGTTCACAGCTCAAGCCTCTATAGGTTTTATTACACTGAGGAGAAAATATAAAGAGTGAAGAAGTGAATGACCAATTTGAGACTCTGCTCTTAACAAGGGTCAAATTATAACATTGACATTGAGATTGCCATAGAGCTGAAAAAAAAATTCTGTCAAGCATTGTGATAAGGGTTTGAGTTAAAACATGAAAAACAAAACTGGCTCATTTTAAACAGTGGTCCAAAGTTATTCCTCACTTATCATTTGCATTCTGAGCATATTCATTATTAACTTAGTGTGAAGTGTTAATATTAATTACTTTATAAGAGCTTTTTCACAACTTTCAAAGTGGAGTTTTGCTGCACTGCTGCTGCTTATACAACATATCTGCAGTTTTGCTCAAATGCCTTTTAAATAACCGCAGTCTTTGTGATTTCTATTCAATTGCAATGTAATAATCTCAAAGTCCTAATATACACTGTAAAATTGTATTTGACCTGTGTCTGTTTATTTTTTGCAGTGATGCTGCTGGACACATCAGAGTCGACGTCGGAGCTGGGGTGGACCACGTATCCGGACACAGGGGTGAGTTGCGTTCCTGCTGCTCTAATACACTGAGCTGCTGGACCTTAAAGGAGGGGGCAGTCCAATGTGTTCACCACATGGTCCAATACTGTGAGTGTGTGGAAGTGTGGATGTCATCACTCCAGAACAGGAAGGAAAACGGACATTAACAATTACAGCAACTAGCGATGCAGTTAATACTCCGTCATCACTTTATTTCAAAGTGTTTTAAGCTTTGAAAATGAAGAAAACCATTAGTATTTAAAGACTTTAGTGTTAGGGTATCATCAGTGTGCTTGCCGCCATGGAGATTTTATGGCTTTGCTGGGAATGTTCCAGAGTATGGCATCTTTAAAACGAGTCTTGTTTTTAGTTACTTGACTAGTTAAGAGTCATCTTAAGAGTTACTTAAAATATATATCAAAACTAATAAGCAATACAGCAGCAAAAAAAAAAAAAAGCGGCAGAAAATTGTAAAATCTCGTCTGTGGTGTTTTGGCAAGCACAACCACATAGTTCTAGCGCTAGTCTCTCAAATGTGGAAGACATTCCTTCTCAAATATCCTTTGTATTGTTAAGGACAAAATGTTTCCTTTCTTTTTCGCGTATAAAAGATGAGATTTCGTGGCGAGTTAAAGCCTAAGTTTCTTCACTGAGTGAGGTGTTAAATGGCTGTGGGCCACTGTCCTCTGCTTCTCTCTTAAACTGCACATTCTTGTATCGCCTCTTTCTCTGCCCCCTCCTCACTCTCCAAAGACCCTCCATGTGTAAGTGTGTGTGTGTGTGACTGAAGGTGTGTGTATATGTCTTTGTGTGAAAGTGTGTGTATATGTCTTAGTGTGTATGTCTAAATGTGTGTGTGCGGTTGCGTGACTGTGCCAGGGTCAACTCTCGGGTCAGTTCAAATCATTGGTCTGTGAGTGATTGTGGCTGAGACCTAATATGGCTCCTAATTACACTTATATACTACACTGCCGTCGATGTCATCGACATATATAGTCCATAAAATATTCAAAGTACATCTGAGAGGGGAGGCAACTCTGTGAAGTTTAATGCCACTGGCAGCGCTATCAGCAAAGAACAGAATATCTAAAGTATAAGTAATGCCATACAGTCACTGCTGTTTTCACTGCACCACACCCAAGGCTAAGCTCAGAGGGCTGCAGTAGCTATAACCAGAGTAAAAGGGATTTATTTAATAATCAATAATAGTTATCTGAACTGTACACAGGACACAATTTGTCAAAAGAGTATTATATCCCATTGTATTGTATCACAAATAAATATGCAGGTGCGCAAATATTGTGAATTTGATGAAAGCTACAATATGCTCTGTAGTCTATTTAGTAAACCTTCACTCACAATGGGTGTTTTCATGATTCTAAAATGTATTGATTTTGATTCTAAGGAAAAAGCTAAATTCTCGATGCCAGTTTCAATACCAGAGACCAGTTTCATTTATTTTCATGTGTTCTTACTTGTTCTGATAAAGATCAAAATTCAAGTTTATTCTAAAACTATTCAGGCAGGGTCATATTTTGTCTTTGTTCATGTTGGTTTAAAGGAGTATCTGGTTTTACAATAACATCTCATTTTCAGCTCTTTTGACAAACCTCGCGTGCACCTTTTTAGTCTTCTTTTTACTGGGACAAGTGAGTAAAACGATAAAATAATCATACAAGGTCAACAAAAAATTTCACAAATTTGAAATGGATTACAACTTATCTAAATACAAGAATTAAAGGAAAGTGCTTGTTGAAGGTCTCAAGTTAGCAATATAATTCTCTGAAAATAACATTCAGACATTTCACAAAACGTGCCTAGTGAGTTGTATTAAAATATTGTTGGATTTTTGCGCACTGAGAACTTTCCACCTCCACATTTAGATACTGGAAATGGAAACTGTCTATAAAAACTATGAGGCATCAACCACAAACTGTCTTCAAAGCCCAAAGTAAACATTACTCTGTCTGAAACATCTGCAGACTCCACCTCTGTCTGTCCTCACCAAAGACCAAAACCTCCAGCGCGTTGCCAGTATCGCCCCCCTGTGGCCCTCCGCGTCAGGTCATAATTGTACACGAGGATTCATTAATTAGTGGCTGATGTAGTTTAGGGACTGTGAACCCGGCTGGCAGCTGCAGGCGAAGGACGTGCTTATTTATCTGGTTTGACTGTGCGTGAGAGAGAAAGAGAGAGAGAGACAGATGGGGAAGGGAGAGACAGGAATAAGGAAGGAACAGGGGGATGGAGAGAGAGAAGAGGGAAGGAGAAGAGGGGGGGAAAGGGAGAGAGGTAGCGGGAGAAATGAATATTAAAAAGAGAGTTGAAGAGTAAGACGAGACGGAGGACGAGGCGTGTAGAGAGAGAGGAAGAGGGAAAATTAGAGAAAGAAAGGTGGGATGGATGGGAGAGAGAAAGAGGGAGAGAAGGATAGAGAGAGAAAAAGGAAGGAGAGAGGGAGAGAAAGCAAAATTAAGAAGAGAGAGATAGGGAGGTAGAAATTAGAAAAATAAAGGTGGGAAGGGAAAGAGGGACCTTGAGAGGAAGAGGGGGAGAGAGGGAGTTGACAGAGCAAAAGGGGGGTAAATAAGAGTAAGGAGGAGAGATAGAAGCATGGTGAAAGGGGGAAGAGAAAGTCGGAAAGAGGGACAGGAAGTGACAAGAGAGAAAGAGGTGTGGAGAGGGAGAGAGAGGCGGATTATACATGATTTGAAATAAGGAGAGGGGAGGGGTAGAGAGAAAGTGTGAAAGAAAAAAAGGCAGAGAGAGAGTTAAAGGGAGCGTGAGAGAGAAAGAGAGGTGGAAAGAGATAGAGGATGGTACAGAGAGAGAGAAAGAGAGGGGGGGAGTAAGGGAGAGATGCTGACTTTTTTCTTCTTTCTTTACAGCCCAGAGATGGGAAGTGTTTCTGAGATGGAGATATGGTTATTTGACCCCAGGGCTCCGAGCTTCGAAGAAGTAGAACAACAGACAAGCGAGAGAGCGAAGGAGTGAGGGAGCAAGAGAGAGACCAAAGAGAAAGAGAGAGAAGTAGAGATAGACAGAAAAAGAAAGATAAAGAGAGAGTGAGAGGGTTGTGTGTGTGGTGGTGAGATGGAAGAGAAATGGTAGAAATGGGAAAAAAAAGGCAGGGAAAGAGAGAAAGACCCAAAGGGAGGGAGAGAGTGGAAGAGAGAGATAAAAGAAGGAGGTGGGTTAGTCTTTTTAACCCAGTACTCATGATTCCCTTCATAAACCGTCCCTGTCTTTTGCTCCAGGCACCGTGTATGTTTTCCTCCCTCTGTATTGTACGTATTCTTTAACTGACAAGCTGTCATAGCCTTTGCCTTTCAGTGTCTCCTCTGCAAAAGGAATATGTCTTATTTATATTTGGAGCTGTTTCATGTATAGCGTAGGCAGATTTGGTCAGTAGCACTAGTAGATAATTTAACCTGCAGTAAGAACAGAACCATACACGCTAAAACAGCAATACATGTAGATTTACTATCTAAATAAATGAAATTAAAATATAATGTCGGGTCAGTTTTGGAGACTTTTTATGATAATTTGATGATAATTTGAAGATAATTCCTAGTTCCAGCTCTAGTCTAGTCTGATTCATCATCATCATCATCATCATCATCACTTCATGGAAACCGTCTGACCTCGCAGCATTAGGATTCGTTCTCTTGATGGTAAGTGGGTACTTTTTGTATTTAATCATTTGCTGCTATTTGGTCGTGATGTATGTAATGCGCCGCTAACAGGGCGAACTGGTATATTAAGCTTTTCCCAAACCCCATAGGAAGAAGGGCAATAACCTCTTTCCACTTGATAAACTTCACCAAACATTCTCTTTGTTCTGGCTTTAAATCCTCGATCTTGGGAATCGTTGCCAACACAGATTGTATGGTTTTGTCTACATCCATCTCGACCGCTTTGTTTACTGTTGTGCTGTACGACAAAAAGGGACCCAGACAGGCGTTTGAGTTTGATGTCATGGCTTCGCAGCTCTTCGCTGATTCGCCGGTGTGAGGTCTACAAATTCCAGCTTTCTTGCAAACCGTCTGGAGTATACCGATTCCTGATCTAGTTGCTGGAGAGAAATTAAATTGAGCGGAGGCACTAGGTGGCGCCAGCCTGACCATCCCTAGTCTGTCTGGCAGATAATTAAGTTTGAGAAGATTTTAAAATATTCAAGCCAACTTAAAACAAATTCTGAACCTAAACGAGATATATATTCTGAGTTTAAGTCAAGATGTCTCCTCTTTATTTGTGTATTTTCCTAGTGGTTGTCTTCATGGAGATGTTACTGCTTTGCCTGGAATGTTCCGCTGTAATTTCACTTATCAAATTAAACTGTATTTATAAAATGTACAAAAATATTACACAAAGCGCTTTACAGTTATGAAAAAAACAATCCCTCATGACCTTCCACCCACCACCCTACCCCCACAACTGCCCGACCCTACACAACCATACAACTCACAGTTACGTGCAGTCTCACCCACGTACACGTACACACATACACACACACACACACATGCAAAAACACATAAGGCTCGTTACAGATAAATGCGTCTGAGTCACAGATCAGATCTTTGCAGAGGTAACTGAATAAATACAAGAAATGTAAGTTTAATGCCACACTGCGGAACATTCTTGTCAAAGCGAGCAGGAGACCGAATCTGAAAAGTGACATATTGTGCAGCTTTAAAGAAGTAAAACGTAAGATATTCCTTTTTTCCAGTGTCAGTAAGTGTTAGGGGTGTTTAAATGGCCCATAGCCATTGGTTTGCATATGTCCTGTAGTGTTTGTACGGTGGGCTTCTCCTGGCCTCGGCCTTTCTCGCTCTGGTATTTCGGTTCAAATCAGATCACAAAGATGAGTCGTCCCTATTTTTCTCCTTCTCCCCTGTTCCAACGTTCCCCACGCCCCTCCTCCCTAATCTGGACTTTTTCATCAGAGAAAAAAAACAAAAGCCGCATCAGGAGGGGGAATGGGGCATTGTGGGTAAAGGGTCAGAGCTTCATAAAGATCCAAGAGTAAAGCTGGAATGTTTGGTCCTGTAAAGTGTTTAATGAAGCGGACTATGGGCATTCTATTGGCATTGCTTAAATATAAATTTCTCTAAAGGAGTGGTTGTAAATGATTTGAATAACCACATTCTGTGTTTTTGGTGTGGTCAGAGTTAGAGGTAGGAGTACAGAGTAATTAAAAAGATAATTTAAAGGTGCACTATTTAAGTTTTGTGACAAAGGGTCCATCATCTGCTTCTCAAAGAAAAAAATGATTGTTTTGCCAAAAAAATTCCACAGTACATCTATCTCCATGGAGACAAGCAGATGATACCACAAGGCCAAGTTACAGGTCAGGTCTGTGGGGAGATGCATAAATAGACAGGCAAAACTATTACAGCTCAACTACAGCATTTAAAACATTTACAGTTATTTTTATATTAAGAAGACTCACTCAGATGACCCAGATTCAGAGCAGTGTTACTAAATATTGTTAATACAAAGCTTACACTTTATTTACTTGTATTCTCTCATGAACTAATTTGCATTATATCAGTTTAGAGTTAGGCCAATCAATGAATGTTTGTGCAGACTGTTTAGTGGCTATTGTGGTCAGTGAATGTCAGATTTTCCAGTTTATTGACCTCATTCCAGAAGTTGCCGTGGGCGCCGCCGTCATCATTCGGGTTGTATTATTTGTGTGGTGTGAATGAGTTCTATATTCGGCTACTATAAAAGTTCCCAGAGGATCAGTGTTTTGTTGATTTGTTGGTAACGTGTGCAAAAATATTGAAATATCAATATATTGTATCGTTAATGTAGTGTTTCCCAAACTTTTTTTCTGGGGACCCATATTTTAAAAATCACAAATCTTTGCAATCCAAGGCAGTAGACATTATTCGTAAACCACAAAATAAATCTGTGACCATTATTGAACATTAATGAGGATATTTTATTGTTGACTGAGTGATTGTGTCTCTCTGAACAATTAGTATTACTCAGGTTTTAAACAATGAAAAAACAGTAATCAGTGTTTCCCACAGAAAATTGTTTAGGCAAGGTGGTGCTGCCAAAAAAGTGAGGAGTAGAGGGGGAGGGGTGCGCAGAGATTCCATGCATGAAGAAGAAGTGAGGAGCGGGCAGGGGTGCTCGGAGATGTATGTATATGTTTATTGCAGACCTACATACAGATCATGACAAGGCAACCCAAAAAAAATCTCTTGCGACCCAGTCTTTGGGAAACAATGGTTTAATGTAATGACAGTATTGATATTGTGGGCTGTTGTATCGATATATCACCAAGAGTATTTTTTGGTATATTTTACTAAATTGTTTTGTTACAGCTACAGTTTTGTTGCTTGTTTAGAGGAAGGAAACTCTTTTTTGCAACCCATTTAACGTTTTCACTGTTTTGATGATTAAAATAGGCGTGTTTCATATTAATTTTGCACTAGAAGTTGTTTAACAAAGACTTTTAGTATCACAGCCATGATATTTTTTATTGAACCATATCGAATTGATTTGAAATACACTACCGGTCAAAAGCTTTAGAGCAATTTTTTCAGTTATTTATTGTAATTGAAGTCATGCAAGTGCAATGAAGAGCTTGAAATGGTACAAAGGTAAGTACTGAACAGCCAGAGGTTAAAAAAAAAGATAAAAGATAAGAAAACACAAGTCCAAGCTCTGCCAAAACTACCTCAGGAAAAAAAACCAAGATGGTAAAGCTTGAAAACATGGAGTATCCAGCACAGTCTCCAGACTTAAACCCCTCGTTTAGGTTTTGGGGTGAACAGGACAGAAGAGTGAAAGACAAACAACCTACAAATGCCACACATTTATGGGAACTTCTGCAACAGACTTGGGAAGAAATTTCTGAAGAACATTTGATTTCTATTGTAGAAAGAATGAGTCACGAGTGTGTTCAGCTGTTATATTCTCCAAAGGTAGACACTTTCATGAATCAAAAGTAGTAGAATACATTTTGGTCAACAGTAAACAGTAAAAAAAAAATGGAAAAAGTTTGGTGTTCTAAAACTTTTGATTGGTTGTGTAGATCATATCGAATAGTAACAAATCGAAAGCTCACTGAATCAAGGTGCATATCTTATATCTAGGTATGTATCATATCAGCAGCTTGTTAATGATACTCAGCCCTACTTGTTGATGCACATAAACATTGAATATTTAACAACAATCAATCAAATTTTTATCATATTTTAGAGGCAAATCTTCATCTGTCAAATTCCTGCTTAATCGGAAGTCCCACTACAAAGAAAGTGGGGTTTAGTAGTATTTAGAAACAAAAGTGGGCGGGACAGAATAAAGTCTATACAGTGCTGGACAGAAAGGCTGGATCAGTGCCACAATCACAATACACTTTCCCATTTTTTTGTTCAGAATTTCCTGTGAATTATTTTCTTTTTATCTCCCAACTTTTCCCAAATGTACCTCCCCATACAAATAGTTTAGAACCCCCCGAGCTTCCACTTCCATCTTTCACCCCTGCGTCCGACAGCATCTGAATCGCACTGTCCTGTCCCTCCTTTTCTGTGACAGCTCCCCGCACTCCCCTATCTGCTTCCATCTATCATCAGATCATTATTCCAATTGAGCCCAAACATGAATGCGCTCTGTCATACGTGATTCCATTCATATCTCCTGCCATGGCCACAAGAGCCCAGCGGCAAACAGCCCCGCCGAGTGAAAGCAGCGCGATAGGGTGTCAAGACCTTTTGTCCCGGAGCTATTGTGTCGAGGTGAATAATGATGATGAGGGCTAATACATAATTCCTGTGTGATACAACAGAAAGGGCCCTGCTTGTCAGTCACAGCCACACAGCCTTGAATCACACTCTTTTCATCTGTGGAGCAGCTGTACGGAGTAATTGGTGCAGCTAAAAACATGCGCCCACATTTACACATCTGATACGCAGCGGCTCATTGACAAAGGTGGAGCCGCCCAAGGTAATGTGGCTTTATTACTCCATCCTCTCTGAGCCTGACGAAAATGTGTTGGTTACGTAACACACCTCCAAAGAAACCAAGGCTAACGGACCTACAATCTCTGGGTTCTGTCACAGCTCTATTCAATCTTGATGAATCACTTTTTCCACATTGATGTAACTTCTATGACTCATTATAGACACTCGCTGAAGGTCGGAGGATTGATTCGCTTTCGGACCAAGTCCTATCGTTGTGTTTCTGGCAAAACGCTTCACCCACCTTGCCTAGTACGAATGTGGTGTGTACGTGAGTGATTGGTCAGAGGGGCCGATGGTGCACATTGGCAGCTGTACTTACCACCATTGAATATAGAGTGATTATTATTATTATCAACAATAATAACACAGTTCATTGCTTTGAAACGCTTCAATAAACTATTATTAACTACTGCTATGTTTTTCAGGCCTGTCTCAATAATTACTATATAGACTTATCATTCAATATATGCTCCCAGTCAAAAGTTTAATCATACCTTGTTTTTCAATGTTTTTTTTTCTTTGTTTACTTCTTTCTACATTTTATATACTGGAAATGAACTTGAAGATATCTCATTTATGATGGAAGATATAAACATTTATGTAACAAAGAAAAAAAAGTTATTCAGTTTTCACTTTACATTTGTGCCTTGTCTGGGTCAAGTAAAGCCAAAAGTGCAAAAATGGGTTCAAACCAAAGGTAAAAGCTTTTTTTTTTTTTAACAAACTAAAAGCTAAGACAAGTTTGGAGTTATTTTGCAAGATTTTTTTGTGTATTACATTCCAAAAGCGTCATTCATAGTTTTGATGCCTTCAGTGAATCTATGAAAATAATCTTGGAAATAAAGAAGAAACATCAGCCAAACTTTTGACTGGTTGTGTATGAAAGCTACAATGATATTTTTGGGGTCAGTATTTATCGTATGTTCCTTTTCTTTGCACTACTGGAAAATTTTTGGTTATTTTTTGGCTATATTGTAAAATTTAAGATGTAAAAGGTTGAATTCATAACTTCTCTGACTCAATACAGATGCAAACGAAGTACTAAAGTGTTTCATTCTGCTGTTTATTTATTGCAGCTCAAGATTTTTAACTAAATTATATATTTTGAATACTTTTTGTGGTTTAAATCTGCTCTTGGATTTTTGTGTCAGTGGCATAAATAACTTTCAGTATTAGTGTTTATCGTCTATATTTATTCACTTCAGCAATAGATCAGACATCAGTATTTGTTATCGAGCTCATATTTTTTTGAGATAAGGGAGATAAGATAATACTTATTCTGTTTATTCTTTGTGTCAATGGCGTAAAGTTGTTTCAGTATTATTAGTTAATATTTCCGGTTACAGTATATCACATTTCAGAAAGAAAATAGAGAATTATATCAAAATGAAAATGAATGAACATGAAATAGAAAGCTGTAAATTATATCAAATTTCTTGGAATGATTATAGATTGCAAAATGGAAATCTCATATATAACATGTACAGAAGAAAGTGTCTCAAATGATTGGAATTTTATATAGATTAGAGTATATTCTGAACAAAATTGCATTGCATCTACTACATTGTTCTCTCATCACACCTTACCGAACATATGGCCTTGAAATTTGGGGAAACGCATATATAAAACTAGAACTAATCCAGTCCTTCTATTGCCAAAAAAGCCATTAGACTGATTAACCATGCACCTTTTCATTGACCCAGTAACTCTTTGTTCATCCAATTAAAAGTGCATAAGTTCTATGATTTGGTCGACTTGTGCATGGCTAAGTTCATGTACAAAGTCAAACATAATGAAATTCCTCTTTCTTTGCAGGCAATGTTCACTCAGAGAGAAAGTAAATATAATCTAAGAGGTACATGTACTGTATGTTCAGCAGGCCATATGTCAGAACCACAGCTTATCAAGCAAAGGAGTTCAATTATTATTATTCAATTATCAAAATAACTTTCAAGAAAATAGTAATGGAAAAATATAATGACAGTAAAGAGATTTTTGTTATAATTAGAATAACTGTTGATTTTTCATTATGATGTAGTAAAATGTTGCATTAATGTCATAAATTTTGAGATGAATGTCTATTAACGTGCTATAGTTGGAGATAAAGGGAGGCACAATAAGCTTTAGCTTCTGGCTGCACCTGGTCATTGACTTACTAATGCTATGTTCAGACTGCAGCCTGAAGTGACCCAAATCTGATTTTTTCACCCCATGCGACCTGTATCTGATCTTTTAATGGCAGACACAGATCCGATTTTTTCAAATGTGACCCAGGCCACTTGGATATGTGCTCCTAGAACCGATACATATCCAATCTTTTGACATGTGACTTCAGTCTGAATGACCTGGTCGCGTTCATCCAACCTGGCCGGCTATTGTGTGGAAACAAGCACCTGTTGTGAGCCAATACAGCCCAACGCCGACATGTTTGCTCACTGAAATAGGCTGCCAAAGACATGTTTCCTCCTGCGAGAGTGGTACAAGTTCTTAGCCAGGCTGGCGCCACCTAGTGCCTCCACTCAATTTCATTTCCCTCCAGCGATTAGGTCAGGAATCAGAATACACTAGACGGTTCACAAAAACCCCGGAAGTGCAAGTTCGGGCACCAGCCAATTAATAAAGAGCCATATATTCAGTGTTTTCAACGATTCCCAAGATCGAGGATTTAAAACCAGAACAAATAGAATGTTTGGTGAATTTTATCAAGGGGAAAGACGTTATTGCCCTTCTTCCTATGGGATTTGGAAAAAGCTTAATATACCAGTTAGCCCCGTTAGCGGCACATTGCATACTTCACGATCAAATAGCAGCGATTGTTTAAATGAAAAAAAGTACCCGCCTACCGTCAAGCGAACGAATTCTAACACTGCGAGGTCAGTCAGTTTCTATGAAGTGAAACCGGCTGATGAATCAAGCTAACAAGTTCTAGCTCCAGTACGACAGCAACTTTAAAATCGGAAGGTGCTCAATGCTCGTAACACTGAGCACACTTGCAGCTTGTGGCGTCGTTGTGTCCTCCAATGCACATGCAGGACACTTTTGGGGCGTTTAAAGTTCACACTGGAGATCACATACATGTGAAATGTGAAAGCCCTCGCAAAAAAAACTCATTTCACAAAAAAATCCAAACTGAGCATTAAGCCCTGCAGTCTGAACGTAGCCTATACTGAATATGTTTTGTTTTATGACATCAGGCTGAATATAATGTATGTATTGACCAAATAAAAACACATAAACGCATTAACAAGAGTTGGTTATCATGGCCTAATTGGCACATTCCAAAACTGGACACTTGTCTGATGCCACTATCGTCTATTTCCCGAGTTTTCTACATTCGAACAGCAACAAAGTAGGAGGGACTGGCCCTCCCCTCACACACTTTGGGATTTATTTGAACAATACACCTACACATGTTGAGTTTGTCTTTGGGCAGTGGTGAGTACCTGGAGAGGACCACAGTAACAGGGATACAAGCAAACACCACTCACTGTGTATGAGTCAGCCCGCCTCAGGGAAAATCCATGGACTATACGGAGGCATAATACCAACCACTTCAAATACAGCAGTGCGAGTTTATTTTTAAGTTCAATATAATGTTGTTCCGTTTTATGGTAAAGCTTCTTCAAACCACTGTCAGTCAGAACCATTTCATTTTTGGAATACTTTTTTGGTATGTAAACCACAGGCTGTTATATTGTAGGAAATGTTTGAAATATGTAGTTGTAATTTTTCTGACTAATGTTGCAATTAAGATTAGATTCAAGATGTGGATTTGGTTAGCGGTGCTCCTTTGAAATATTTGTGTATTAAAAATGGCATGCTTTTGTAGAGATCTGAGCTATAGTGATAGGAGGTTTCATTCATACACTTATCCCTGGATATTTTGTTCTCTGTGGGACTTTATAATGGTTAATGTAATTACGTTGACTTTTATTTAATTCTTATTCATCTTTCAGTCCCACTGCCATGTGTTTCCCATTAGCAGAGAAGTCTATCTTGTCGCTTATAGTCTCCTCCTCCAAATTAGTATGTGAAATATTAGTAGCTTATGGCACTTGCATAGACAAATGTAACTAAGCTAGTCAAACAAAAGCTTGATTACAGATGAATAACTGGAGGTTATTAGAGATTAAACTTATAAATTGCATAAAATAAGAACAGATTGAACACATTATCTGCACCACCATAGTGTCAGCAGTGGCGTATGAGAAACATTAGCTGATATGTAAGGTAATTTTCTGATTCTAGAAAAGCTTCCACAAATTATAAAGATAAGTAAACAAGATCAGAGCTGCTTACCGTAAAATGGAGTTATATTAATTCAATTCTACCCGAGATCAAGAACCGAGATCATGTCTAATTGTCAGTGATGAGCTTTGGCCATTTTTATCAAGACGTCAATCCACTAACCGTAAAAGCACAGAATTGCTGGAAATCCGTATATCATTTGTTCATTCGTTTTTCAATATAAAACCTAAAATAAGAAAATACTTTTTGTTTCCAAAATCAAAAAATCAGATAATGATTTTATTTTATTTTTTTTTCAGTTTTTGATTTTGTGTTTAAATGAATAATGGAAAAAATGGATAAGGCCGTTTACCATTTTGTGACTTAAAGTGTGATGCGGACCAGACCAGGACTGAAAAAGGTTTAGTCTTGGTTTAGTCTTGGTTTAGTCCTGGTTTAGTCCGGGTTCAGACCGTATGCGGTGCAAAAGTTCAGCATCGCAGTTTAAGTTGCGGAAACAAACCGTTTATTTATTTTTTCATTTTGGTTTTTGAGACAAATAATGAAGACAATAGTTGTTTTTTTATTTTTGGTTTTATATTGAAAAACAAATGAACGAACGATACACGGATTGTCGGATTCTGTTCAAAGTTCACATTTTAAACATGCCCAGAAGAATTGAAAAAAAAAAACAAATGACCTGAACTGACAAATGAACACAAGTATCACATAATCACGTATTTCAGAGCATGTCAGTGTAGATCTGAACTGCAGGGTTAGCAGTTTTTATGGAGAATAAGACAGAATATTTTATTGTTTGCAGAGGAAATTATGGCAACTTGCAGCTTTTGTGATTTGTTAATTGCTCCATTCAAATTGCGTTTTTGATGTGATTTTGATTTGTCTTGCAGCCCTATTTAATACAGTGTCCTCCTCCCTGTGTTTCAGTGGGATGAGGTCTCTGTTTTGGACGACAAAGGGAAGCTCATCCGGACGTTTGAGGTGTGTAATGTGAACCAGAACTCTCGGCAGCAGGATAACTGGCTGGCCACTCCATTCCTGCTCCGACGCTCTGCTCCCAGGATCTTCGTCACCCTCACGTTCTCTGTCCGGGACTGTGCCAGCCTGCGGTCGCCCTCCCCCTCCTGCAGAGAGACCCTCACACTCTTCTACAAACAGGCCGACTCACAGAGGGAGCTGGAGAGGACCTGGGCAGCAGAGGTAACCAGGGCTGGGACAACAGATGAATATTTTGAAAAATGTATAGGATCGCAGTTGTTGTTTTCTATATGCTGGAAACTGGAATAGCAAGTATCAATATAATATCTATAATTATAACGAAAAAAATACCTCAAAAAGAGTGTCTAGTGTAATCTTTTTGTGCTAGAACCTCAGCAAAGACATTACTAAGCACATTTCAGCACATTTCTGATGCCTGAATATAGTTATCATGATGCAAAAATATATCAACATTTTTGTCAAACGCGAGCTGTGAAAAAATAGTAAAATACTTTTAAATCCTGTTACTTTATTTGTTGATACAGTAAGTGTCTCCCAATAGTTAAGAGTGGCCTCCCTTTGTCTAACTCAGTAATTCCCAACCTGAGGCTCAGGACCCAAATTTAGGTCCCCAAAGATTCTCAGGGGGTCCCCAGGGATTCTGATAAAAGTGGGTCAAACTAGATTGTGTGAATTTTAATGAAGGGATGGCATCTTAATTCTTTCTATAGAGTGTTTTATTATCATTACTGTCCTATAACATTTTTTATTAAGCAGAATGTAATTGTGTTATTCCTCATAAGACGTATTAGGTGGGAGAAGGATATTTGGGTCACCAGTGTATCAACAGGTGAAATAGGGCTCCTTGTGAGAAAAAGTTGGGAACCATTGGTCTAATTTATGATTCCAATGTCTAAAACAAATGATCTTTTTTTTTAATCAGTCACATTATTGCTTTCACCTATTTGGAGAGAGTAAACTTGTGTGTGTATTTCAATCATTTGGGGTAATCAATAATCGCTGTATATTCATATTATTGTCAGTGCATTCCTCTGTGTCCCATGCTTTGTATATGTGTATTGTATTGAATTGTGAGAGACCCTGTTATTCCCATCCCCAGAGGTAAAACGAAATATCATTAAGGGAAGAGCCACCAATGAATTATTCATCTGCAAATTAGATCAATACTTTGTGATGTCATTTGAAACTCGAAGCAAGATCTTGTTATCCCAAAGTTTGTCCTCTGGCAGAGACAAAGCCCAGAGCAAGTTTTTAAGCCATTTCTACCTGTTTACATCACCAGAGAGACTTTTCTGTGACACTGGTACATGCCAAAAACCATTACAGTTCAACTTTACTGAAACTGTACTGAAAACCTGAATATGCACAGCTGAACCAGAGGTCAGGTCTAAGAAAAATTAAGACACTAATATGAACCATCCCACATCTTAAAACCATACACTTTTCAAACCTTTGAATGGTGCAGGTCTATTTGACTCTGAATGCTGACTAATTTCTTTTTACGGAAGTGCACATGAAACATCAATCAATATACAAACTACTTTTTGTTTAAAATTTGGTAAATTTGTGTTTAAAAAAGCTCCAAATTATAATTTCCTGATGAGCCGTAATCACTCGTCTTGTGGCACGTTGACAAAAACGGTTGAGATTCACATGTTCCTGCGGCGACGTTGGTGTGAAACACATGTTTATAATTTAGAAAATACAACAGTGTGTCACTTTGGCCTTTAGCGACATCGTTTAAGCGCCGCTAATGACATCTGTAAGGCTCAAAGTAAACAGCAGTGACCACTTTATGCTGATTACAGGAAACCAACCAAAGCTTTGACTAAAACAGAAGTGATTTTAATGGTAAACACGGCCTCTGCTTTGAAAATCCAACTGTAATGAGCAGGCGAGCCATGGCAAGGCATTCATTACGTGTTTTTATATAAATGCGTTTCTCTGAAGGAAATAAGATGCTTTTAAATGCAGATACATCCTGATGAGGAATGAGAGAGTACAGAGGAGCAGGAAGTCGTGCACAAAACCCCAGTGGGGTTCTGCAATGGCGTGCTCACTTTGTCAATAAGCTGTTCCAGACGAACACACTCTACAGAAATACTGCTGCGTTTTTATCTAACTTCATTTATTTCACAGTGTATGAGTTTGCTGAGTTACTTTGTCTATTGTTCTTCTGGCAAACACCCCCGACATCATTAATGATAAGATTTTTTTCACGATTCCCAAACACTTCGTATTTTTATGTTATATATGATTGAATATATAAAACCATTTGCTTCTTTTGAAAGTACAACCACAACTGTAATTGGTTAAATCTATCTGTCAGTCACTCATGTGTGACAGAGGCTGACCAATAGGAGTAGTGGGTGGAGAAAAGTGTCTGCTGGAATGGCCAGCTGCATTAGCCTACACAGAGAAATGGTGACCAAAATCTTTTCAGACATGAGATGAGATCACAATATTGCCCAGACCTACGTTATAATTTTTTTGCAAAACCTTCTAATCTAACTCTTTGTTGTACGTGTCCAGCCATCCAGTGGGGACAGGGAGACAAGAGAGGGCTGGGTGAAGATCGACACCATTGCGGCTGACAAAAGCTTCTCTAAAGTGGAGCCCAGTTCTCCGCACCAGTACCAGCCAAACAGATACAGCCGCATCAACGTGAAGACGCGCAGCTTTGCCCCGCTCACACGCAATGGGTAAACTTCACACACACATGTTTTCACATTGTAGGAACGGTAACTTCACATAATGTTTTTGTTTTAGTTTTATATAGTGCTTTTCCAGATGATCAGTCGCTTTACAATATTGTACATATTCATTCACTCAGTTCAGATGCCCTGGGACGGACTGACAGAAGCGAGGTTGCCAGTCTGTGCCACGACTGAAGCAATTCCAGTTCAGTTAATTTGTAGAGCACCTTTAATGCAACAACAATAACAGCTTGTGAGGTGCCTGCAGGCTCACATACTAAAGCAAATACACATGTGCATAGTGTATGTAAAGAGATGAGAAAGAACAAATAGGGAACAGTGCTTTAGAAATCTGCCAACTAATGCACATTAAACATATTTGTTAAAAAAAAATTTATATTTTTTTTTAAAGTTTCCCACAATGCAAAACTCTGCCTAACTCCTGTCTTGTCCACCAGATTCGTGCTAGCCATTGTGGACAGTGGAGCCTGCGTTTCTCTTATGGGAGTATCTATCTTTTACCGCCGCTGTCCTGGCACCAGTCTGCACTTGGCGTCGTACCCAGCCACGCCCTCCGGGGCCGAGCCCACGGCCCTGGTGCCAGTGACGGGTACATGTGTGCCCCACAGCAAAGCCCAGGGCGGCTCTCCGCGCATGCACTGTAACGCAGAGGGAGAGTGGATGGTGCCTGTGGGAGGATGTGTCTGTGATGAAGGTTATGAACCCAACCACAACGGCTCAGCGTGCCTCGGTAAGAACACGCGACTGGACATACATGTATGTTGGTTTACATGCTTTTTGAGGATGTTAGATTGACTTACTTTAATTTCCTGGAGAGTGATCCTAACCTTAACCATAGTCAGTACTTGCCTAACCTTAAAGGAATAGTGTTTTAAAAACTACAACCACAAATTGAACCTGGATTGTCAGTATCTAAACCTGCAGATAGATGACACATCCATGTTTTTCTCATTCTCAGTATATGGACATCATCTGCTGCAGAGGCCGAACCACTGATTAATGATTGGCTGCATGTGCGGGGGCATTAGGTAGTGAGTCTGTACTCACTCTGCTTTCTGATTGGATAATTGGATAAAAAACACATTATAACATAATCAACTTAGCCATCATGGCCATGTAATTAAGAATAAATCAACATTACAATTGTTATCAGTAAAAGCTTTGATTTGAACGTGTTTACATCATCTGGGGACACAGAGAGGTAATTAGATAGGTAATTTAACCCATATCTGACTTTCAAATCATGTTAATCTAATAATAAAATAATTACGTGACGTGGATCTGTTTTTAAAAATGAAGGTCATAAGGATAAAACATACCATGATTAAACGGTAAATGTTTTTCTTAATTTAGAACCTTGACGAGATGAGATATTCAGGCTTTTAAAAGGACTTTTGAATCGCTTAGCTTTGGTTGTACTTTTTTTATAACTTACTACAGTGTGCATTTATAGAAAAACACTTCATTTAGTCCTTGTCCTTGTGCATATGACTCTGATGAGGAAAGTCAGTATGGCAGAAAATTAGACTATTAAAAACAAATTATTTCAGTTACGTAACTTCTGTTTTCTGTTTTGAAGGACTTTTTGAAGACCATTGCCATTTGAAATTGTCGAATACTATGGCAACGACCCTCTCTTGCAATCCACGGAAAACATATATTTACACTGTTGACAAGTTTTCATCTGTACAACTACATACTCGTGTCATCTGTCATGGGCTGAAATGAAAAATGTGAAAGGGTTAAAACAGCCACAGTCATGTTTAGTTTGTGGTCATGGGAAAATGGAGCTTCTAATCCTGGCTCCTACAAAAATGCAAAAACACACGGAATTACTTTACATTTAAAGGGCTGCCTTATAATAATGACCAAAGAATAAAAGATTACTACAAATAAAAAAAACAAAGCAAAAAAGACACTTAACATGAGAAAAAATGAATAAAATACAAAATGATAAATTATGACAGATCATTTTGAACAATGATTTGAAATTCTAATAAGTTCTAAATTAAGTTTGAGTTCCAGCAGGGGAGAGAGCACCCAACATAAATGGAAATACGATTAGAATTGTCTTTTTTCTTCTTTTGTAATTGTAAAAATATTCAAATGGACTAGACATGAATAATCATCAATGTAGAGGTTAGCAAAAATATTATTTCAAAATACTGTGCAATACTGTCACACAGATTTATAATTCGGGAATACATAATACAAACATAATATATGCTACGAAGGCATTGTTTTACATTTTTGTCTTAAACGAATCGTAAATCCTCTGATGCAGCAATTTAAAAAAGGAAAGGAAAAACTATCCAGGTGTCAGGCCCGTTTAACACGATAGATGGAACAATATATTTTGAAGCTCAGTATTTATTTTGTGTATGAGCTGCAGAAAAGTTGAACTTCTATGGCTAATAACTGGTTCATTTTTTGTTGCAGCTCATGCCTTTTAATGATACTGTCTGTCTGTTTAAATTATATTGTACTGGAATTATCCTGCTTCATTGTTATTGTGTTATTGACTTAAAGTAGTTTTAATATTATCATTATATTCAGTACATCTGTAGCATTGCTTTGTGCTTCGAAATTTGTTACCGTGACAAATCACATCACACAATCGTGTTTAGGTGAAACAGACTGAGCCAAAGTAAAGAGGACTTGTAATGATTAAAAGTGTCGGTCCGGCCTCAGAGCGGTGTCCTGGGCTGGATCAATATTAAAGAGCTGCTGTCACTGAGGCACAGCTCAGTTTGATGCAGAGACCAGAGGCTCAGAGTCACTCATGTCTTTATACCAGAGTCATGTGTGGCAGACTTTAAGAGCAGCCAAGAGGAGCCTGGACAAATGAAAGGGAAACGGGCACATGGGACAGGACAGGACTGGGAGTCATTGTGTTTTAAATATGATGTGATACAGATATGTGTGGTGGTTTGAAGTGTTGCACTTATGTGGTTTGTTAACTGAATGTCTCTATCCTCTTTCTCCCCACATCCTGTTCAAGAAAGCCTTCAGGCCGGAAAATCATTAGACATACTATATATTAATAAAATATGGGCATACATATAGAATTAAATGCACATAAATGAACAGAAGCATCTGTAAGTCTATAATTTGAATTTTTTTTTTTTTTTTATTGTGTTGAAAAGGTTAATATGGTTGATTATTATTACATAAATAAAATACCTTCATAAAACATTGTGTAAGGTGATATCAAATCATCAGCAATTGATTGACAATAGAGTAATACCAAGGAAGAATATGATTTTGTAAAATGCCCATAATATTCTATCCTGATTGATCAGTCGGTTTCACTTCGTGGAAACTGTCTGACCTCGCAGCATTAGGATTCATTCGCTCAACAGTAGGCGGGTACTTTTTTATTTAACCAATCGCAACTATTTGGTCATGAAATGTGTATTGTGCCGCTAACGGGGATAACTGGGCTAGCTTTTCCCAAATCCCATAGAAAGAAGGGCAATAACGTCTTTCCTGTTGATAAAATTCACCAAACATTCTCTTTGTTCTGGCTTTAAATCCTCAATCTCGGGAATCGTTACCCACACAGAATGTATGGCTCTTTGCTAATTGGCTGGTGCTTGAACTCACACTTCCGGGGTTCTTGCAAACCGTCTAATGTATTCCGAATCCTGACCTAGTCGCTGGAGAGAAATTAAATTGAGCAGAGGCACTAAGTGGCGTGAGCCTGGCTAATAATATTCAGCAAGAATCACAATTTAATTTTGACATTTATTTTGTAAACCTTAACTGAAGCAGGATTTCACCTTAAGGTGTCTTTTTAAGGGAGTCGAGGTACAGTGGCAGCCTCACACCTCACAAGTGCAAATCTGGTCAAAAGTGGTGTGTGCATTTTGTCGTTCAAAGTGTTGTGAGCGAATGAGAGGGTGACAAAGGGGAGAGGAGCATCCAGACGGACAGGACGAGCTACAGCGGAGCGAGAGGAGGGGAGAGAGAGAGAAGCGGAGTCTGACACATTTAGGTCATGACGACGTAATGGTCACTCGTCTGTGAACAAGTGACAGAAACCGCAGGGGCAGAGAGAGAGAGGGATAAAAAGGGAGAGAGAGAGAGAGAGAGAAAGAGGGATAAAGAGGGAGGGAGAGAGAGAGAGAAAGGGGGAGAGAGGGAGGGGGTTTGTGGGGAGAGAAAGAGAAGAGAGGGAGAGGAAGAAAGGAAGAGACGGAGAGAGAAGAGGGGAGGAGAGAGGGAGAAAGGAGGGTAGATAGATTGAGCAAGGGAAGGGGGGGAGGATGCACTGAAAAGGATGCAAGTTCCAATGATTCGAGGAACTGGGGACACAACATTACTGACACTGTTTGGTTGACTGAGATGCAAAATGTCCCAATTTGGTTGAAAAAAATGCAGTTATTTGTTTATTTATAAACACACAACTGGTTTAATGCCACAGTATGTAACTTTTACCCAAAAAATAGACTAAAGTTAAAGTTTTTTGTTTTGTTTTGTTTGTTATTGCACTGAAAAACATAGAAAAACATGGGTCCTTACTCTGGATGGACTTGCCTCTCTCCGGCTTTCATCCATAGAAATGTTGTTCTTTTAACTGTAATCTACAAAGTATCGTTTTAACTTTCTATTTCCGTGGATAGGTAATCGATAAAAAAAAAGTTCCATACTATTACTTCAAGGCAAATTGGCTAGAACAGTCTCTAAACGAGCTTTTTCGATAAGTGAAATTGTAATTTAAAAAGAAAAAGAACGACAATGATTGTTGACAAATAGCACAAGGAGATTCTATTGTAACTTGGCTTCGCAGTTTCACAAGAAAATAATCACAGTTTTCAATGCTGTTTTGTCTTGCTAAAATAAAAAAAATAGCTCCAAACAATACACTTTTACTTAGGATCGGCTGTGGACTTTTCAATTCATTGCACTTTAACTCAATGCCGTGTTTGTCTGCTCCTAAACCCCAAACGAGCATCATAACAAGGCCGTCGTCGAACCACGTAGCTAATTCATTGTCTAATTGACGGATCATGCTAACTGGTCTGTGTAATGTGTTCATGCTTTATTAGTTTGCATCTGCTGCCTGTTTGTGCTGTTTGACGGATACTTTGTGACACTTGAGTTCTTTAGGATCAGACAGCAGCACCGCAGAGCCCAGACTGAAGCCCATGACTGATCCTATACACTGGTCTATTACTTCTCATACTGTTCATATAGATTACAGCTCAACGATTTTGGATACGTGACTAATTGTGATTGTTCTGTCACGTTGGCTTGGCCCTGTACTCGCCCCAGTCATGTTGTTATGTCTTGTCACGATAGAATAATTTCCAACTCGATTTCGATACTGAGGATTAGACTAAGAGATTACCCAATACAGATACCACAATGATAATAAAAGTACTTTATTTACACAAGAGAATGTGATTTTTAACATTAAATCATAAGGATGTAACAATAACCAAAATATCGTGATATCGTATCGTCAAAAGTCTCACAATAATATCATGGGCTGTCACAATATATCGAATCACAAGTTTCTTTGCTTAAATGCATGGTTTTATAGTAGCAACAGCTTATAAACATAGAGAACTCCATATCCCATGATTCATTTCAGTGCAGACAACATGAAGAAATATGTTTTTTACTTGAATTCTTGGGATTATGATGGTAATAATTTACACCAACGTCTTGTCAAAATATTTTAAAAGCAAAAAAGGGTCCCATCTTTAATTATTAGCCTCTTCAAAATATCACAATAAATATGTATATCATGATAATATTGTACAGAGGGATTTGGATATTGTTACATCCCTAGAATATGACAATAAATGTTGTTCCAAATGACTGGTCAAAGCATCTTATAATGTCAGTCTTGTTATTATGTATAATATCGTAATATCCTGAACCTACCAACCATATCGTGAGCTTTCCCACGATATCACAATAAATATCGTACCGTGAGATTCATACCGTGACAATATCATATCACGAGACTTGGATATCGTTACACCCCCTATTAAATCATATTACTATCTTTTACTTTTTTACCATGTAGCTTTATATCTGTGTAATGATATAAGTCTAGTCTTGTTAAAACTATTCAGGAAAGGTTAGTTTCTGTTCTGTTAATGTGATTATTATTTTTTTTTTTGTATCGTTACCTGCTCAAATAATTTTAGAGTTGTTTGATCAAGGAAGAAAGTTATAATCACGAATATATGAGGGAAATGTTTGTGCAAATGCCCTCTGGGAGTCGATACTGTATGTCACCCCACAGCAAAAGACTAATCGCTACACCAAATCGTTTATTCCTTCTGCCATAAGGCTTTTAAATGGAAAGCGAATTTGCTGTTGTGTCCCTGATGCACTGAGGTTTGAATGTATGGTGTTTGTTTTTCTTTTTCTTTTATTATTTATAGATTGTGCACGACCAGAGCTGTGTGAACTGAATTGCCCTTAGGGACTAATAAAATTGTTGATTGATTGATTGGAAATTGTATCCCAAATATCTGACAATAACAATTATTTATGTGCTATCAAATTTTAGCTACCATGGCCAGTACTACAGTTTTCCCTTATTTCAAGTCTATCTTTTTTGGGAATTAATTGGAGTTTATGACAGTACATGTACAATATTCATCTCACAACTTCAGCATAAGTAACTGCAGTTTTGTAGCCATTCAAATTTTGATTTTAATGCGATTACGATTAATCTCATGTGTTGAATATCATGGGCATATACTGTGGTCATATACAGTCCCATATGAAGCAGAGGAGGAGGCAGATGGTCCAGTGTCCATGCATTTGTGCTGGGGTATTAATAGTAGCCACAGCTGCTTACAGAAACTAGAGCATCTAGCTTTATCATTAATAACTTGTACCTTTTGTTCCTTTAGATTAGGACCAAGGACATGTAAAAATAGCACGAAAATGGGTTTGTACAGACTTTGTACTGTTTCAGAGGGCTGCTGTCACACATCTGTTAAGTTTTGTTTTTATTATAGGAGAGACAATTTTTGTGCAAATACCCTAAAGGAAACTGATGTTAAAAATACAAATATGATGATGATAGGGCTGTGCAATTGTTACAGTTATGATTACTGCTCTAATCCGTTACTGAAATGGTCACAGAACAGAAATTAACCTTTCCTGAATAGTTTTTGATTGAGCTTGAGCTGTATCAGAACAACATAGATGAGTAAACATAACCTCCCTGGACGAATGAAGGTTTACACAAATACAATACAGCATGGTAATATTAAAGAAAGTACTATGATTTAATGTTGAAAATTATTATTAACAGTATTTTTACCATTGTGGTATCTAAATCACAATTGAATATCAAATCTATTCCTTATTGAAATTGCGTTATACATTTTTCTATTGTGACAACACTAAAGCAGATATACAGTAGTTTTTTCCCGTGACACAATGACAGAGTTTGTTATATAATGTATTTTTTCTGAATGTTATTACTGCAGCTGGAGCACAGTGACATTTAAGTGCAGTTTTGGACAAACTCGTGCTCATTCTGATGGAGATGATGAGGACACAGGCAGATGACACGAGGCAGCTGTCCACTGTTATTCCCCTGTTTGTCCCACAGCAAAAGGCCACGTCCTCCTGACATTTGGATCTCAGAGACACAGAGAGACACAGGGACAGACAAGGGGACAGACACAAAGAGACACAGAGCCATAGAGCCCAGAGCAAAGGAGCAGACTGAGCATGAAATAATGTTATACCTGTTCAGCCACATGTGCGACAACTCACCATGAAGGTTAGACTATTTATGGGTCTCAGTTCATGTTTAAAGATAACGTTCTGAGGAATTCTCCCCATACTAAATATTATAATAATTATTTTTAAATCTTTAATTTCCAAGGCATCAGAATTAATTTTCAATTTTCATCATTCTGAAACCCATGGATGGTCCAGGCAGTTCCATCGTCCTCCTGTAGAGCCCGCAGTGGCCTAGTGGAAAAGCATTCGCCCAATAATCAGAGGACACTTCACCCATCTTTACTTTTCTTATAAGTAACTAACATGGGCCCAGTACTACCTGAAAATAAAATTATAATGCTCAGTGGGACAATCCTAGCCTGATTCATCAACCGGTTTCACTTCGTAGAAACCGTTTGACCTCGCAGCATTAGAATTTGTTCGCTCGACTGTAGACTGGTACTTTTTTCATTTAACCAATCACTGCTTTTTGGTCGTGATGTATGTAATGTGATGCTAATGGGGCTAACTGGTATATTAATCTTTACCGAAATCCTATAGGAAGAAGGGCAATAACATCTTTCCCCTTAATAAAATTCACCAAACATTCTCTTTGTTCCGGCTTTAAATCCTCGATCTCAGGAATTGTTGCCAACACGGAATGTATGACTCTTTGCTGATTGACTGGTGCCCAATCTCGCACTTCCGGGGTTTTTGTGAATCGTCTAGTGTATCAAATTGAAATGAAATTGAGCGGTGGCACTAGGTGGCATCAGCCTGGCTATGACAATCCTGGTTTGGGGGAATGAAACATGTTTTATGTCACATCTTACATTAGCTCCACTGTCAAATATGAGACTTGAGACTTTGAGGCTTTCCTTAAGAACTAAACAATATTTTGATATAATTTACACAAATAAATCAATCATACATTATATACTGCAAATGTATTAGTTAAATTATTATAATAATTATTCTACACTTCTGCGAGCCCCTTCTATTTTGTATTTCTAGTACCAAGCTCACAGCAAATCCTCTTTTTTTGCAACAGAGATATAATCATCATCATATTTAATGTTAGAAAATAAAAATCACTAGATTGTTGTCCACTGTTATGACATGTCAATAGTGTCATGTTTTCATCCCCTCTCCCTCCCCTCTTATTTACTCTCAATCACATCGAGGAATTGGGACATGGATTAGTGGCTCTGAGTTCATTTGGACCAATATCTGTGGATGTTTCGCGTTGCGTGTGACTTCATGATGACACTGAAATATTCATGTCCACCGTGTCCCGATTTGTCATCCCCAGTGCTCCCTCTGCTGCGGCACTTCCTCGACCTAACCCAAGGCATGTTCTTGTAAAAAACTACATTTGTCAGAGGAAATATTCTAAAGAGTTTATATGAGGATCTGTGCCAAAAACTCTTCCATTATGTCTCTAACTCATAATTGTTTTATATATAGGACTGTGAGAGAAACCGAAATTGCACTTTGAATTATCACAGTTGGCAAAGAATAAAGAAGTGAACTCATATATGAATTTTTTTGTCGCAATGTCCCACAGAAATTATCAATAAAAATCATGATTAGTGGGTTTTATCAAGGACAGAAGGGAACAATATTTTGATTGTATTAAAGCACATTTGGTTTTTGAAAACATTATTAAACAAAGCTTAAACTACAAACCTACCATAACTTTTAAATAGCACTTATATGTTTTTTGTCTTGCCCTAAAATGTATAAAATTCACTATACCGCTACAAACATTCATGGGATTTTTGCATTAGTAAAACAACTGGTATTTCCTTCTTCTCTCTCATATTGACCTTGCAAGTTGTGTTTGAGCTGAATCTTAATTTAGAAAAAAAGGTGCAAGTCTAATCCCATTTGTAACAGTCCATATTTTCCAGAAAGAGCCCTATTGATGTCACGTTTTACAGTTAGTACACATGTGGGCTTCTTGTCAATGTAGAGCCTAATCATGGAGGTTAGCAGTCGATCAGATCCTTCTGCGAGCTCACTCCGGCTCAGATCGATAGGGGACAGTACTGGCTCGTGTCAGACTCAGTGATAATGAACTTGTTGACATTGATGACACCAGCAGCTATTGACTCTCATTGGACTGAATGGAAGAAAACAACTATGCGATGTGCTGTAAAGGCTGTAAAGGCTGCATGCTATCAAGGGAAACAAATCTATATTCATTAACTATACTGAAGTTTACAATAATATAGTAATTATAAACTTTGTAAATGGGTGGAGTTTGTTAACCTGATTCATCAGCCGCTTTCACTTTGTGGAAACCGTTTGACCTCGCAGCATTAGAATTTGTTCGCTTGATGGGAGGTGGGTATTTTTTTATTTAACCAATCGTTGCTATTTGGTCGTCACGTATGTAATGCACCAAATCCTGTAGGAAGAACGGCAATAACGTCTTTCCCCTTGATTAAATTCACCAAACATTCTCTTTGTTCCAGCTTTAAATCCTCGATCTCGGGCATCGTTGCCAACACAGAATGTATGACTTTGTCTACATCAGCGGTGGGAAAAGTACGGCCCGGGTGCTATATGTGGTCTTTTTAATCTGGCCCGTAGAATTTGAATAATAATAATAATGATTTTCAGTGTTTTAAAAGTCATTTCAGTAAATAGTAAATACCGTGGGAATTGAAAGGCAGATATTTTGTTGTAATGCTTGATGATTTTCAGTTATGGGATATTTCAATAACATGGGATATGTTTTCTACATATCCCATGTAATATTTTTCTCTCATGAGGTGGATTACCAAAAAATTCCATCCATCTGCTCCTGATCCGGCTCTTCCATCAAATTTTAGAACCCTTTGTGGCCCACGAGTCAAAATGTTCGCTCACCCCTGGTCTACATCCATTTCGACCGCTTTGTTTACTGTTGTCCTGTACCATAAAAGGGACCCAGACAGGCGCTTGAGTTTGACGTCATGGCTTCACAGCTCTTCGCTGATTGGCCAGTGCACGATCTACAGCTTCTGTGGTTCTTGCAAACCGTCTAGTGTATTCCGATTCCTGACCTAGTCGCTGGAGAGAAATGAAATTGAGCGGAGGCACTAGGTGGCGCCAGGAGTTTGTAGGCCTGTCACGATAAATACTTTTATCAACTTATCGTTCAATACATGACAGATAGAACAATACTTCTGGGACTTTAATCTTTATCGTGAATTATTTTTTTTCTTTTGCAATATGATAAGACTTGAAATGTAGAAGGTCAAATTATGAACTTTTATGGCTGTTGCATTCTGTTATTTATTTATTGCAGCTCATTTTTTTGTACATTTTGATCACTTTTGGGGGATAGTTCAGGTTTATGGTTTGGTTTTGATATTACCGTTTATCGTCTATATATAGTTCACCAATATATCGCATGTGTTATCGTGAAAGGCCTGGCAGTTTATAACTATGGTTCTAATGCAATAATATTCAAGGCCACAGATGCTATTGTAAGAATGCATAATAAATAAAGCAGTATGCATTCTTGTGTTTCATTTTCCATGTAAACAGGAATAGACTATGACTAAGTACAGAAAAAATCAGGACTAACTCAGAGCAGAAAAAACTTGGACCAAACCAGGACATTTTAATATTTGAATACATACATTTATTTTTATTATCATTACTTGTACTCCGTTTTGTATACCTTAATTTTCTAAGTATATTGTAATATTTTTGGTTTAAGTATATTTAACCAAAACACTTTATCTTGATGTTTCCATTCTTCTGCTTTTATACTTTGCATTTTAATGTTGGCATTTCCCCATTTCGCTCTCAATAAAGATTCTCTTATCTTATCTTTAAAACAATCCTAAACTAAAATTGCACTGAACACTGAAGATTTTGAAGTTTTAAAGGTTGTGTAAATTGAAATCAGATTGTGTTAATGTCATATTTCATGATTTAAACCGTGATCATGTTTACATTTTGCTGCTGGCTGGCTGTCCAATCAGAAAACGGATGTCAGTATGTTTTGAAAGAGACTGCTGCTGTCGTGTTTAAACCATTAAGGACACATGTTACATACTGTGGCTTTAACCGTGTCTAGTCTACTGTATTAAAATAAGCCTGTTTATGAATGTTAATGCAGCCATAGGATTATGCACTGTACATATGGCAGCTATAGGAGCTTATGGAGGGATCATGTGAACTCATAGCATCAGTGACAACAACAATAACTGACAAGAAGAGGAGATACACAGTTAGGAACATGTGTACAGATTATATTAGAGCGGGAGAGAGGGGGAGCAGAAAGAGAAAGAGAAAGAGGAGGGAGAGGGGATGAGTGAGAGATAGAGGGTAGGGGAGAGAGAGTAGGAGAGAGCAAAACAGAGGGAGAGAGTGGAAGATAGGAGAGGGAAAGAATGGAGAAGGAGGAGTGAAAGAAATTGACAAGGAGAGGAGGGATAGAGCAAGAGAGAAAGAGAGGAAGGGACAGTCGAAAGAGAGAAAGAGAGGGGAGAGAGCAAAAGAGAAGGAGGGGTGAGAGAAATAGAGAGGGACAAAGAGTGAGAGGGATGAGGTGAGGAGGGAGAGAGAGCCGGGAGAAAGAGAAGAAAGAGGATGGAGGGACAAAAGGACACAGAGAGAGAGGGAGGAGAGAGTAACAAGAGAAGAGAAGGACAGCATAGAGGGACTGGGAAGAGATAGAGTGAGAAAGTGGGAGAGGTGAGGGAGAGAAAGGAGAGAGTGGTGAGGTGAAAGAGGACAGAAAGAAAGAAAGACGGGAGAGAAGATGGGGAGAAGAGGGGCAGAGAGAGAGAGGGAGGAGAGAGTAAAAAGAGAAGAGAGTGAAGAAAGAGGACGACAGCAAAGAGGGATAGAGTAAGAGACTGGGAGAGGTGCGAGAGAAAAGGGAGAGAGTGGTAGAAAGAGAGGAAGGGTGAGCAGTGAAAAAGGAGAGCAAAAGAAGGGAGAGAAGATGGAGAAGTTAAAAGAATGGAGAGGTGGAGAAAAGCAGGAAGAGAATGAGAAGAGGAGGAGAGGATCGGGACTGGGATACAGAGAAAAGGGGGAAAGGAGAGAGAGGATGGAGAGACAAAGGGACAGGGAGAAGAGGGTCAGAGAGAGAGAGAGAGAGGGAGGAGAGAGTGAAGGAGGAGGACAGCAAAGAGAGACAGAACAGAGTGAGAGAGTGGGAGAGGTGAGGGAGAGAAAGGAGAGAGTTGTGACGGGAAAGAGACGGAGGATGAGGAGTGAAAAAGGAGAGAGAAAGAAAGAAGGAAAGAAAGATGGGGAAGTTAAAGAATGAAGAGGTGGAAAAAAGCAGGAAGAGAGGGAGAAGAGAAGAAGAGAAGAGGATCGAGACTGGGATACAGAGAAAAGTGGAAAAGGAGAGAGAGGATGGAGGGAGAAAAGGAGAGGGAGAAGAGGGACAAAGAGAGAGAGGGAGGAGAGAGTGAAGGAGGAAAGAGAGAGTAAAAAGGGACTGGGAAGAGACAGAACAGAGTGAGAGAGAGAAGACAGAGTGGGAGAAAGAGAGGGAGGGTGAGGAGTGAAAAACAAGAGGAAGAAAGAAGAAGATGGAGAAGTTTAAGAATGGAGAGGTGGAGAAAAACCAGGAAGAGAGGAATAAGAGAAAAGGAGGAGAGGATCGGGACTGGGATACAGGAAGAGAGAACGCATAAGCGAAGGAGCGGCAGAAAGAGAGAGAGAGGGAGAGGGAGGGAGATTACGCTGGGAGCCAAAAGAGGGAATGAGTGCATGAACAAGGGAACGCCATAGAAAAAAGAAATTGGGTCAGTGATCTACATTCCCAAGTATTATGTTAACGTCAAATTACTCACCAGTGTTTCTTTATCCTGTTTATTTGACCTGCCGTCTCCCATTAACTCAACACATAATCATTAGTAACTACAGTATATTATGTTGTTCATGTCATCCGCTTATGTAAATATACTTTTTAATACATTTTTCTCCCTCAAACTGTAAACAAAACCACTTTTCAATTATGAACAGTACGCAAGGGGGTTTCTAGTTAATTATTGTATCAGATTAAATTTTGTTTTTTATCAGAAAAATAAGAAAAACAGCAAGAGGAAATCCCGCGACTTACTAAAATGGTTGTAATGGCCCTTGATGATGTTAAGGCATGTCTGTGCGTTGTTAATTAATTATAAATGAGGACGAAGCATCTACTTAGCTCGGAACAAGGCGAGGGAGGGGAGGAGGGGAGGAGGAGAGGAGGGGGTTGAGGGTGAAAATGTAAGGGCAGAGGCCATGCTCTCCCGTTGGTCAGTTTAACCAGCCGGATAAAAACAAGACAAAGGGGAGTTCACTGAGGACTGAGTCTCAAGAAGTGTCATATTCACACTGCAAAAAATAATATCATATGACCACCAGTATTCTTTTTTTTTAAATATTTTGTTTTTTCAGCATTTCTGAAAAGATAAACTGTTAACACCGAACACTGAACACGACATACAGACAACAAATTAGACAAATTGCATCCTATGTTATAAATTACAATTAAATTTAAATAATGTTACAGCACACTACGTCCAGCGTATGAGTCCCATTTTGTCCAAAATTTGTAAAAGAGGTCAATTTTCTAATTAAATCCAAATGTTATTTTTCCCATTTTTCAAATTTCATTTATAATTTCTGACCAGTCTTTGATTGTTGGCGCAGTTTGTGTAATGGCCTTTTTTCCTGCCACCAGAAATATGCTAGCCAGGCAGCGCCACCTAGTGTCTCTGCTCTATTTCATTTTTCTCCAGCGACTAGATCAGGAATCGGAATACACTAGACAGTGTGCAAGAACCCCGGAAGTGCGAGTCCGGGCACCAGCCAATCAGCGAAGAGCCATATATTCTGTGTTGGCAACGATTCCCGAGCTCGAGGTTTTAAAGCTGAAACAAAGAGAATGTTTGGTGAATTTTATCAAGGAAAAAGACTTTATAGCCCTTCTTCCTACCGGACTTGGGAAAAGCTTAATATACCAGTTAGCCCCGTTAGATACGTCACGACCAAATAGCAGCAATTGGGTAAATGAAAAAAATGTACCCGCCTACCATCAAGCGAACGAATTCTAACACAAAGTGAAACCAGCTGATGAATCAGGCTAGAAGTATGCTCCAGAGATACCCATTTATTGTGTCCATGGCAGGGGTTATGACCAGTATTCTGATCGTTGAAGATGTGACTAGTTACATATATTTACTAATTGGACATTTTTTACTCTTTTCAAGATAATTTGGCTTGAAATAAGGGGAAAAAACTGCCATTATGCTATTTTCTGCTCTGTTATAATGTTTTATAATATTTTCCTCATACCGGGAGTTGTGTTTAGTTTCATTCACACATGTTTAACCCAAAAGCCTTGCATAATTTGATAAAAAATTTTGTAATACAGGAAGTGCTCCACTGTGTTTTTAAAGTCCATACACCTTCATTAGATTAGTGTGGATAATTTCAGGCCTGGAATTGCCATTGTTCTCTACAGAGCATTTTGAGCTTTGGAGCTGTGGAAAGAATAACAAACCAGAATTACTGAAACATATGTAAATGAAACAAAACACAACTCTAGGTAGTTTTTTGAGGATCTAACAACATTATAACATAGCTTAAATGTCACAAGAATCTATTTTGTGTATTATAAAAAGACAATTAAGTGCAATTTTCTTACCTCACTGGCAGATAATGTAATAGTCATGCATTACAGACTATGCTCATAAAATCCCAATTTAAACTGGGATTCAACTTGGAACATACCAGGACTGAAAAAGGACCAAACCAGGTCTACATAAAGACAGTTTGTGTGGTTACTGACCCACAGTCATGCCTAATTTAGCCTGAAAACATAAGCCTATACAGGTCCAATAGATAATAAATTTGACTTAGACCAAAATATTCAAACCCAGATAAATATTTAAAATCCTTCCTCTAGATATGAATATTTTGCAGTGTAGTGTCAGATGTGTTCTTGGACACATCTGGTAATGCACTGGCTTGTTCATTCATTCATGCATTTCTACCGCTGTGTTTTCAGTCTTAACTTCTCTCTTCAAACTCTGTCCATCCTCCATCTCCTCCTGCCCTCCTCTTCTCACCTGTTTTAAAGCTCAACCCACTGTTTCAGACAAGTGTGAACACAGAAAGCCTTTTATGTTTATTTTTTCCCCTTCTCCACGTAGTGCCTTGTGTTTTCTGGTCTCTGCAGGAGCGTCTAGCACATACACTTGGTCAGATTTAAACCTGATCTTGACAAGTTTTCATAAATATATCAACTTTGACTGAACTCTTACTGAATCATACCACAAGAGTACACAACACAACACTGCAAAAAAAAAAAAAAAAAAAAAAAAATATATATATATATATATATATATATATATATATATAGATTAATTAAAGCTGCATTGTGTACATTTTGCAGGTTATGCCGTGCCATCTGCTTGCTTTCGTAAGATTTTATTGCTTTGCTGGAATGATCTACAGATGGTATTAACTGCGTCTGTCTCCATGTAGACTGGAAAAAGTCCTTTAACATGCAATATTTAGTTTTAAATTGTTAATCGCTATAGCAACCATCCTAATTATTCATCATTCTGCAACCCATGGGGGAAAAAAATTCCGGTGAAGTCAATTTAACATGTCGACTGGTTTTCGAATGATGAAAAATTGTACAGTGGACATAGCGATAAGCAATTAAAAATATTATAGCTTCTGAATAGGAAAAAGTCTTGAAATGCCTATAGCAGGAGGCTGAAACTTATGAAAAGGTACATTTAATACCATACATTTAATACTGGATATGCCTGTAGTCAGGGGTGGATGATATTGGATTTTCTTGTGAATGCCTTGGTTGAGGTTCAAGTCTAGTATAAAATGTGAATGAATCATAATATGAACAATTACCGTAAATTCCAAACTATAAGATCCTGTGGCTAATAAAACGATGCAGCGAATATATGGACGGATTATTTGTTTGGCACATTGTCCATTCATATTGTATATACGGTCTGTGGTTTGGCAACACAGCGGATACTTGCAGCCTGAGTGTGGAAAATGCCGCTGTCTGTGCGATTAACACATGGATCTAGGGTTCACATGAAGTTGCAACACTAGCTAGAGATATTGTCAGTTCACTCAAATAGTTTATCGCCATGTGATAAAATAAGTTATAATGCTAAATGAACATTAGTGAGGGGGATACGTCTTACCCCTCTGCGTAAATGACAAGAAGAAACGTCTCAAACTGTAGTAGCCGGACATCCACTCATACCTGACTGATAGAACTAGCCCCGCTCCCGAGAGAATCTGAAATCCTCCAAGACTCTGACATGATGCAGACAGGACAGCTGCTCTTTCTGCAGGAGACATGTGCAGTAGAGCTTGGGCAGAGACAAGGGTGTTGCACCAAGGAAGGTATTTGTTTGATTATGTTTCGAACAGTTATTTTACGCTTCATACACACACTCTCCTCATGGAAAACACACGAAGAAATGTAGATGATGCAGCTTTTAAGTTAACGCCAATTGATGTGGCTGTCGAAGAACAAAACAGAGCTGCTGCACATGAACTCTGCATCAGTGAGTCCATGGTGAGACGTTGGCCTCTGCAGCGTGATGAACTGACTCACTGCAAAAAGCGATAAAAGCAGACGGCCCGAACTTGAAAACGTTCTTGAAGACGTGGACACCTGCAGGTTATATACAAGTGCGGCCTATATACGTACAATTTTAAATTTTTGTTAAAATTTAGTTGATGCGGCTTATATTCAGGTGCACTCAATAGTCTGGAAAATACGGTAAAGTGCAGGAATATTACTTTTTGTTTAATAGATTACACTGGATGTTTCTATCTTTTTTTGAAGTAGTTTTTATTGTTTTAATTTCAGATAATTTACTCAATATAAAAATGTTCTCCAAAGCAACTATTTCAATATTATAATTTTTCAGTATATCTCCTACTGTGGACTGATTTATCTATAATTATCT
This sequence comes from Boleophthalmus pectinirostris, assembly GCF_026225935.1. Lineage (NCBI taxonomy): Eukaryota > Metazoa > Chordata > Actinopteri > Gobiiformes > Gobiidae > Boleophthalmus > Boleophthalmus pectinirostris. The sequence continues at coordinate 30,358,255 of NW_026571447.1, forward strand.
GTTGACACAAGCTGAACCATGCTCTCCCTGACTCTCCTCTTAGTGACCGCTGTTCCCTCTGTTGGACACAGCTAAAGGACGTCAGAATAAAAATGTCCCTGGGCCCGGAGGCAGTGCTGTGTATGGCAGAGTGTCCCACTCTGCCTGTGCTCAGGACGTCCTGTGTGCGGCGCTACCTTGACCTTTGACCCCCGAGCATAGCACTCCCAACAGTCACATTAACAACTGGCACGCTCCACAGTTTCCACAGTAAAAGAGGCGCAGCTCCTGGCTCTAATGGCTTTTTCAGGTGTGATAAAATGTGTGCAATTTACATTATTTCATGTTTTAAAAGGCTTTCTCTATTACCACATGTCGGAAATTACTAGAACACTTTTCCAGAAGAAGCATCAAGGATTAGGAACACATAACACTGTCACTATCCATGGATTTTTGAGATATGACAAATCTGGACTGCTGCCATAACAATTAACAGTTCAAAGCAAAAAAGTCCTCAAAATGGCAACCATGAACAGGAGAGAATAATGTGACTGAAATCCATATATATAGGAAATTTCTCTAATGCCTTTGGCCCGTGCTTAAATGCCAGAGGGGCAATTTGTCAGAAGTAGTGGGGCAACTCCAGTTCAGCACCCATCTCCAGATCTTCAGCTACATTCCTTTAGTAAAGCCGACGTGACCAGCTTTATGAAATCAAACTTTATGATCATGTAAAGGTAACTGTGACATAAACAGCAAAATAAAAACTACTTCATGTTTAAATTTTACTATTTTGTTTTGCTTCTAAAATGATCATGATCATATTTTTTAGTTGGTGGCACGGTGGCTGTCACCTGAGCCTTTCTGTGTGGAATTAGCATGTTTCTCCCCATGTCTCGATGGGTTTTCTCCAGGCGCTCTGGTTTCCTCCATCAACCCAAAATATGCTACATCGGTCTTCAGGAGGAATAGCTGATAGCTAAGGTCAATTAAATATCAATTAATGAACCTACCCAGGGACTACAGGTGGAAATTAGCACTGGTGCTATGACCTGGTACAATGCATGTCTTCTGTTAAGGTGAATATAAATTGTGCACTGTCTCCGTCTCATTAATATAAATACATACATTGAAAAATTGTTGTTAATGGTTATAATGTGAATTAATTGTGATAAGTGATTATTAGGAGTGTGCAAAAATATTGAAATATCGGTATATCATATCAATTAATGTGATGATACAGTATCGATATCATTGCCTGCTGTATTGATATATCCCCAAGAGTATTTTTTGGTATATTTTACAAAATTATTCTGTTGCAGCGTTACAGTTAGTTGTTTGTTTAGAGGAAGGAAAGTTGTTTATACAACACATTTGACATATTAACAGTTTCGATGATTAAACATGGGTGTGTTCCATATTAAGTTGGCACAAGAAGTGGTTTAACAAAGACTATTAGTATCACAGCCATAGGGGTGCCACGGTACATGAAAAAAAACAAACCATTTGGTTCGCTTGTCACAGTTCGGGATGTGCGCGTACCACACAGTTTACATGGTTCCCGGCTTGCACATTGTAGCCTCATGCCCGTATGTGACTTGTTTCTCTTTGACGCAATAGAAGAGGTGTGGAGGGTGGATGCTGCGCGTCACGTGTAGAAATGGCAAGTAGGAGAGAAGAGGGCTGCCAGGAGATGGAGGATGCACCCGTGTCGTTACCTCCCGAAATCACAGCCGCGCGTCAACGTAAAGGCGGCTCCACCGGCAGCTGCAGCAGGACATACACATGCAGCACTGGCTCTGTGTTTATCAATGGGAAAGACGATCAAACTTGACAGGGCCCGTTTAGCCGCTTGTATCAGATCACAGTGAAACTAAGGGCCTGGTTCCACTGCACACGTATTTCGCTCTATGCGAGCGTAAAACCTGCAACTTTTGGACACATAACTTTTAGGATGCATTGAAAGTGATTGAGCAGCACTGGAGCAGCACACCCTGCGTGTGTGTCTCCGTCAAAATACACAGAGAGCATGAATCTTTGGGTGTATTTGTGCATTTACCATCAGCACAACTTGCTCTTGAGCCATTTCTGTGTCGTGTGTAAGAGCCCAGAAAGACTGTTAATAAGTGCTTTAAAATGTACTTTTGAAATCCTCGCGTATGCTGTGGTGAGCCTGTACAGAAGGAAAATACAAGTCTGTTCAGCTTTTAGTTTCACTGTGGACTTGATACAAGTGGCTAAACGCGCCCAGTCAAGTTTGATCGTCTTTCCCCTTGACAAACACAGAGCCAGTGCTGTGCGTGTACGTCCTGCTGCAGCTGCCGGTGGAGCCGCCTTTACGTTGACACGTGGCTGTGGTTTCATGAGGTTACGCGCGTAAACGCTGACGCTTGCAGTGGAGCCAGGCCCTTGACTTTGCAGCCAAGAGTGCAATCTCACTAAACCAAGTATCCCGACTCCTGAGGAGGGTTAGGAAGGTGGTAAAATTTTTTCACCGAAGCACAACAGCTGCCTATGTCCAATAATAATGTACTCCATTCAAGTCAAGTCAAATTCAGTTTGTGCATGATTACAATACTAACTATAATTGTATAACTTTTTTAATGCTGTATCCTACATTGTGGATAATTAAACTAACATAGCATATGTTGAAGTATATTTCTGGAGATTAGAGATTAAAAAGAAAAAATTACAACAATAACCGTACCAAACTGAAAACCGCGACCTTAAACCGCAATATGAACCGTGAATTTTGTGAACCCTGCCACCCCTACACAGCCATGATTTAGCCATTATTTTTATTGAAGCATATCAAATCGACTTGAAATATATCACACTGAATTGTATTGAATCAAAAGCTCACTGTATCGAGGTATGTATCGTATCGGCAAATTCTTAATTATACCCAGCCCCTAGTGGTTATTTATAAACCGATTCATCTAGACATATCTACTCAGGAACTGAAGCAGGGAGAGTGGCCAGAGTTTTGTTTGTTTGACTGGTCACTTGTCTGGAGATTTCAGATTTGCTTTCTGTGTAAACAAAAGCATAAGACTGCAGCTGGACAAACCAATTACACACAGTAGGCAGTAATATTTTGGAATCCCTCAAGATGAACCTCAGTCCAAGTTCACTCTCAGGCCCCAGATTTCTGAATTTACACCAGATGTTAATTGTTTTCTATTTATCTAGTAGTCTGTGTAGTTCATACTCATTTCAGCATTAAAATTCCCTCATACAGCTAACCAACTTTGATGAAGCAGACACTGTTTTTCACCTGAAACTGCTATTGTTCAACAAACAAAAAGCTGGAGTCTTTGCGCCCTCTGCTGGTGTATTATAAACACAGATGCATTTGTTTACCACAGTGTTTATTCAAAGTGAAAGATCAAGGATAAGATGTCCTAAAGTAAAGGCTGAGTGCTGTAATGTAGAATATAGCTACTGCAGTGGCGTATGTGGAGGTGTTAATCTGCTGTGTAATAAACAGGTGCAGAGTATAACTTTCAACCTGTAATGCCGTTATACTCAATGCCTCAGATACTATTGTAAGTATGCATCATAAATAAAACATATGCATTCTTGTGGCTCAGCTTTCATGTCAGCACCCAGGACTAAACCAGGACAAAACCAGCTACCATCTCCCTTAGGCAAATTACTTATACACAGTAACTCCAAGAAAACAAACAAAACATGGTATAAATGGTATACAAGTCTATCTCAAGTAATTAGAATATCATGGAAATGTTCAATATTTTTTGCCATTCTTTTCAGAAAGTCAAACCCAAGTATTGTGTAGACTCATCCAATCCAATCCAATACACTTTATTTATATAGCACATGTCACAGTTTCCAAAGTGCTGCACAAATACGTACTAATAACAACAATAATAGTATAGTGATCAAATAAAATCTCAGATTTAATTATACTATGCTTAAATTAATAAAAATAAAAATAAGAGCAAAATCATAGAATAGCAATTTATACATTATATTATATATTATTATATTATAAATATCAATTTTTCTTTTATAAAGAAGCATTTTATGGACTGATGTGGTTACTGTTATGTTTTAGTTTTATTTTGTCCTCGAGTGATGTAGAAAAGAGGGAGCCACTGTCTGTGTGAATGTTCATGCATGTTCATAGAGTGAAATATTTCAAGTAATTTTCTTGAATTTTTATGATTGTGGCTTATAGATAATGAAAAAACTAAATTCACTGTCTCAGAAATTAGAATCAATCAAAAAATGATATTAGACTTCGGAAAAATATGTTAATTTCTATGGACTCAATATTGGTTATGGCTCCTTTGGCATGAATTACTGCATCAATGTGCGGTGGTGTGGATGTAGTAAGACTTTCCTGACATCGTCTCTTGTGCCATATTGGCTTCATCTGTGCTTACTGGCTATTGATGCATTTACTTCAGCCTCAGTCCACTACTTATGAAGCTCCTCCAAGTTTTTGAGTGGATTTTGTTTGACACTCCTCTGAAGGCTGCGGTCATCCTTTTGGCTGGTGCGCCTTTTCCTACCACATTTTTTTCCTCCATTCAATTTTTTTTATGAATATCCCTGGATACAGCTCTCTGTGAACAACCCGCTTCTTTGGCAAGGCACATTTATAAGTTGTATTTGTTTGGTTTAGTCTTGATGTAGACTTGGTTTGGTCCTGGTCTAGTTCTATTTTAGTCCTATGTTTAGTTCCAGGTTTAATGTGAAGTGTGAGCATCTTCTGTAATGAAAACTAAAAGGCTGCCCCAAAACACAACAGACATTATCTTACAGACAGATTAATACCTGTGAACATCACCGTGACAGATTATATTCAAGGGTCTTCTCTTTTCTGTCCACAGCGTGTCCGAGCGGATACTTCAAGCCTCTGTCTGGCCCCGCCCTTGCGCGCTGTGCCCCCCCAACAGTCGGACCAGTCTGGACGGAGCCTCTGTGTGCGAGTGTCGAAGCGGCTTCTACCGAGCGGCCAACGACGCCAACTCCTCTGCCTGCACTAGTGAGTCACCCGGAAACACTTTGAGTGATTGAAATGATGAAATTATTTTTTAAACGCACAAATTCCAAGTCACGTCTTTGACAAAGTTACTCGCAGAAAATTACAAAATCTGCAATAGTTTAGGCGGAACAAACTTAGTCACCGACTTTTGACACTTCTGGTATTACACTAAAGTAGTACAAAACTTATGTCAGCTTCCAAGAAATAAAAAGTGTTTAGTGCAAAGTTTTTTATCTGCCAGACTGTCACAAAGTTTCCTCTCTTAGTCAATTACTTTTCCAGTTCAGAGCTAAGATGTTAAACTTTTTAGCAGACGCTTTCATCTAAGTGAGGTCCACATACATTATGGATGTGCAACTGCTCATTTAATTTAGTGCTCTCTGCAGCAAGGCACCCTAGAGGTCTCACTGGTATTTTTCTTAATTTAAGTAGGACAAAATGAAGACTAAGATGGGGCTAAACGAGGTCTGAACCATGACTAAACAAAAACCAAATCAGGGCATGAGACACCACAAAACAAATCTAAAGAAGAAAATTCACTAATCCAGGTGCAAACTAGTCCATGATTGAATGAAGCTTTAACCAGGGTCAAATCAGGACAAGACCACAACAAGAGTAGGTTTTAAGTGGGACTGAACCAAGACTTTACCATAACTAGACTAGGGCTGGTATCATTAAGAAGTTGCCGATACGATACATACCTCGATACAATGAGCTTACGATTCGATACATTTAATACGATGCATTTCAAATCGAGTCGATACGATAAAAAAATAAATAAAGCCTAACTCATGGCTGTGATACGAAAAGTCTTTGTTAAACCACTTCTTGTGCAAAGTTAATATGAAACACACCCATTTTAATCATCAAAACAGTGAAAATGACCAAGGTGTGGCATAAAAAGGTTTCTTTCCTCCAAACAAGCACCAAACTGTAGCGCTATAACAAAATAATTTAGTAAAATACACCAAAAAATACTCTTGGCAATATATCTATACAGCAGCCCATGATAACGATACTGTATAATCACAGTAAACAATAACATATATCGATAACCATAATTCTAAATCAGGATCTGTACCAACCAATTAAATCCACACCAGCACTAAGTAAAAGTAAATGGATTAAACCAGGTTTTACCAGCGTTAATGAAAATGGAAATATGGATCTAAACTAGCATTTAACCAAGAGTAACCCAAGATTTAGCCAGGACTAATCCAGGGATAATGCAGGGCTAAACCAGGACTCAACCACAAATAAACCAAGCAACACAAAGCAAATGTAAATTTTAGTCAGAAAAAAAAAACAATGAGTCAGAAAAAAAACCACTGAGTCAGAGAAAAAAAAGCAAACACCCAGAAATAAACCAGGATTAAACCAGGTCTAAGATAGTACTATTAATATGGACATACCATATCTAAACTACAAATTAAACTGGAATAACCCAAGATTTGTATAAACCAGATCTAAACCAGGACTAAACCAATATTAAACCTGGTTTAAAACAAATCTAAGACAGACCTAAAACAGAATTAAACCAGGATTAACCCAGGACTAAACCAGGTCTAAACCAAGTCTAAACTTGTACTATTATTATGGACATAACCATATCTAAATCACAAATTAACCTGGAATAACCCAAGATTAAACCAGATCTAAACCAGGACTAAACCAGTATTAAAAATGGTATAAAACAGATCTAAACCAGGATTAATCCAGGCCTAAACCAGGACTAAACCAGTATGAAACCTGGTATAAAACAGAACTAAGACAGATCTAAACCAGGACTAAAGCAGGACTAAACCAGGTCTAAACTTGTACTATTGCTATGGACATAACCATATCTAAACAATGAATTAACTAGGAATAATGCAAGATTAAACCTTGTGTAAACCAGATCTAAACCAGGACTAAACCAGTATTAAACCTGGTATAAAACAGATCTAAGCCAAACCTAAGACATAATTAATCCAGAACTAAACCAGGTCTAAACCAGGTCTAAACCAGGGCTAAACCAGATCTAAACCAGGTCTAAACCACGTCTAAACCACGTCTAAAACATTCCTATCAACATGATGTAAGTTCATTTGTCAAAACTTCTGCTTTGCCTGCAGCTCCTCCCTCTGCCCCCGTGGCCCTGACCTGGGAATACGAGAGCGGTGATGGAGGCGTGTCTCTGAGGTGGCGCCCCCCGCTGGACATGGGCGGTCGCAGCGAGGTGTGGTATGGCGTGGTGTGTCGGATCTGCCCCTCGCCTACAATTTCTAACCCTGCCCTTTGCTCCTGGTGTGGGGAGGGGGTCACGTTCAGCCCCTCTCAGACCAACCTGAAGCAGACCAAAGTCACGCTCAACAACCTGCTCACCCGAGTCACCTATCTCATACAGGTACAACACACCACACTGTAAGGAAGAAAAAAATAACTCTATACATTATTTTTACATTAATAAGTAAAAATACTAACACTGGAGCTGAAAAAACTGAACAGTGGTACAGTTTTTTGTACAGTTCAGTTCATAATTTTGGCCTCATATATACATATTTTTGTATTTTTTAATGATTATTTAGTATTTTTGCTTTTTGTGATTTTTTTTTTCTTGTGAGATCTTATCCCTTCCCTAGAATTCACTTTTTAGACAAAGAATATACGTATATGTTAAACAGAGGTGTGCATTGCCTTGAGTTTGATGATTTGCATGTCACGATTCAATATATCCTGATATTAAAACATTAAATGATGCGATTTATCAATAATTACTTCTAATAAAACTATAATTACTTACAAATAATTACTTCTAATAAAACTGTCAACTACACCTTCAGGAGAACACAGTATTTATTTATTTTTTAAAATCATGAGAACAGTGAATGTAACTAATACATTTTTGTGAAAAATATTATTTTAAATATCAATTCAGATACATTTTGAATTGATTCGAGAATTAAGTATGACGATATATCACTGAATTGATTTTTTCTTACACCCCTAATGTTAAATGAAGTGTATCTTGATTAAGAATTGTGCTGATTCTACCAAACCACGTCAATTTTATTTATTTTTTTCTTATCTGGAATGTTCCACAGTAAGGCATTAAACAAGCATGCATTTACAGGTGTATTTATTTGTCAAAATTTTTTTGAAAAACTCTATAAACTCAATAAATCCTACCTGTAACTTACCCTTGTCGTGTTACATGGTTGTCGCTTGGATATAGATATGGTTAATGCCATATTATGGAACATTTTAGGCAAAGTAATAGTATCTCCATGAGGTGGCATAGTCTCCACCACAACATTTACATGTAACCTGGTAGTTTGTAATTTTCCCCCCTCAGCTTTTATACATGTGGCTTGTCCAGTTGTTCAACACAGTGTCAACCTGTTTTTTCACACATTTCCTGGAAAAGGGGAGGAGAGGATCGTGTTTTTTTTCCTCACACAGCTCAAATACATAGTTTTTAAGTGGCCATACTGTCTAAAAGATTAAACTGAGTAAGATCTTTAGCCTGTACTGCAAAATTAGTACATTAAAAATATTTGTCTAATCTGGTTTGTTTTGTATATAGTATATGTTTTGTGTATTCACTGGTTTAAGATGGGACATAACCACAAGCCTATTGATTTTTGCCCACCCCTGCACTATAACCTATGTTTTATATTTTATTCATAAAGGACAGATATTTCTTCATGTCGTAGTATTTCCTGAACAGCTGACAGAGCAGAGGCCGTCCGTGCGTCTGCTTCTTCAAACACTGCGGCGCATTAAAGTAAATAAAAGGCTTTGGATTTCACGTGCGTGTGCTGTGTTTACTGACAGGTGCAGGCTATGAACGAGGTGTCTGCTCTCAGTCCTTTTCCAGCTCGATACACAAGCATCAATTTCACCACCAGTCAGTCAGGTGGGTACAACAAAAGCAGCAACACAACACGAGGCCAGTGAGATGAAAGGCAAAACAATGTACACTGTAAAAAGACATGTTAAACTAGATGTATTCATGTACGGTCCGCTGGGTGCGAGTATACTGTAAAAATACAACAAAATAACACAAAATCAAAGACAAAACAATGTACACAAGAAATACAGTGTGTCAGGAGGGCTCAGGTACACTGAAAATATACAAAAATACAAAACAACAGGGCGATGAAAGATGTGGAAGCTCAAAAAACAATGTACACTGCGAAAAAGATACTTAAGATGATACATAAAACTAGATTTATTGATTTTTTTCATTTATATTGGCTCTGTATTCGGCCAAACGTGAAGATTTTTGCAGTAAAAATTACCTTCATTACCTTATTTTTATCTTATTGCAATAGGGAATTATGCAACAAGGCCAGCGAAATATTTTAAAAACTTTTTCAGCTTAAACGTATAGCCAAAAACAACGTACACTGCAAAAAAGATACTTAAGATGATACATAAAACTAGATTTATTGATTTTATTCATTTATATTGGCTCTGTATTTGGTCAAACATGAAGATTTTTGCAGTAAAAATGACCTTCATTACCTTATTTTTATCTTATTGCTATAGGGAATTATGCAACAAGACCATTGAAATATTTTAAAAACTTTTTCAGCTTAAACATATAGCCATTTTCACCCAGACGTATAACTCATTATATTTACATTGTTTTACTTAATGTGCGAGACCAGACTGAGCTCTGTTTAACTTTTATTTATGCTCTACTAATTATTCCCTGGAGCTCTGTAACATCGCCCCCATGTGGACATTTGCATACTGCTGCTGCTCAAAATCTTTCCAGCACCGTGAAGTTTCAAGTTTCTTGTGCATAAATTGACAATCCCTTTTGGTTAAAAAAAAAATGTGTATGAAAAACCTGTACTGCCTTATTTATCAGTCTTGTATACAACTCCTGGGTCTTATTAAGTTAACCTTGGAAGAAAATAATTGGCATGTAATCTCATACTACCTCCTAAAAACATCTCCTAACGAAGAATTTGACACGTTTTTTCATTACGCATAAAATCAAGAGTAGGCAGACCTCCACCCCGCAGGAGCACTGGAGGTTGTGTGGAGAAATGGATGCTGATCACACACGTATTTTGGAGTTGCCTGAAAATTAGGGTACATCGGGAACAATTAAACGCAGCCTTAACTAGTATTCTGGGTTATGGAATTCCAACCACTTGTCTTGTGATGTATCTGGGAAATATATCAGATGTAGTGAGGAAGCATGACATGTATCTGACAAAAATTGTTCTAGCTGTGTCTATAAAATGGAATTACAAAGAGTTGGTTGCAACCAGATCCACCCGCACAACGAGACTGGATCAGGATTGTGGAGAGTATTTCAGTGATGGAAAGAATAACATATAATCTTAACCCTTGCATACTAGTCGGCTCAAATTTGACTCGTTTTGACATTCAAGAGTAGTAAAAATACGGTAAGCATCATTCTTTTATCCTGATATTTGATGACTTCTAAATTTTGCCAAAATAGACAAAAATTAAGTTTTTGTCTGAGGCTGGTTCAGGTTTAATCCTGTTGAGATGGATTTTAGATCTATCAGTGCGGATCAAATGAAGGAAAATGGAAGTTTTTGAAATCTTGAAACTGTGAAATTGTACAGATCGTTTGTGTATATTTTTTTTATGGGACAGTGTTGACAGAGTTCAAGAGTTCACTGTTTTGAGATTCCCCCATGTCCCAGGTTTCCAGAAATAGACACTTGTTGGTTTTTGAAGGGGAAAAGGGGGAATCTCAAAACAGTGAAAGGAGTGATTATCCTGGAGCACAAGTCAGAACACAAGTCAATCAAGGGGGAGAGAGAGCTTTTCTTCTTAGTTTGTTTTCACTTAGGACACCGCAGTTGTCTTAAACATGCAAAAGAAGAAAGATGAAGAAGAAAATGTGAAAAATATGCTCTTTCTGCTCTTTGAAACATTATATTTATTAATGTGGGACAGTCAATTTAGACATTCTAAATAGATATGTTGTTCAAAATTTGGCATAGACACTTACTATGAGGGAATTCTTGGTCCGGGTCAAATTTAACCCAAACCATATAGTGAAGGCTTAAGAACAGTTTGTAAAGGTTAAACTGAAAGGGTATAAATATGATGAGCAATGGGAAAAGTGGAATACATTCATAAATGACACCAGTAAAACAACATCATACATTAAAGTGTCATGACCAAATGCATTTTTAGATAAGAACCCGTAACTCCAAACTGTTGTTACATTGTTTTTGAGTTATATTGTTTTTTGTATAGTTTGAAATGTTACCAATAAAAGCAAAGTACCAAAAAAAAAAAAGATCACCTAACATTTTAATATTCATTAATTGCCCAAAAGGAAAATGCCATAAAATAAACTGCAGCATCAGAAGACATTGAGTTAATTGTGTTAATTCAAGTAATTATTTATTTATTTTTTTTTCTGTGATAAAGGCCTCCAGTTCAGCATTGACTTTCTCCCTATGCTTCCTCCACAGTCCCCAGTATAGTTCCCATGATGCACCAGCTGAGCCGCGCCCCAGACTCCATCACTCTGTCCTGGCCTCAGCCCGACCGGCCCAATGGAGACATCATGGAGTACCAGCTCCGCTACTTCGACAAGGTGAGGGGGAAAGTTCTTGGCTCGTACTTGAGGGAAGAAATTGAGAACCACTTGACTAGATGATACAAAATTAGAAAAAGAAACTGTTTTGTAATACACACCTCCATATATTTTTATATTGTTGGTTTTCATGAAATGTTGGTGATCTAAGGACTCATCCTTTTTTACTTCTACTTTTGTAGAAGTAAAAAAAAAAAAAAACACAAAAGAATGCAAAATAATAGATACAGAACTGTAGCAAAAAGCACAACTAAACAATTAAGGTACAAAAATGGTCACATTAATTCTAAGTAGTTCAAATGGCGTGTAAACTCTCTAGTGCAGTTTAACTTTCTTGAAATTGTTATTCTGTGATCGTGGACATGGGCGTGTGCAGGAATGTGGGTAAACAAATCTGCCTCATGCTGCTTTGTATTTTTCCCTCTCTCTCTCTCTCTCTCTCTCTCTCTCTCTCTCCTTCTCTCTCTCACTCCCCTTCTCTCCTCTATCCCTTTCAGTCCTTTCTTTCTCTCTCTCTCCCTTTCTTTTTCTCCCTCCCCTACTCATTTTCTCTCTCTCTTTCTCCTCTCTCCTTCTCTCTTTCTGTCTCCCTTTCTCTCTCTCTTTCTGTCTCCCTTTCTCTCTCTCTCTCTCACCCTCCCTTTCTCTCCCTCTCTCTCCCTTTCTCTCTTTCTCTTTCTCTCCTCTCTTTCTCTCTCTCTCTCTCTGAGCTCTGGTCACTGGGCTAAAGAAACCTCAGGGTCACTGTGGGTCACTCCTGTCAGCTCCATAAAACACTTCAAAATGACACACTTAATTATTTAGACAGTTAATGACAGGATATCAGTATAAGTATATTTAATCAACCAACTTCTTATGAACTTTATATTAAAGGTGCACTGTGTAACTTTTCTGGTGGTGGATATGCTTGCTTGTTTCTAAGGTGATATTTTGTGATATTTTATGTAGCATTTATCCTAACAGGTGTTTTTATTGATTTGAAAAACCATGCATTCTAACTGTAAGCAATGCCGCCTCTTCACAGATCTGACCTATAAGTTGGAGTTCTTTCCTGTTTGTCTCTTTAGAGATAGATACTGTATGTGTAATAGCACACTGTGGAATATTCCTGGTAAAGCCATAGCATCTCCATGGAGACGACAAATTGACGTACGCTCTACCAGTAAGGTTACTTAGCGCACCTTTATTACCACAATTTTTAGTAATTAAACATTCAGGGACGAGTAAATAAAATAGTTTGAGTAGTTATTATTGTAAAATCAAGTAGGAAAATTCCAAACAAAGTGCAGAAGTTTTACCAGAACAATTCAACTATCTGTTAGATCTACCGTGACTAGAAAATGCTCACGTGTTCAAAAGTGTAATGGGATATCTGATGGGGGTTGTGTTTTCACGATACAAAACTCCATTTTGATTCTAAGTAAAAATCTTGATACTTGATACTGATTTTGCTACAAAATGCAAATAAGTAGTTTTTTTTAAATCACCTCATGGCCTTGTTCTAGTTCTGATACAAATCAATTCAAGACAAAACTATTCAGCAAATAATGCATTTTACCTATTTACCTGTTTAAATGAGCATCTGGTATTTGGGTGGTTGCTTGTTTAATTTGCACCGGACTATAAGTCGCACTTTTTTGGGGAAATTTATTTTATAAAATTAGAGATCAGGAACTGACATTTCATCTTTCATCAAGTTATAGTAATAACAATAGAAGAGAGAATAACAGGGTGTTTATGTCACATATGAACAGTTCTTCAGATAATTATAGCATAAACAACAAAACACAACAAGTTTACCAAAGTCTCCATTTCACTCCAAAACTCTAAATCTATTGAATTCTTCATCCTCAGTGTCACTTCTGAGCAACTCTGTGACCTCCAGAGGTAATCGGAGCGCCGCTTCCTCTTCTGTGTAGCTGAATTATTTCAGCCTTTCTGAATCCCGACAGGATGGTTTCAGTTTTCACTGAAGTCATTTAAATTTTTTATTTTCAGTGGTACAGAAGTAATGGTGCGATCGACTGACAGGATACAGACAGAACAGAGGCTTTTCTGCAGGAGACATGTGCAGTAGAACCAAGTGACAGTAGTACAGGAGTAATAGGAGCATCAGATACTGACACACAAGACTAGAGCGCCCTCTTGAGTCTGTCAGTGTGAAAATTTTATTATATAAGTTGCACCAGAGTAGAAGTCGCAGTACCACCCAAACTATGAAAAAAAGTGTGACTTATAGTCTGAAAAATACGGTAATAGGAGTAACGCAACTGTATAATGTGATTCTTTCTGATCTAAGAAATGCTGAATAAATACTGTTGGAAAGGATTAAAAGAATGCAAAACTACAGTAACACCTTAAGCAAACTGTAACCATATAGCATCATGACCTTTGCCCTTTGCCCTGTGTCTCAGGGGTCAGATGAGGACAGTGCTCACACCATCTTCAGTGAGACGAACACAGTGAGTGTGGGCTCACTGGTCCCCGGCTCCATCTACGCCTTCCAGATCCGAGCCCGAAACGAACGTGGATTTGGACCTTACAGCAACACCATCTACTTCACCACTCTGCCCCTGGGTATGCACAGTGTTATTTTGTGTTGTATATTATGAACATTTCAAGACTTTTACAGAGATTTGAATTCAATAGAGAAATTTTTTTTTAAGTTGTTTTGGGAAGTTTGCTTACTACCTCAACCAAAATGATCTGTAGCACAAGATACGTATGTCACTTATTGACTTGAATTATTAGGTTTGACATAAATGAAGAGATGTATTTATTTTTCCTTTACTTATAATAAAAGCAGGGCCAAATCAGACAATAAGACGCAGATAGCTCTCAGTGGTCTAATTTTATCAATGCTAAATCTGCAAGAAAGAGCCTTATTATATGTCATTAAAATACACTTGGGGATGAGAGTGGGGTGGTTGTGTGATAGAGGTCCATCCTGCTTTGCTTTAATATCTAAAAAAGGTGTTTCGAATCTGTGGATGAGCCTGAAAATGAATGTTTTTTGTTATTCTGGTTCTAATTTAGACCTTGTTTAGTTCTAATCTAAACCTAGTTATATCATATGTTTGTCCTCCTCAAATCAAAAAGAAACGACCAAATCCTAGATCTTTCACATTATGCAGTTGTTCACAAATAGACTTCATTAAAGTTTAATTTAAAATGCGCCTGGTTTATTTTTGCCTTGTTGGCTGATATCTTATGCATGTTAACGTGAACAGCTCTTCTCTCCGTGTTTCAGAGGAGCACTCCCAGCAGATCGAGCACCGGCTGCCTCTGCTCGTGGGCTCCGTGATGGGAGGGGCCGCCTTCCTCCTCGTCGTCATCGCCATCATCGTGGTCCTGGTGTTTCGCAGGTGGGTCTGGGATTTAGGAGTCTTTGGTCTAATCCTGGTTTAGACCTGGATTAGACTTGTTTATATCTTAGTTTAGTTTTAGTATTTGTTTCTTCACTAAGACTTTGCCAAGACTCGTTGTAGTACCATTTTAAACCTGGTTAGGTCCCGGTTTAGCCCTATTTTAGACCTGGTTAAATCCACTTTTAATCCTAGTTTGCATGTAGTCCTGGTTAAATCTTAGTTTAAACCTTGCATAATACCTGGATTAATTTTATTAAACCATGATTTATCGTGTCAAATGTTATTCATGTGTCACCTGTAATGCTTCCCACTTAGACAATACTTCATTCTCTCAGACGCGCCTTTTAGATCCATGTGAGCTCATTTTAGATGAGTCATGAAAACTTGCAAAAAGTGTAGCTGCTTATTTTTATTTATTTATATTTGTCGTTTCCAGTAAGAGAAGAGAAAGCCCATACAGCGATAGACTGCAGAGATACATGAGTAACAAAGGTAGGTGGTAAACTTTGTTCGTGTACTTGAAAAAAATACATATCAAATTTAAAAAGACTTTAACGCACCTTAAAGGGCAGCATTTAACAAACACTGCATGGACATTAACATTAACAGGCATCACAATGACATTCACAAACTGGCTCCTTTTAAGGTAGAAAGATTATTGATAATTTCCAGGCCTGCAATAGCTAGATTATAAAAATACCATTGAGGTAATATGTTGGGGTCAGACATTACAAAAATTAGGTATCTTGAAAGAACGCAGATAACATAAAGGTAAATTAATAAGAGAGACGGAGAAAAGGGAAGAGTACAGAGGGTAGAGACTGCAGATATCTGCTCAGGCCGGGTCACAAAGGCAAGGCAGGTGTGGAGGACAGTGCTGCGCTTTAGACTTTGAGAGTTTAGGTTAGCCAGGAGTTGGATTGAGCTGTGAGAAGCTGTAGTATATCCAGAACACTGCAGCTCGGGTCCTGACTTGAACTAGGAAGTATGAGCACATAAGTCCTGTGCTCAAGGCTCTGCACTGTCCCCTGTAGCTCAGAGAATAGACTTTAAAGCGGCTCTGCTTGTGTACAAGTCTCTCCATGGCAGATTACCAAAGTACAGCTCCATCATGTTAGTATATGAACCATCTGTACTCTGAAGACCTCAGGGACCAGCCTCCTGCTGGTGCCCAGAGTCAGGACTAAACATGGGGAGTCAGCGTTTCAGATTTATGCAGCTAAAACCTGGAACAGTCTTCCTGATCATGTGAGACAGGCCTCTACTCTGATGCTATTTAAATCCAGGCTCAAAACAGTTTTGTTTAGCTGCGTATGACAGAAAGGTTTTCATTCCGCCCTCTTCTCTCTAATTTAATGTCTTTCTGTCTTTTTAATTTTATGATCATTTATGTTTTGATTTGTTTTTATTGTGATTTTATTGTATTTCTTATTTTGTAAAGCACTTTGAATTATTTTGTGTATGAATTCTGCTATACAAATACCCTTGCCTTGTCTTGATTCTCCCAAAGATGATAGGTTTAGCCAGGGGTTGGACTGATTCTCCCAAAATGTGGCGTTAAAATCTATTAAAGTTGCACAACTGCATGGTATGAACTCCACTGTTTTTGGGCAGTGAAACCCATTCACACCAGTCCCCCAAACCCTATATTTTGGGTATGGAAGAGTGTAGACAGATAAGGGCAGGGGTCAACACCACACTCCTCCTGTATTCCTCCATGCCTGACGTTATTTGACATTGTGTACGTCGTTTGGGATTTACACCCATGTACACAAGGATTTAAATTCAATTCAGTTTTTAGTCATAGATTACCTTTCTCCAAATAAATGAAGACATAACATACATACATAACAATTTTTATTGTGTACAGCTTGAATATTAGCAGTAATTTGGTCCACGGTCATGAGTACAAAAAGTCTCAGACACAATGAGGGGGATACAGGAATTGGGAGGGAAACCAAATTGATAAGTTTTAGCATAACCCCTTCCTAAATTTTGTATCAGTGGACATTGCCAGAGACTAAATCGAGTCTTAAATGTGATAAATATCCCATTGTCAGTTATATTCTCAAGACGAGTTATGCCCTTACTGTGCTTTTTGTTTTGCAAGAAGTCTGATTTATTCCAGATAGGTGGAAACTGTCATTTTAATGAATTCCCACCAGGCTTAGAGGGCGTGCTTATTGTCATCTAGTCAGAACACTTGTGCCGTTTAATGAGACTGCTGATGAATGGTAGATCTGCCACTTTTGATTCCTGTTTTTTACTTTATCCAACCATGCGTGTGTCCACATTCATATATGCTGACGTTTATTGGCTAAATAAAGTATTAATAGTAAAAATTCAGTTTATCTTTCCATAAAAAAATGTTTAGACACATGAATCTAATGAAATGAGAAAGATTCCTCCTTGTTGTAGGTCATTTTTGATTTGTAGAGTAGTATATGATTCTGAGGCTGGTGAAAACTGTGATGTCCATGTATTTGATGTTGGTTGATTGCAGTGGAATGCCAGGAGGGCTCCGGTCCAATTGATGGAGTAATCTGAGATTGAAGAGAACTGATCTATAAAGGAGACAGTTTGTTAAAGAGAGGAAGGACATTGAAGAGGAGAGGAAGAGTAGTGCATCATCTGCTTAAAGACTTATTTGTGGTTTACAGTAGCAGTTTGGATACCTTTAAAGTAGCTGTTCTGATCATTCAATAAAGATAGAAAAACAATGGAAAAAGAGGAAAACCTTGACTGCTGCCTCTCTGAATCTTGGAGAGATTCAATCATGTTTGTTTTGTTTGGTGTAGGGTAAGGTGTAAATAATTTAAATCCAGTCAATAAAATATTTTCCACATCCAAACTGATGTAATGCAGTGTAGACCGTCAGCTGACCGCAGGCGAAAGGACTGGCGTGGAGCACCGCGCCCCATGGGGCTAAGCACAGCCGTCGCCTGATCGCACTTTGTGGACACCCTGCTCTATGGGCTCCGCGTCCCTAGAGGTGCAGGAGGAATAGTTTCCCGTCCCACAGCAGCAAAGGCAGAGAGAGTTGGGTCTGGAGAACAAATAGTGCAAGTGTTTTCTAAGTGTGCTCCCATTGACATGTATGTGAGTCTGTTGACCTATCTCTCTCTCTGTCTCTCTCTCTCTCTCTGTCTCTCTCTCTCTCTCTCTCTCTCTCTCTCTCTCTCTCTCTCTCTCTCTCTCTCTCTCTCTCTCTCTCTCTCTGTCTCTCTCTCTGTCTCTGTCTCTGTCTCTCTCTCTCTCTCTCGTCTCTCTCTCTCTCTCTCTCTCTGTCTCTCTGTCTCTCTCTCTCTCTGTCTCTCTCTCTGTCTCTCTCTCTCTCTCTGTCTCTCTCTCTCTCTCTCTGTCTCTCTCGTCTCTCTCTCTCTCTCTCTCTGTCTCTCTCTCTCTCTCTCTCTGTCTCTCTCTCTCTCTCTGTCTCTCTCTCTCTCTCTCTCTCTCTCTCTCTCTCTCTCTCTCTCTCTCTCTCTCTCTGTCTCTCTCTCTCTCTCTCTGTCTCTCTCTCTCTCTCTCTCTCTCTCTCTCTCTCTCTCTCTCTCTCTCTCTCTCTCTCTCTCTCTCTCTCTCTCTCTCTCTCTCTCTCTCTCTCTCTCTCTCTGTGAGTGAGAATGACAGAATCAGGCTGAAAAAATAAGATTCAGAATCAATTTGTGGCACTGGATTTTCATTCTGTGGCGCTGTGCCACAGATTGGTTTATGTTTGGGAAACACTGTAATGTATAAACCAGAAATGTCCAATTTAAACGATCAAATGCTTTTTCATCATCTAAGAGCAGAATGATAGCTTCAATTTCCGTTGTGGTCTAATCTATTTTATCTAAGAGCCTGGACGTGGGAGAAATGGACATCCTGTACATTTTTGTTTTCCTTTAGGTGGGGTCAAATATTATGTGGACCCGTCGACTTATGAGGACCCCAGTGAAGCTGTTAAAGAATTTGCCCGAGAGATCGACCCCACACACCTGAAGATCGAGGAGGTGATTGGAGCAGGTAAGTTTCATCACCAGTGTAAAAGAAACAGCATTGTGTTTTTAGTCAACTGCGATTATTGCAAACACAAATCCCAATATCTTCCTAAAACTTCCTAATCTATTATTAAAAGAAGACAAAACATTTTCAACATCTTCCCTCTTTTTGTTCTCAGCCCAGTTTGGAGAGGTGTCTCGTGGGCGCTACCGTCCTCTGGGCCGCAGAGAGGTGCTGGTGGCGGTGAAAACCCTGAGGTGGGGCGCTTCTGACAGAGAGAGGGGCATGTTCCTCAGTGAGGCGGGGGTCCTAGGGCAGTTTGACCACCCCAATGTCCTGAAGTTGGAGGGAGTGGTCACACGCACCACTCCTGAGAGGATCGTCACCGAGTTTATGGAGAACGGACCACTCGATGCTTTCCTCAGGGTCAGGACAACATTTATTAATAAATCATGTTACTGTTAAATGCATTGATTTGAGGACTTTCTCCCCATTGAAAAGATATAATATTTTTCCTTTAAATTATTAACCACTCACCATTTACTCCCTCCTCTCTTCATCCTCTCAGGAGAACGAAGGCCAGTTCAGTGTGCTGCAGTTGGTCGGGATGTTGCGAGGAGTGGGAGCAGGGATGCGGTATCTTGCAGAGAGAAACTTTGTTCATCGAGACCTGGCAGCTCGGAACATTCTGGTGAACTCCAACCTGGTGTGTAAAGTGTCTGACTTCGGCCTGTCCCGTCTCATGAGGGGGCTGGACCACAACATCCCAACATACACGGCATCACTGGTATGTCACTCTCTACACTCTTAGATATATTGTTGTGGGTCTAGATTACTTTGTATTATACTGGTTTTCAATAAAAGTTAGAAAGTGAAATATTACAGTTTCACATGTACTGCAAAAACTACTTGGATGGATAAATTTACTTTAACCTTTATATTATCTTTTGCATTATAAAAAAAAAAGAAATAGAAAATATACTCCAATCTTTTAACAAGTAAAAAGAAATCACAATCTACAATTTTAACACAGTAAAAATATGATTTTTTGTAGTGCAATTAATTCCCCAAAACATCACATGGTCTTAATCCTTGCTCCTGATTGGCTGTTGGACAGGGAAGCAAGATCCCGGTGCGGTGGACAGCTCCGGAGGCGTTCCAGCACAGGAAGTTCAGCTCGGCCAGTGACGTGTGGAGCTTTGGTGTTCTGATGTGGGAGGTGATGTCATACGGAGAACGCCCCTACTGGGACATGAGCAACCAGGAGGTCAGTGCGAGGAGGACTGAATATTGATAACACTCATAATTAGCCTTTAATTAGTCTTTATAATACATGAACTGAGACTTGATTCATAATGACCAAAAAGTTTATTAAGAATTATTCAGGTTTAATAAATACTTTAAGGTGTGGTCAGCATTGAACTTATCTACCTCCATGGAAACAAGCGGGTGATGTTATCAGGCCAAGTTAAAGGTCACATCTGAGGACAGGCAAGTCCGCTCACAGTAAGAATGTTGCATGTTTTCAAGATCATTTGTGGCAATGAAGTGAACCAATATAGGAAAATTACAAAGGGCATCTTTAATAAATATCTTACCCTGAATTAAGTAGATAACAAACCTGAATTATTCTTTATAAACTATTTCTTTATGATGAATTTGGTTAATTCTTACTTGAGATGTAGTTAGTGGCACATGTCCAAATAACAATATTGTATATTGTGGGGTTTTAACAGGAGATGCAGCATCGATCAAGGCAAAGCAAGTGTATTTATATAGCACAATTCATACGCAACGTAATTCAAAGTGCTTTACAGAATAATAAATACATTAAAATCACAATAAAAACAAATCAAAACATAAATAATCATCATGAAATTAAAAAGAGAAAGAGACATTAATTAATTACATAAGTTAGAGAGAAGAGTGCGGAATGAAAACCTTTCAGTCATACACAGCTAAACAGAACCTTTTTTGAGTCTGAATTTAAACACTGTCAAAGTAGAGGCCTGTCTCATCTTAGGGAAGACTGTTTCAGGTTTTAGTTGCATGAATCTGAAACGCTGTCTCCCCGTGTTTAGTCCTGACCTGGGCACCAGCAGGAGGCCGGTTCCCGAGCTCCTCAGAGTGCAAGATGGTTCATATGACACTAACATGTCACAGATGTACTTTGGTGCTTGGCCATGGAGACACTTGTACACAAGCAGAGCCGCTTTTAATCACAGGCTGCTATATCAACATATCTGTATTCAGATGTTTTGTATGTTTCACAAGTTTTTGTTGTGTATTTAAATAAAGTGATATATATCAATTTATATATCAGTATATACTTTTTTTTTTTTTATATTCCTCACTTTCCACTGTTGTTGGAACTCTCTCCCTGTCATCCAGCTCTGGTCCTTTACCAGAGGCCTTGGAGCTTGAGAATTCTGCGCAGTATCTTTGTTTCTAGTACTGCACTTTTTTGGACTGAGATGTCTGATGTTTTTCCTGGTGTCTGCTGATGCTCTCACCTTCCAGTCCTTCTCCAGCTGGGCGAGATGTGAGAACAAGGCTCTGTTGGACTACATACATATGTTGCAATGATTTGTATATCAATCACTGCAGCATCACCGTGATTTGACATTTTCAGAGAATCTTTATAATAATTACACCTTATTATTTATTGCATATCAGTTTGCATCATGAGGGACCCTGTGCTTGCCAGAGGTCGGAGTGGTCATTCATTTACCAGACACGTTTAATACCAGTAATGATTGAGCAGGGATTTGCATAATGTGGTCTCTCTCTGCTCAAGTGTAGGTGACCTTTACAGGGCTGTTCAACACGCTCTTCACACCTTGTGCCTTATTAATGTCTAATTCTAAAATATTCACTAAGGAGGAGCTGATATCTGGAATAAATTGGATTGCACTGAATTATGAACTGTATATGAAATTAAGGATGGACTAAATTACTTTTTGTTAAGTTTTGCTTTAAAGTTCAATAATGATTTTTTTGTTTTGTCTACTTTTTGAGCCAATACCAAAATCCAATATTCTTCTTCCTGTTGTGACTAACATAAAAATGATTTAGTACTTGCTGATACCAGTATTAAACAGTTGAAATTCTTAGCAAGGAACATACATTTATAGAAACATTCACAAATTAACTTTTCCTTTTTTTAAAAATGATTAAAGACGTATTTATCTGGGATATAAAATAATGTGCTGCATGATTGTGTAAACATATAGCCCTATTTTTTGCCTAATTGCATAATTTTAACTCAAATAAAAAGAAGTGACACCCTGGGAAACCCTCTGACATCATGCCTACTGTTTTATGTCTGTGTTTATTTCTTTTGTAAAAACACACTAGCCCCATTTCTCTTCATGTACAGGTGATGAAGGCAGTGGCTGACCAGTTCCGCCTTCCTGCCCCTCAGAACTGCCCGGCGGCGCTGCACTCTCTGATGCTCCAGTGCTGGCAGGCCAACCGTGGAGACCGGCCAGGCTTCGACGTCCTCCTCTCCTCATTGGACAGACTTATCCGACACCCCGCCTCCCTCAAAGCAGAGCCCACACGGTCAGGCTCCCCCTAACCTGGATTTATCCAATGAGAATTGCAATTGGATATGTGGTTTATCTTTTAAAGGGCCTGTACCTTTTTTCCATGTATAAGCAAAATTTGTCTCGCCATAATTCAGATATATTGTTTAAGCAGCTTGAGGTCAGAATATGTCTACTGTGTACTGTTTGCATCAAATAATACAGAGCTTTAAGTTGTGAAAAGTGCTTATAAACTTGTGGTGAATAATTAGGATGCTCTGAATGCATAAATTAAGCAAGGAATAACTCTGGACCACTGCAAACCATTTAATTAGTTTGAATTTTTACTTTTTTATGACTGGATTCTGTTCACAGTTTAGAAAGAATTGACGAATGGGTCTGGTCAAGCGGTAACGGAGGGAAACAGGGGCAGATTTTTTACATTCAAATAGTTCTTATTCAGAAACTAGAGGGACTATTGAGATAAGTAAGGTATCAGAATGTAGGAAAGAGTTAACACTCCAACAGGGTAAAGTTAACCCTGCGATATTCTTTCAAGTTGTTGACAAAAAATTTAAAAACTCATGTTGGTAACGGAGGTAATGAAATATGCAGCACTTTTTGGGCAATAAATACAAACAGCGATAACTATCAGTTCTCAGTTACATATCCTTAATAAACTTTAACTGGTTTGAATATTTGCTTAATATAGTTTTCTACCATATGGTACAAGATTAGGTTGAAAAACCTCTTACTTTTGGAGTAATGAGATTTTTTATGAAGAAAGGTCATGGTAACGGAGGGAAAAGTAACAGAGGGAAAATTGTGCAAGCAAGTAGAAAGTGCATGATTTTCCGAATACTATAATATTACTTCAAAATGAAAGGAAACTATTTCTATAAAATATGTCAGTCCTTCCAACAAAATTTTTATAATTTTAAATACATTTTTTTTGAAAAATCATGTACCTTCATCAACAGTTCAAAGATCAAATAACACAAGATATGATGAAATACATCAATTTATTTACATGATTTGCAGGTCTTTCAGATTTGGGAAATAATTTTTGTTCCATGTTGCATACATGGTCTGTTTAAAACGTATGTACCTTTAGAACCAAAAATGGTACAGAAAAAAGGTAAACGGTTTCATAAACTAGAGTACATATGCTATCTGTTGAATACATTTTTATATCAGATGCATTAACTTGAATTTTTGGCCTTGCTGTGTACTTCTGCTTCTGCTAATATGAAATATGAACTGGCGTACTAATATAAGAATTACATTTCAGGACATGTTTATACTGTACACTACTGGCCCAGCAGTTTTTTATCAGAATAAGATAGGATGTTTTGTTCTGTTTTGCTCTTCTACAGAAGCTGCTCCCAGCCGCTGCTCAGCCCCACCCCCACAGACCTGTCGTGCGTGGCGACCGTCAGTGATTGGCTGAGGGCACTGAGGCTGGAGCGGTACCAGGATGCATTTGACCGCGCCCACTTGGACTCTTTAGACAGAGTCAGCCGCCTCACCATGGAGTAAGTGACCACAACACATATTTGGTTATGACTTGACACTATTTTTTATCGTTTATTATTTCACTTATTCCCAGTTTAACCTCTTTCTCCCTCTCTGTCTCAGAGAGATGCCGGGGCTGGGGGTGAACCTGATCGGGCACCAGAGGAAGATCGTGAGCGCCGCGCAGCAGCTCAGGGCGTTCCTGGCGCAGGGGCAGGTGGAGGTGTGACCCTTGTGTACTTCAGTTCTGTTGTAAATGGTACCAGTTACCATGGTAATCATCACATGGAGCATGTTTATGCCACTGGACAGTGCTGTCTGATAAACTGGGCACTTTAAAAAGAAAAAGGGGAAAGGTCAAATGGTCTGGTCCCAGTGTGACTGAAGAGAGGTTCTGACTGGACCAGGAACTGTTAAAGATCAGAACTCTGAGTTCTTCCATGTTTGTCACTGAACTTCACTTTGACTTCGTCCTCACCCATCTGCTCCTACCTCCGACCCACTCACATCACTGCTGCATCCAGACATGTTTTTGTACTTTATGTAATTATCGGACAGATCTCCACTCTGAGAACTGCGGACAGACAATCAACCTATATATTTGTAAAAAATGTATTACTTTTTCTTACCTGAAAGGCCCAATTCTGTGGAAAAAAAGAGCAAAAAAGGCTGACCTTATACTACCTACTGCCATGCAGCTTGTGTTTAAAAAGCTCTCAGTGTTATTAATGCTGCAGATGTTTGTTTGCTACAGTTCAATGATGACTTGTTTTTCCTGTTTTTGGCACATGTCCAGAGCGGCTCCAGGAGCACTGAGCTGCAGCATCTCCTTTGTACATTTCACTGTTTGTTTGGTTCAAAGTGAAATCACTGTCATTGAAGCATTGTGAATGTGTGCTTTTGGAGGAAGAAGAAAATGTCATTTACACTTTACTGAAGAGGGTGAAATGCTTTGTGCGCTGTTGTATGTTTGAGTGTTCAGATGTTCAAATGTGACCGTGAGATTGGAGTGTGTCGGGCTACACACCTTAGATGTGTTTACATGTTCACCAGTATTCCATAACTGTGCAAATTTGTAAAATAAATAAGAATTTATTTAATAAACTTCATATTTCACTATTGTTTCAGTGCACATTGCACATTGTACGCACCAAAGATCAGGAAAGAATCACATGCATTTCATACTGCAAGCCAAGTGGGTTTCATGCATAGTAATGTTGTGAGGAGACAGAATATTTTGTTTCAGAGGGCAATACCTAAATAACAACTTTCTAATGTGACTAGGGCCGGGCACGTTAACGCGTTAATTTTGTGTTAACTAATCAATTCATTATTGCCGACAATTATTTTATTTTGAAAAAGTCCACCGTGAGCGTTTCTTTAAGTTTGATGTCTTTCCTTAACACTTTTTTCACTTTTTTCTGACCACGTGAGATGCAACGTGTCCGAGCCTCTGCGGTCGGACCAGCCGTGGGCTCTGAGCTTCTGCAGGCTCCTAGCTCCAGCCGGGCCGCGCGCTCCGGTTCATGGGTCTTTGTCTTTTCCTTCTTCCAGACGCCCCTGAGGCGTCCAAACAGAGGTGTCTCAACAGAGGTGTCCCAACAGAGGTGTCCAAACAGAGGCGTCCAAACAGAGGCGTCCAAACAGAGGTGTCCCAACAGAGGTGTCCAAACAGAGGTGTCCAGTGCGGTTTTCGTCGCTGTGGTCTCACTTACATAATGCTGTCACAGGATATTTGCGAAGGCCCGGAAGATCTGATATCTAATATGATCCCGCCCATAACTCAATGAAATATGATTGGCTAAGACAACTGTCAATCTCAAACCTCGTTCCAGCCACCGGTTCAGCGCTGCAGGGAGAGTCACTGATTTACCCAGATACCACTGGAAGAAAAATTGTGATTGGTCCATTTCTATTCCATTATATTAACTTATAAAAGGTTATAAATAACCTTTGTTTCCCAAGAAATATCAGTTC
This sequence comes from Boleophthalmus pectinirostris, assembly GCF_026225935.1. Taxonomy (NCBI): domain Eukaryota; kingdom Metazoa; phylum Chordata; class Actinopteri; order Gobiiformes; family Gobiidae; genus Boleophthalmus; species Boleophthalmus pectinirostris. Next base: position 30,384,199 of record NW_026571447.1, read on the forward strand.
AAGTTTATAACAATGATCTAAATATTACATTACTAGTGTTGTGTTTACACTTACGCGGCTTTAATTTTCAATTAATTGGTTTTGTGTATAACATACGATTAATCGCGATCTCACTCAAACTCATGCGATTAATGCGATTAATATTTTTAAAATTTTTGCCCAGCCCTAAATTTGACAATTCTCAATTTTTCAAATTTCCTTTAAGTTTTTTATCAGTTTAATCTTGCCAGCAGCCCTACTCGTGTCACCTTGTAACAATGTTAAGGAGTCATCTCTTTGGTCATGGTTTTGTTCTGGTCAGCACTTTGAGAGGAATCGCTCTATGACATCTGCCTAGAGTGCGTTTCCCACAATTCACTGCTGCAGATGGCTGTCAGGTGGGCCTGATAACACAAATGCTTACACATGGACACTGTGTCATAGGGGACTTTAATAGGAAGAGCTTTGTCATGCACAGCCCTGATGATCTGATTTTAAAGGAACAGTGTGTCACCTGCATGAGTCCATGGAAGTTAAAACTACTTTAGAACATTCTCTATTAAATGTTTAATGCCATACTGAGGAGCAACAACATTTCCATGGAAACAGGCAGAAAATAAACTTTCTCATATTTCAATTATGTTTTATTTCTGCAATGCTGTTCCATAGTTACTTACAAAAATTGATAAGTTCATTAACACATTATTATTAATTATTATTATTATTAATAAGATATTGTAATTTAAAGAAAATAAGTATGTTCAGTCTCTGTTCTGGTATCTGTTGATATCGACAGATTGAAAAGAAAAGTCTGAGTCTGGTCGGGTATACGGTATCTCTACCATTGTCATTTTTGAAATAATCAAAAAACATACTGAAATATTCACTGTCAACATAATCTGCAATACAAAACCTGCACCATAGGTAAAATGCTCCAGCTAAAGCCAAATTTATAGTTGTGCATCAAACCATCTCCAATCCAATCACCTCCGAAATTTTGTAACTACGTGTCGAACCAGCGCAGACAGTAAGGGAAAGCGATGCAGACAGTAAGGGATGTGATTGGTTCTCTACATACACTTCCAGTACTCCGCTTTCCCGCTTCATTTTGTATACAGAAACACAGTCCTAACCTCGTAGCGTTACATCGCAACACAGGCGATTTGATGCATGACCATAAATTGGGCTTTTGCTGCAGTATTGTACCTGTGGTACATCTTTTGGGTTGCAAATTATGTTGACTTGGGCGTTTAAGGAAGTGCTGCCAAAGCCCAGCTCAATATCTGGAGATGGTCCACTGCTCCTGACAGGCTGCACCATTGGCACTGAAGGATGAGTCAAATGCAGAGGACAAACTTCCCTATAGGAACAATTTACCTTAAAGGGTCAATATTACACTATTTTCTGATCCATGTCACAGTGTTGTTCTCTCAAACAGAAAACACTCTGTTCCACCTTGTGATGTGGTAATACAGGAAGTGCTCCACCGTGTCTTTAAATTTCATACATCTTCACTAGAATTATTCAGCCCGGGAGTGATCCATCTCTACTGAACTAAAAATAAAAGGAGCTGTTAACATGAAAACTATCACTTCATGACATCACAAAGTGGAACAGAGCATTTTGAGCTTTGGAGATGTAGACAAACTAATAATAAAGGGTTACTCAAACATGTGTGAATGAAACAAAACACACTCCAGATCTGTTTTTGAGGAGGTAACAGCATTATAACAAGACTTACATTAAAGCTCATGAGAGACAATTTTGTGCAATATAGGATCCTAAATCCTAAGCTTATATTAAAGGGACAGTCCCGAATTTTGGACATTGTACCTCATTTCCTAGTGAGTCAGAGTGTTGGAGACATGTGGAGACACTTTTTTAAATATTCCATCCAGTCCTTGTATTTGCAGAGGTCACTGGTGCTAGGCTAGTGCATGTCAATGGCCATAGTTATCCTGCCACTAAAAACAGTCTTACCCACTCCACAAAACACCTGAAGCAAAACAATTACTAGGCCAGACTATCGATGTAAATGTCTGTGTTGACAGAATAATTTCAGAAGTAAAACCAACCTTGCATTTGAAGGATTTATGTCTGAGCAGCAGCACCGAGTTGTACTTCCTGATAGAAAGCTTGGCAGTGGTGGACTGATATATGAAAAAATAGTCCCTCAGCATACAACGATTCATGCAATACAAGGTTAGTTTTATTTCAAACAATATTCTATCAACACAGACATTTACATCGATAGTCTGGGGTAATAATAGATAAGACTGTTTTTAGTGGCAGGATAACTATGGCCATTGACATGCACTAGCCTAGCACCAGTGACCTCTTCAAATACAAGGACTGGATGGAATATTTTAAAAAGTGTCTCCACACGTCTCCAACACTCTGGCTCACTAGGAAATTAGGTCCAAAATTCTCGACTGTCACTTTAACAATATATAACCACAATTTTAAATGTAATGTCACTCTGAATTAGATAAGAGACCCTTTATTTGTCCCACAACTGGGAAATTTCAGTATTGCAACACACAGTTCAAGAACAGCAAGGGAATAGAATAGGAACAGGCACTTCACATTGTCAACATTGTCCACATATATTAACATTAACCCTCTGAATAATAAAACCTGCCCACTTTCCTGTCTGGACCACAGTCGTGTGTTAATACTTGTTTTTTGTTGTTCTTTAACACCTTGTGACATGTTGTTGTGAAAAACTCTACCGGACACCTGTCTAAAACATAGGACGCCCTCACCACAAACTCGTGTTTTTAAGCTGTTATTGTTTCCATATAAAGACGGCAACAGATTGAAAACCACTGGTCTTTACGACGCTGCTTAAACATAGGAGTAGCAGGTCAGTAAATAACTATTATGTGCACTAAAGTGAATGACAACTACATTAGCAGGGCCTCCCATAGTCAGTGCACAAATCCTGTTTATCCTGCGGTGCCCGGGCTTCTAGTCATCGCCTATAATTGTCCGGCAAAATACCAGCACTTCACCTTTGTCCACGGAGCAAATATCTGCACTGTAAAAGAAAGACTCAGGGCATTTTTAGGAGTTCAAATGACCTTAATTCACAATATTTAGTAACTTGTTTGAGGAACTTTGGATAGATAATGTGTAGGTCAAAGTTTTCATTACTTGTTTTCACCAGTTTCAACATTATGCTAGAGGTAGAAAACTGAAAGTGTTCACCACTTGTTTGCGTTCATGCACATGTAGGCCAAATTACAGGTCAGATCTGTGGAGAGGTATAGAAGAAAGTATTTTTGATCGCTAAAAACCCCTGTAATTGACTGAATACAAGATGGATTTGTTTAATGTAGGGATGCACAAATACTGAAACGCGAATATCAGTGCAGATCCAGGAAAATTTGCTGGATCAGGTATTGGTCAATATCAGTTCTGCCAATATCCTGGTTATAAATTGATATAAATGATGGTATAAACATGGTATAAATTGATGTAATAAGACTAATTATTCTTCATAGTTGGTCCAGAAAGTCTCATAATGTTAAAATGTTTATACAAAGCTGTTCTGTAGTTTCTTGACAGATAAATAACAGCTACATAACACATTTTATCAATATACTGTATAAATTTTAGGAACATACAGTCTATGTTTAGTTCTGCCACTGGTATTGGTTGATATGAGGTATCAGCAGATAAACCAGAGGTCATCAAACTAAGGCCCGTGGGCTGATTCGGGCCCACCATGCCCCTTTGACCGGCCCCCCAGCCCCCTCTGCCCATCACCACTTGAACTGGTCCTATGAGACAATCCTCAAAAGTTGTCATGGCCTATTTTTTTTTATTGCTTTTTGGCAAATTGCATCTTGTATTTTGTAGTTTTTTTCAGTTATTTTTTTATTTATTTACCTTAAGTATTTATATTTATATTTAAATAATTATATGACATATTCAGATTTAATGCAGAATTTTCATCACCTGACAACCTCAAGATCAAACAGTAAGAGTCGACGTACAAGCAGAGTTCTGTAGTGCAGTTAAGGGCAGCAAAATGGCAAGTGTTAAAGTACAAAAAGTTGACAGAGGGTGCTGAGCTTTCAGAACAGAGGACGACCTTTTTTTTGTTTAGTGTAAGGACCGTGCAGTTTGTCTAATATGTAAAGAAAGTGTGGTGGTTTTCAAAGAATATAATCTGCGTCGTCAGGGTCGTACAACTCTGTTATACAACTAGCCCAACCCCGGCCCCCATCACAGGCAGGAGTGACAATGTGGCCTACCAGACAAAAAAAATTTGACCCCTGCTTAAAGCTGTAGTATCAGTATCCGAATAGGAACTGCATCTCTAATTAAATGCCATAGTGGGGAATATTTCATCAAGTAGGTGGTGGACCCTCCAAAAAAGTGTCTGTTACAAAACAATTTTTTTTATTATTTATGAATTGCAGTTAGTTCACCTTATGCTGATTACCCCAAAATGTGAAATGTTAACTCTAAATAAACACTGTATATGATGTCACTTGTTTTTCCGTTTGAATATTTTATGTTTAACGTCATATATTCAGTAGATATAATTTTTCTACAGTGCATTTGGTCATAAACAGAGCGACAGAGAAACTGCTCCTGTTGAATAATGATGCTGTGACTATATTTGGACTTTTGTTTTCAGGTCAGCGAGGAAAGTGAGGCGGACTTTTCGGACGTGTTTCTGCCGACCTCTAAATGACGCCTTTGTAATGTGGTAATGATGGTTTATAGTGTTGACACATGAATGATGCTGCACTCTTAAGTCACTATGAATGGGACAGACTGAGGCACTGGCACAAACAGCTCTGAAAATCACCTTACATACACTCATTTCAACTATTTTCACTTTTACATCACCATTGTTTAACAAGTGCATAATTATAGAACATAACAGGTCTCATTATATTAAAAAGTGGAATATAGACTGTATATTTCTTCAGTTACACAAAATAAAAAAAAAACAACCTTTAGAAAATCTCTGACCATGACCAACACACACACTTGGAAAGGTGGGTTAAGTGACAGAACTTAATTAGAGCGGGAATTGATCGAATGGGTCCACTGCTCTCACACAGCTCATAGATATGCTGAATGCAACACCGTGAAAGATTCCAGGCACAGCTTAAAAACACGGAGACTAGCAACTGGCAGAAGTTACACACTGCCTAGGGTGACCAGATGTCCCTATTTCTCTGGGACAGTCCCAGTTTTGAGCCCCATGTCCCCTGTCCCAGCAGATTTATCCAAAACCATGGATTTGTCCCAGTTTTGTGTAAAAAATTTCCCTATTTTTAACCAATTTGATGTTTACTAACAGTAAAGAGAGGCACACATTGTCATTTGTTTAGGTTAAAATACAGAAAAGCTGCTTGAAAATGATCAAAACACAAAGAAAATGTGACTATACTGACTCATGTTAGTCGTGAATGGACAAAGTGCAGAACTGTTTTACTAAATTATACACTGAATTCACAAATGTATTATTACCAACCACCATAAACCGGGGGTGTCTCAGTTTTTTATTTTGAAAATTTGGTCACCCAGCAGTGCCCCTTTAGAAAAATAGACATTCAAGTACATTTAGAATTAACAAAAATCAAACCAATCAAGAAATACTAGAGGCCAAGTGGGTTTGCATAATAGAAAAAGAAAGAAAAGAAAGAAAGGAAAAAAGAGAATTTTGGAGATTAGGTTAAAAAGCAATATATGTGTAGAAATACCATTGTCATCGTCATTCACTTATATTCACTGTAGTGGACCAAACTGAAAGGCAAACACAAGGTATAAAAATAAGTTTAAATTTAATAAAGTCAAAAAAAGATATAATTTATCAAACGTTCAAATTAAGCAAATTATTAACAAAAAACTTGAGCCCAACTTGGGTAACTCAAATCTAACTGAACAGAACAAAATTTATCCAACCAGACAAAGGAACCTGAGGACCAACTAAAGCTGAACACAAGAAGGAGGAATTAAACTAAATAATTAACTAAAACTACTAACTTATTCAAAGTAGCAAAAAGGAAATTATTATAATACAGAAAATAATAAGTGATAATAAAGTGACCTTAAAGCAACTAAACAAACTAACTTAATAAAACTAATTAAATAGTGCTCCCCCCTCCTTGCTGAGCCATGGTGGTCTCTTCCAAGGGTCCTCCAGAACAAATGTAAGTAAATTAAACTTATATTAAGTAAAATGTGTGCACTCAAATTAGAATATAAGTCTAAATAAAGGAATTAAATGATGTGTAATGTAATTAACTTAATGTAAATGAAATGAAATTAAATAATATTGACACTATGGAGGGGTGGCAGAGGTATCCACCACATTCACATTTAATAAACAATAACTATATTTCTTGAGCATTGTCTCAGGTGAATCATACAAAGCACCTCTACACTTTATCTATACACATCTCTTGACACTTTGAATGAAACAGCAGCAGGTGCTCAAACATTTCTAGACCAGTTTCTTCGGGCGTTTGAATGTGCTGATGTGGTGAGGTTGTATCTCATAGTGGCCGTGCAGGTTTGGGGAATGCAGGCCGGGCTGGAGATGGGCCCACAGATACAGACAGTGTGTGGACCATTATTTCAGATTAATTCAGATAATGGAGTTTCTGCTTCGACCCCATGCCAAACCTTTAAACTACAGTAACACTGCAAAAATGCTCCAAAAATGTGGTAAATACACTGCATAAATGAATAAATGTAAATATGGTTGTGACTAGGTTAGATTAATTTAGTGTGTAAATAACTGTGTTGATTTTAAAAGTTAGTTTTGTTTGTTTTTTTCAGATAGGGAAGTATGAAAATTGGGAGAGAGTTGGGAGCGACATTCATTAAATTGACTGAGCAGGATAACAAACTTGCTGTAGTTTTTTGTAGTTTTACTTGAAATTAGACAGGACTTTTGAAACCAGTCAGAAAGCCCAAATCTTAAAAAAAAAAAAAAAAAAAAAAACTTAAAAAAAAATCTATTACTATTATTATTATTATTTATTTTTTACGCAAACATATGAATTTTAAGTTTATTTTACAGATATAAATGATGTCGTATCACAACCAAATAATTATGCAAAAAAGATAACATAATGTATTCAGCTTTTATTTTGTTTAATGTAGACTTTCTAGCTAAATAAATCAAATTAAACCTACTCAAAAGAAATATGCATTCTAAGTTCAAATCCTCTTATCTCATACACATCACTTTTTTTTTCTTTTTTTTTTTACAGTGAATATTCATACTGAGTGGTGAGAGTGTATTACCTGCCCACTTTCTCTGTCTTACCTGTCCGTTGTCCACACGACTCCGCCCACTCTCCTCCCTCCAGGCTCCTTCAAATAAAACACACGAACATCTACACTTTACGTCTCCACTGGGACATTTTAGACACTGGATTTTATTATAACTGAGACAAGATGAACACCTCTATCGTAATTTAACCGTGAGTTTTATCAAGTTTTACCATTAACCAAAATCTCAAATATGTCCAGAAAGAGCTACTACGTAAAATAATACATAGATTATACATTGTTGTCAGTTTAAGTAAGTCTACCTTCTGCTTTGTTTCCAGTTGAGGATAAAGTGACAATGTCTCCGTCCTTGGCGCGCTCGGCTCCCAGTGAGCTCAACCACTGGTGGACTCAACTCCGCTTTCGGCTGCAACACAAAAAAGGATGGAATGAGATGCTGGATGAGACTTTCCTCCTGCACACCAAGAAGTAAGTCTTGCTAAAAGTATTTATAATAATGAACGTAACACACTGAAAATGAGTTAAAATTAATACAGAATATTCATTTATTTTTCCTGGTTTGGTTCTGGTTGGACAGATTTCCCAGTAATTTCCCAGTCTCTTTCCTCTTAGCAATAACAATATTCCCACTGAGTTAAAATGGTTTAGGTATTATATTATTTCTAGTTTTGTCCTAGTTTGATCCTGGTTTAGCACCAGATGTCTCACAGGGTCCTCCCTTGTAGTATAAAGCAGGTCCAATCTATGAAAGGCCTTCTTCATGGCAAAAAATCTGAATCTGGTTGTCCTGGTTTGGTCTGGATTTAGTCCTGATGTTGTCCCAGTTTAGATTTGTCCTGTTCTGGTCCTGGTCCTGGTCTAGTCAGAGATCACATTTGACTTGAACACATTTTCAGTTTATTCCCAATTTTGATGTGGTTTATGTGCAAGTGTGAATGTAACCTTTATTTATTTTCTGTTTATGTGTTTATTTTTATTTATTTGCTGACACGTTTCAGTAAATTGGTTCTCATTTCAAGGAGTTGTAAAAGTGCACCTATACCATCCAGCAGAGTTACTGTTTTATTGCAAGCTAAATGATTATTGATAACAGTCGTGAAACTAACTGTTAAAATAATTGAGGTCATATATCAAAAGTCTTATGTTTTTAATCCAAGCTGGTAGATGTTGCTTTTTCACAGTGTTGTTGTGACCCGTGACTCAGCAGCTGCTTTACCTGCTGTGTCATATTTGGAGAGACTCTTGTGGTTGATGTATTTTTGTCACTGTCCACGTCAACATCAGGTCATCTTTTTAATCCAGCGATGTACAGAACACAGGCCTCTCTGAATGTTTAACTTTTTAGTACACTCAAAACTGTAGTACACTGCTGTCTGTATTTAAAGGTGAACTATGTAACTTTTCTCTTACTTTACCTGGAATGTTCCAGACTAATGCATTTCTATCTACATGGAGATAAGCAAAAAAAAAAAAAAAAAAAAAAGAGGTTAAGTTACAGGTCAGATCCGTGGGCCACCCCACACACAACAAAAACATCTGTCAATAAAATAATAAGATAGATGAGTTTAATCCCAGACTTGTTTTGAATCTTATTGTTCTCTTTACATGAGAGCTTTAATTCAGATTTAAAATTATTTCATTCGGAATAATTAACTTGGAATTATAAAAAATAATGTAAATGTGTTTACATTGTAGAACATTCTAGGTCAAACAACATCGAAACATCAAGTGAAATGTCCACCAGAAAAGTTACACAGTGTCCCTTTCAATTTGGGTTAGTTATTTTATAGAGCAGCTGTTAACTATTAAACTTTTTAAAGAAGTCACCTGCCTTTGTAAGTGTTGTTCTGGAGCCAAGCCAGAATAAACAATAACAGCTTCAAGAAAAAAAAAAAAAAAAAAAAATGGAACTAACAACTTTTTTTCCCCCCACAGTTAGAAGTTGTTATCCTTAAACTGCACAACATTTCTCATGGTGTGTTTACTTTTAGCATAAATGAAATTCCTCTTTTCTACGCGGCAAAGACCAACAGTGCAGGCTGCATCAAGAAACTGCTCAGCTCCTCATCCACAAACATCTTTGAGAGAGGTGCGTTTGTTTTATGTTCACTCTCTGTTCACTCTCTGTGTCAATATCCAAAAATGAACATCATATTTTATAGTAAAACACGAGGAACAAAATACTAACCTCAACAGCACACTTTATATTTAATTTCAGTGAACCATGTGAGTCTCACCTTAACCAAACTTTACAGCAAGTTAGACTTACTTTGAGCCTTATTTTAACACAGGATTTAACAAGTTTTAGGTGAGATGAGGTATGTGCTTAAACAAGTCTCATACACATAAAATTAGTTTCGCTCGCCTTTTTGTTGAAAATCGAACACCTGAACACGAACATGAACGCTCATATCGATCACAGGCTCCTGAAAATGTGTTGTTTAAATTCATTTTGTGTTTTTTCATAAGTTTTCAGACGATCTTAAAACGTTTTGAGCCTGTTTGTTAATGTGTGCATAGTGTCACCAAGGTAACTGCTGAATATTCTACCAGTAAAGATACATCTAGAACACCCCCAGCGTGATATTTCTGCAAAGTATCCATAGTTATAGCATTAATTTCGTGTATTCATGGGTTTCAGAATGACAGAAATTTAGGACTGTTTCCATGGCAATTAACAGTTATTTATCTTTTGTTTGGTCAAAAGTCAAAATGGTGCATATGTAATAAAACCCATGAGTTTTGTAACCAAATCTCCTCCTTAAAAACCTTGACAAAATGCTACTGCAAGTCATTTTATACTCATACACAATTCCCAGTGTTGAAGGTGAACTATGTAACTTTTCTCTCTGGTGAGGGACTGTTATCTTTGTTTTCTTGGAGAAGATATGTTGCAATTGTCTATCTTTTTTCTTTTTTTTCTTTCTCTTTTTTTCCCTCAAATTACCTTGAAGATTTTGACAAAAACATCTCCATGGAGACAACTTGACGTACCCTCCACTAGAAAAGTTACATAGTGCCGACAGACCAAGTTCAGAGCCCTGCTAACTGTGTTTTGTCCAGGCGCTTTGGGGGAGACGGCGCTTCATGTGGCTGTGATGCACGACAACATGGACGCCGCTTTGGCTCTGATGGAAGGAGCTCCTGAACTCATCAACGAACCCATGACCTCTGACCTCTTCCAAGGTTTGGACACACACAAGCACTACAAGATGAGGGAGTGTTAGGTACTAGCAGAAATCTTGCGTGGGGTCCAAAAGAGCGGAGGCACTTCTGTAGCCACATCTGCCTTGGGGTAGACAGGCAGAAGCAAGGCTGCAAATCTGCACCATTGGTTTCCCCAAACTCCAGCAATAGTGTCTAGTCTGGTGTCTAATCGAGTGTGTGTGAGACTTTATTGCACTGTAGATTTGGAAAAGTATCATCCACAGGACATTTCAACAAGATTACATTTGTTGTTCTTCTGTTGTGGTTAAGAAGACACAAAAGAGATTAGTGAGGATAAAATCAGGACACGCAAAATGATGTGATGAGTTTAAAGTTTAATACCACATGGCAGACAAGGTTAAAAGTTATTATTATTTGGCCTTCATCAGACCAAACGATGTGATGAATTGTTTGTTGGACTCCAGGGGTGACGCCGCTGCACATCGCTGTAGTGAACCAGAACATCAACCTGGTGCATCACCTGATCATCAGAGGAGGGGACGCGGCCACTCCCAGAGCCACCGGCCTCTACTTCAGGAAGAGGATTGGAGGGCTCATCTACTATGGTAAGATTAAGTCCAACCAGGCTTTTCTATTCAATGTTGGCTGAGATTGGTTCCAATATTATGAGGACCCCCTTGAAAACGAGATGGTGACAAGGGGCTTATCCTCCAAACTAATTAATTCAAATTCAAATATTATATCAGTGGTTCAAGCAAATGGGTTGAATATGAAATAATGAGGTTAAAAGCAGTTGTTCTGGCTGTATAAAATGTCTTCTTTAAATAAGATTACATAATAGCTCATAGCTTTAGACCTATATACCTTTTGTTTTTTATGGAAATACCATTAAACAGTTAAAGGTGCACTGTGTAACATTTCTGGTGTATGTTTTGTGAGATGTTTGTCTCCACTGAGATCATTAAATGTATTTATCAACATGGAGACATGCAGGTTATGCCACATACCGAGTTACAGGTAAGATCTGTGGAGAGGCAAGAAGGCATGTTTGTCAAAGCATTCTTTGGCAATAAAAACACCTCTAACATTTCCTGTAAAAGAAAAACCCGTAGGTGCTGTAGCCTCTAGCAGAAAAGTTACATAGTGCACCTTTAAGCTCTTACCAAACCAGCTAGTATCATGTTTTCTTTAGTTAACATCCACCTGCCAGCGGGTTTATGGAAATGTAGCCACGTTTATACTCGGGCATTGATGTTTGTAAAAATGCATTTTAATACATTTCTGTTTGGACAAAACCAATCTCAGCGTGTTATTGTTGATGTAAGAATCCTCTGTGATATTACATATGAATCTTATTGTCCACATCAGGGGAGCACATCCTGTCCTTCGCTGCCTGTGCGGGTAATGAAGACATCATCTCCATGGTGATAAATGCCGGAGCCAGCACCCGAGTCCAGGATTATCGAGGTATGAACCAAACATCTGGACAGGAAGTTCAACTCACAACTCTCAACCTTCGTAATGAAAAAATTATACATGCACATGGCACCTTTCCGCCTCCATTGGGAAAAGCTTTTATGTGCTCATCCTCACAGACAGCACTCAAAGTGTTTTGCCCAAGGACACAATATTCACAGCACTGGTGAGAGCAGGGATCAAACCACTAACCATTCACTTGTCACAGAGCAAACTCTCTTCCTCTGATAGCCCATAGATGTAGCCTGTATGAAATGGCAGTAAACAGCAAAATTACTGATTAAAAAAACAGTTTAACATAGACGTTGTACAATTGAATGTTTTACTTAGGGAGTTTTGATACTGACTTTCTGCAGCACGAATGGCCAAAGCATTCAGATATCTTTGTGAAAACTGGTAATTTCAAACAGAATATATTTTAAGAAAAGTGAAAAGGCGAAAACTTTGCCTTCCCTGTGAAGTTACCTTAATCTCTTCCTCTTTTGATTCTCAGCTGTGGGTACTTGAAAGTCTAACACCGTCCTCTCTGATGAACCAGTCCTGTTAAAATGAACTGGGACATTTTTGCTATTTCTAATCTATTCTGTTCTATTTATTTAATTTCAACTGCACTGGGCTTAAAATGTTTCCTCATCACAAATATAACTAGAGTTGTGTTTTGTTTCATTCACAAATCCTGCATATTTAGGCTAAGTTCTTTCCTCAAATTATCAAAAAATGAAGCTGTTGCCTTGAAAATTACCACTACATGACATCACAATGTGGAACAGAGCATTTTGAGCTTTGGAGATGTAGACAGACTGATAAAAAATGGTTATTCAAACACTGTGAATGAAACAAAAGCAACTCCAGGTCTGTTTTTGAGGACGTAACAACTAAAAGCTCACAAGAGTCAATTTTAACATATTGATCTGGGTGTGTCCCTCCAGGTAACACACTGCTCCACATCCTGGTACTTCAGCCCAATAAGACGATTGCGTGCCAGGCCATGGACCTGATCATGGCCCGAGACGCAGAGCTGGACCATGCCGTGCCCCTCGACATGGTTCCCAACAGCCGCGGACTCACCCCCTTCAAACTGGCAGCCAAAGAAGGAAACACTGTGGTGAGACACACTTAAAACACTCAGATTTGTTCATTTTGTCGACTACTCATGGCTTTTAGGATGATAAAAATGAAAGATTAACATTAGCCTGATCATTTAACTTAACAATTTAACAGCTTAAAACAAAATAATCTACTGTTTCGTAAGTGAAAGTCCTCAAAATGTTGCCCATAAGAGGAAGCTGAAACCCATGAATTATGATTTAATAACTCAGCTATAATAAGCTACTAAGTACAGACATTTTAGTTGATTAATATAAACAAAATGAACAAAGCGCAGAGAGATGAGACCCGAGCTCCCGCGTTTCAATCACAGAGCCTCATGGCAGACTGTACAAAAGATCAACAAAGGCCGCATCTACGTATTAGTCATAACAAAATAATGCAATCTATTGATAGTAATTAGAATGAAAAATATATTTTCCAGTTGGCCGAAGGGATAAGTGTGTATTTAGTTGACTAAAATAGCTTGACATTTTCATCTAACTAAAAAAGTACAGCAGTAAACATGTCTATTTCCATGGACAAAAGCAGGAAACTAGGAGTTAAAGGTCTGATCTGCAGAGAGGTGACCCTGCTCAACGATGTCTTGATCATAGATTATAATTCATTAATTGTGTCTGTTTTGTTTCTCCAGGCCTTCCAGCACCTGGTGAACAAAAGGAAGATTGTCCAGTGGAGTCTGGGTCCTCTGACGTCAAACCTGTTTGACCTGACGGAGATCGACTCGTGGGCAGATAACATGTCCGTGCTGGAGCTCATTGTGGGGAGTCACCACAGAGAGGTACAATCATTACAACACATGGATTTAAAATATAATGAATATGACCCATTAGAACAGGGTCGTATGCAGATGGAGGAGGCACATCTCAGCATATAGTTTATATTATAAATGTAAGGACTAAACCAGGATTAAAACAGGACCAAACTGGAACATGAACTGGGGAAGAACCAGTATTAAACCAGGATTTATGCAGGATTACACCCAGCCCTAGAAGATGTAAAGGATTGCCAAACATAATGCAATAGTGTTATGAAGTACTTGTCCATTCCAGACACTCCAAATGTCCCCATACACGGTGGTAATCTTAAGCGAGGTCTTGCCCAAGGACACAACAAACAACAACAACCGTGTGCACTGGTTGAAGTTTAGATTAAACCACCAACAATTAGACCGGAGGGTTTGGGACCAATTTAAATTCTAACAAATATAAATGTAGATTTGGATTGGGCCTGTTTTAGTCCTGATTTAGCTCTGGGTTTAACCTCACTTTATTTTTAATTTCGATGTGATTATGCAAGTGTGATCGCACCCTCAACCAGCTCTAACTCTCCTCAATTTAACCTTTGGACTTATTAGTTTTAACATGATGGAGCTCAGCATTTGGAAAAAAAAAATAAAACGTAACAAATTAAAGTAACTGCAGCCTTATGGTTTATTAAGAATGATTCAGGCTTAGTAACTACTTAATTAAAGGGTTAAAGGTTACAAATTAGGGTATAAATTAAATAGTTACTAAGCCTGAATCATTCTTAATAAACTATTTGCTCTGTGTGATCAGGCCAGAAGGATCCTGGAAGTGACTCCTGTCCGTCAGCTGGTCAGTCTTAAGTGGAATCTGTACGGCAAACACTACTTCAGGTAAATTTAAACCTATTTCAGAGAAAAAAAACTACAGAACTTAACGCTTGATTAACCTAAACTGACCATGTGATGTGTCTGCTTCATGTCTCAGGCTTCTGCTGGTGCTCTACCTGCTTTATATCGGCACCTTCACATTATGCTGCTCATACCGCCCTCTAAAGGACATTCCAGAGAACTACACCCAGTCAGAATTGGACAAAACCATAAGAATACAGAAGACATTAGAAGTACGATTCTAACTTAATACTAACTTTATAACAAGATACAGAATTGAAAAAAATGCCTGACAATATATCTTAAGTATTAGATTGTATTGTTGATTTTAAATGAACCACTATCTATCATTTTTATTTCCTTTTTAATTCAGGAGAGCTATGTGACACACAAAGACAGTCTGCGTTTGGTTGGGGAGGTCATCAGTGTGCTGGGTGCTTTGGTCATTCTGTTGTTAGAGGTACTATTGCTTTAACATGTGCTGTAAGCTGCAGAAATGCATGCTAAGATAAATTATATGAATCTGTAATATAGTTTTAACTAATTTAAGAATGTAGCAAGTGCATATCCACATTTGCTTTGGCTTATGGTCTCATTTTGTTTTGTCTCCCAGATTCCTGACATCATTCGAGTGGGTGCAAAGCGTTATTTTGGACAGACTGCACTTGGAGGGCCCTTTCACGTCATCCTGTATGTATCATGATTATATTTTAAACAACAGTATGAAATTTTTTGGAAGTGGTACATCACCTGCATAATTCTCTGGAAATAGAAAGTTAAAAACATACTTCATAATATTCTATACGGGAATGGGTATCATTTATGTTGTTTTTTAGAGCAATAAACAAAAAAGTTCCATATTATAGCTTTGACTAAAGAAGGGGCAGGTAACTTTCTATCCTACCAATCACTCCAATATAAACCAAGTATTAGATTAGGCGTTATTTATGAAAAAAGCTCCTCTGATTAGAACAAGCTTCCCTCATCTATTTGCACATTAACTTCTGTCCCTTCATTTAAAAATGCTCTGGTTTAATATTTACACATTTACCCGTGTCATTGTTTTTGATCATTTTGTTGAATTTTGTTGTTCATCTTGTTGTATTTTGTGACTATATTTGAACTCTGTCTTAGTTTTTGTTCAGATTTGATTTATTATGTCTAACAGTCAAGTGTGAGTGAGTGTGAGTGTCTATGGTTGTGTTGATTTTGTTATGTTTTTTCTATGTTTATTTGAATTTATGTAGCCTACTGTCTGCTCTACTGTATCTGTATCTGTAACTATGAGGACCCCCTTGAAAACAAAATGGCAAGACATCTCAAGGGGCTTATCCTCCAAACACATAAATTCAGATTATTTATGAAAAGATAAGCTGCTAATTGATGTAAATTCAGCTGAATTTATATTTAAACCTATATTACCTGCATGTTTGTTGTCCAGGATCAGTTACGCCTGCCTGGTGGTGCTCCTCTGTGTCTTCCGCCTGTGTCAGCTGAATGGAGAGGCTGAGCTGATGGCCGTGTGTTTGGTCCTGGGTTGGTGCAACGTCATGTTTTTTGCCCGAGGATTTGAAATGCTGGGTCCTTATGTGATCATGATCCAGAAGGTACGACTGCAAACAGCTTCCTGTGAACTGTATAGACCATTTGTTTATTTAAAGATCCACAATTGTATTTCCTTGCTTGGAATGTTCCACAGTATGATATTTAATTATATCTCCAAGGCAGGTTACATGTGAGATCTGTGAAGAGGTGACCCTGCTCTTTGCAAGTTTTTCGCAGTATTTTTGAACCTATAAAACCTAGTTAAATGCCATACTTGGAACATTACAGTCAATGCTTTAAAATTTCTATGGATACAAACAGGTCGATGGATACTGCTTAAGAAAAGTTACACAGTGCACCTTTAATCGATTTTTTTTTTTGTGTGTGTTCAGATTATATTTGGCGACCTGACCAAGTTCATGTGGCTAAGTTTTATTGTACTCCTTGGGTTCTCCACTTGTAAGTACATACTTTACTTTTACTTTTACTTTTAATTTAAATTTTTTCTTTTTACAGTTTTAGACCACAAAGCTAATGCAAAAAAGAAAAAAAATCTAATGTACCCAGTTTAGTTTGCAATGAAAACTAATTTGAAAACATCTCAGACTAATATATGTAGGTAATTTTAGGTAAATATTAGTGAAAAGTACTCTGATTTAAAGTCATTTTAAGTATGTGGACCATGTTTTATCGTGTGTTGTGCTCGACTGAATACCTCTGTCTCCTCTCCAGCTCTGTGGGTGGTGTACATGACTCAGGAAGTGGACTCCATCCCGGCCTATCACTCCTTCCCCATCACTCTCTTCTCTCAGTTTGAGCTTAGTGTGGGACTCATAGATTTGCCTGTGGACCACACCTTTATCACGCCCCCTATAGTCCATGTCCTGCACTGCACCTTCTCTGTGGTGTCTTACATTCTACTGCTGAACCTGCTGATCGCCATGATGAGCGACACTCACTGGAGGGTGGCCCAGGAGAGGGACGAGCTCTGGAGGACTCAGGTATATCACAGGCTGCGTTTACACTCAAAATTAGGACTACACCTGGACTAAAACAAGAGTAACCAGGACTGGACTACATCTTGGATAAATATAATACCATAGACTGTATATAAATGGACAGAGCTAACACAATTTAAGGGCATTCCCTTCAACAGCCTCACTTCAAATTGATACTATTGATTCTTGTGATAGGAATTCAAAGTATCGAAATCTGCTTCAAATTTCTCCCCTATAAATTCAAGCCTCAATGAGCTTCATTGGACTGGATCTGAACACTATGGGAGATGTTGCACTCCCCAAGTCCACTTCCTTATACAGTAAATTCTATGCGTAAAACCAACAAGCACTTTACATTTAGGTTTACTTTTTTGCATTATGGATCAAATAGAAATCGACACAATTCACACTGTATGGCTCACAATACATTAATGGCATGATTTGGGGGATATATGTATTGACTGTACTGCATTTTGTACGAAATTAGGTTTTGATGTTGTCTATTTTCATTGTCCCCCCTGATATTCTAGACAAATTTCAGTTTTTTTAACCAGTAAAGGCTTATCTTATGTCATTATCAATAAACTACATCTTATTTTTCAGTGTTTCCCAAACTTTTTTTCTGGGGACCCATATTTTAAAAGTCACAAACCTTCATGACCCAAGACAATAGACATTATTCGTAAATTACAAAATAAAGTTGGATTTGACCATTATTGAACATTTATGAGGATATTTTCTTCTTGACTGAGTGATCGTGTCTCTCTGAACGCTTAGTATTACTCAAGTTTTAAACAGTGAAAAACAGTCATTGAACCAGCAATAAAAGGATCCATAAGTCGCCTATTTGGACATTAAATTATTTTTCTTTTCAACATTCAGTTGAACCAGCAATATTGGAACAAAATTAAACTTATATTGCAGAACTACATGCAGATCATGACAAGGCGATCCCCCCCAAAAATCTTTTGCGACCCACCTGAGGATCTTGACTCAGTCTTTGGGAATGTTATATTTTATTATTTAACAGATAGAACAGGTAGTTTAATGTACTAATTTAATACACTAATCACAGTGAATGTGTCGACTGTGTTATATAAATACATTTAATTTCTCTTAATAAACTACAAAAATGTGGTGCTACCTCAATCTAGTTTACAATCCCAAAAAATGTGATGTGTTGATAAAAGCATCTTATCACATCAATACCTTATACCTGTGCTTTTATTAATCTGAAGAATGCATCTTAAAAAATTAATGATTTGACTATGATTTCTGTTCTGTTTGTTTTCAGGTGGTGGCTACGACGCTGATGCTGGAGAGGAGACTTCCCCGCTGCCTCTGGCCTCGACTCGGAGTCTGTGGACAGAGCTATGGACTCACAGAGCGCTGGTATCTACGGTAAGGAGTGGCTGTATAATTAAGAAAGGACAGAGTGCAATATTAGTTTGACCAAAACAAAATAAAAAAAAAATATTGTACCAGATTATGATAAAGGTTGTTGATAAATTGTGGCTTTTTGTGCTTTGGAATGTTCATTTTACCGTCTTAATGGGTCCGTGTACCATTTGTCCTTTCAATTAAGAACGAAAAACAATAAAGTGGCAAAACTGTTTGTTATTTTGTTATTGTGTTTTAGTGTCAAACAAAAAAACAGATTTTGACCTCTATTTCCAATATTTAATTAAAAGTTTTTTTCAAATAACACTAATTAAAAAAGAAACATCGTGCCTATTTCAATTTTGATATTTTATTCTCTTCTAGCAGTAGAATTTCCAGGGCAAATAAACCAAAGAGAATAAAATATCAAAACTGAAACAGGCACCGAGACCGTTTTTTGATTGGTGCTATTTGAAATCAACTTTGAATTAAATTGGAATTTAATTTAATATTTAAATTAATATAGGAAAAATAGGTTGAAATCTAAACATTAAAGAGGAATAATGAAATAACAAACTGTTTTCCCATTTTATTGTTTTTCATTCTTAATTGAAATTCAAAAGAACAAATGGTACATGAACCTTAATGTCATAGAAGTTACTGTTTTGTCTATAAATATCTGGAACTGGTAATATTTTTTAGCTATCATAAACCTTGAAAACTGATAGATTTGCATGTGGTTACTCAAAATCCTAAACTGTAGTGAAGTTGATACAAAACAAAACTTGTAAACTCAATTTAAAGGTAAAGACTTGCACCATAATACTAGTTTTAATCTATAGCTTTTCAGCAAATGTCCTCAGCTAATAAAGGTTAACAAATAAAAGTTTTATTGTTTACTTAGGCAGCACCTACGCATTCATTTTTTGACAAGCCTAAATTGTTGTGCGGCTATTTCTCAGAACAGTGACATCAGGTGTGAGTTCCTGTGTGCTTTTGCTATTTTTAAAATTCCTGTTTACTCACTGACCTCATTCTGCAGCCACAGAATCATGAGCAGCACGAGGCACTCTACTATTACAGCACTTATGCAAATCTTATATAAATATCCCAAAGAATTATTATTAACTTGTTGCTTATTTACGTAAAGTAGATTTTTGTGAGCTTTAAGTCATGTTACCTCATCAAAAACATAGCTGGAGTTGTGTTTTGTTTCATTCATACGTCTGAGTAACCCTTTATTATTAGTCTGTCTGCATCTCTAAAGCTCAAAATAAAATTCTCTGTTCCCTGTCAGGTAGTGGTGGTTTTCAAATTAACAGCTGCTTTTTACCTTTAGTTCAGAAAAAAAATAGCAATTCAGCTGAAATTATTGAAATGATTCTAGTGAAGTTTAAAGACACAGTGGGGCATTTCCTGTAATACCACATGACAAGGTGGAGTGTTTTCTGTTTGAGGGAAGAACTGTGGTTTGCAGCGTTTGTCTGTTAAACATGTGTGAATGAAACAAAACACAACTTCAGGTCTGTTTTTGACGGTTCAGTTCTGGTTTAGTCCTGGTTCAGTCCTGGAATCAGTCGTAGGTTAGTTATGGGTTAGTCCTGGGTTAGTCCTGGTTCAGTCCGTGGCGTGTGCAGTGCAAAAGTGCGGCATCTCCATCAGTGTTTTTTCTGCTAACACCTGTGAAGTGATGACAGTCGAGTCGCGTCTGTGAATTTGTGTTCTTACTGAAGAAAGTGTAACCTTTTAATATCATTTCGTGATTGTAATTCTTGAAGTCATAACTTTTCTGGATTGTTAACGGGTCCGGGCGGATGCAGGTTTAACTTTGATATAATTACGAGTTAACGGGCGGGTGTGGTGCTGTATTGTGCGGGTGAGGGTGGATGCAGGTCTCCAAAAATTGACCCGTGCAGGACTATGATCTGACTTGGCTGTAAAATGGTCTGATGGTGTCACTTGCTTGCCTACATGCAGTTAGATGAGTTTAATGCTGTGCTGTAAAACATTCAAGGCAAAGCAATGGCCTCCCCATGAACATGAGCAGGTGGCAAACCCTAGAAATGTTACACAGTGCACCTTTAAATAAGCAAAAATTAACAGAATAATCCCATGACATTATGACTTACGTATATATTTACTTGTTTCCAGGGTTGAAGACCGTAACGACCCCATGGTGCAGAAGATGCGTCGCTACATTAAAGCTTTTCAGGAAGAGAAGGCGGGGCAGGAGAAGGAGGATCAGGAGAAGAGTGACCCGACGAAGGACACTCCGAAGCTCCGCCCCAAGAGACGAGGCCGGCCGGTGTCCGGGTGGCAGCTCATCAGGAACAGCGCTCTGGGACTGGACATGGAACCGTTTGAACCAGAGGAGGAGGAGGACGTTAAGTTTGTCTAAAGCTCAGGCAATCAAAGAGGAAAGGACTGATATGTGCTCACAGCTAAGTGCACTGCAAAAAACTATATAAATGTGGGTTAAAATTACTTCAGAGTATATTTTTTCTTATACTTAACATATTATATAACAGGACAATTTACAGCTATATAATGTCTGAGTTCAAAGATACACATACCAGATTGTAGTTTAGGAACTTAGTTTTGAAGAATTCTTTGGTTAAATTTGCTGTTTAACTCTCAGATTACAGATTTGTTGACCTGCTTTAGGGTTAATATGTCTTTAATTACTGGACCTCTCCACATGAAACAAGAACAGGCCCAAAGTTAGGCCTTCTCTGTGAAATACTGATAGCTTCAGAAAGTCAAGCCCATTGTTTTTGAACTCCATAAGATTAAAACAGCAAGTTTGTTTCACCAATCCCAAACAAATAATGAATCATATGTTCTTCTATTTCATTTAGAAACAGTGAATCTCCCATAGAGTTTTATAGTTTTGTATTTTCCATCAATTATAACATCAAATTCTAGATTCGTACTTGGAAAACGAAGTAATTTTAGCTCATGTGTTCATTGTATTTTTGCCAGTGGAGTTAAAAGGCCCATATTACATTATCGGATCTATGTTGTAATGTTGTTTCCTTATCAAAAACATATCTGGAGGGTGTGTTTTGTTTCCAATTGGGTGATTTCACACCTGGAATTGTCCAATCTCTTCTGAACAAAACCGTAAAATATATCTGTTAGTGTGTTTTTGATGAGATAACAACATTCTAACATGGCTTAAAGAGTAAAAGAGTCTATTTTTTTTTAGTAATATAAGACCTTTAAACAAACTCATCAGAGACACTTGCTCTTTTTTATATAGGTGCAATTACTACTGCAGTATTATGCTATAGAAAAGTGTGTTATTTTTGTATACTTATGTAGCAGTAATATATGTGTTCTTTTCCATTATATATAAATATTGTGTTTGTGCTATTTTTAATACAAATTCCATATATCCTAAATGTAAACAACATTGTAATATAAAATACGTAATATATATAGAGAGAGAGAGACATTGAACATGTGGGTTGGTGTCATGGACTTTTTATTTAAGAATAAAACTCTTGATACAAACGTGTGAATCTTTGCGGATACAGTAAGCTCAGTGGTTTTATAAACGGCAGGTTTCTATTCAAATAAAAGCAAATGTAAAAATGAACAAAGCTGCATTGTAATACAAATATACAGTATACACAGGTTACATTTTATTTAACGTAGAGGACAGGTAGGAATTCTGTGGAGCTTGTTGCTAAAGATTTAAACTGCAGATGTTTTGACCTTTTTATAGTCAATATCTCCATCCATAACTTTAATGGTAACACTTTATTTTAGGGTACACACTCTGTTAGGTGTTAATAGACTTTAACTAGCCATGAATTAAGTCATGAAGCTCTCAATATGTTCCCCATTCTAAAGTGATGTTTTGATCGTAGCTAATAAATGACTAGTTTGAGACAAATGAAATATGGTCCCTATTCTAAAGTGGTTTCTTCTTCACACTTAATTCATGTATTATGACGTGTTTGATGTGTGATTCATAGTTCACCTAACAGAGAGTGTTTTATTACAGAAGACTAAGCCAAATTTATTAAGTGCAAATAAGTAAAAACTACATTTCTTGTGCTACTAGTCCTTAAGAACACGCTTATTACCAAAAGCTTATTAGAATCATAATTCATGGACAAAAATGATCTAGTATCATACCAATAATTAATAAGCAGTAATAAGGAGTGTATTAATAGGAAAGTGTTTGTAAATGTCAAACAAATTGCAACTAATAGCACCTAACTAATAACTAATAGCAGAATAAGTTTATGGGGAATTAGACATTAATAAAGACTGAATAATACTAATTGACAGAGGTGGGACCAGATCGTTGTTTTGCAAGTCTCAAGTAAGTCTCAAATCTTTTACCTCAAGTCCGACTCAAGTTCCAAGTTGAAGACAGGCAAGTCCAAGTGGAGTCTCGAGTCACTGGCCCATAAGTCCAAGTCAAGTCCAAGTCGCCTGCTTTGAGCTTCAAGTCATTTCATTTCTTTTAACCAAATTACCAAATATAGCTTAAATTTTTGCAATTTATATGAATTTTAAACTAAATTGTACTTAAAAAGTCATGGTGTATATTATATATGAGTATTTATATAAGATTTGGAAATTGACATTTTTCCTTTTTAATTGTCTTGATCTGAGAATTCAGATTTAAAAGTGTTTAATAACAGTTATTTTGTTGTGTGTCTGCACTGAAATTAAAGGATCATGTTCTTTGTATTTCCCTCTGTTTCACTGTGTTGTACTGTATATTACTTTATATTACTGTAGTACTTTTAAGTATCACAGTACTTCAGTTCCATCCAAAGTAACAAATAAAAAAGTGGGACGGACATGTTCCAGTTTGTTCCTGTAAAATAAATCACCGTATCTATCAACTGTAAAGAGAAAAATATTTTCATATATTTTTAGGAGAAGCATCAAGTCTGCTCAAGTTACAGGCCTCAAGTCCGAGTCAAGCCCCAAGTCACTGAGCTTCAAGTCCAAGTCAAGACCCAAGTCTTAGTTAATTTTATCAAGTCAAGTCTCAAGTCCTAAAAATAGTGACTCAAGTCTGACCTCTGCTAAATAATGACAAATTAACCATCTAAAACTATGTTAATCAGCAGGTAGTTCGATGTTACCCTAAAATAGAGTGTTACCCATTAACTTTGTCATTACTGGTCCTATCCACATGAACCTAAACTATTTTGAGTATGCAGTTCAAAATGGTTGTTTCAAATTAATAAATTCTTAAACACAGACTTTAATAAGTAGGCAAGTTACAATGCAACTTAACCACATTTCAAACAGAAATCTATCAGTTCCTCCCTGTCCTCCATTTGAAATATTACACCATCAATTTCTGCTGAACTCATTACTTGGCACCACTACTTCTGCTTTAAACCTGTTTGAAGTTAAAAAAAAAATCCAACACACACAATGTTAATGTTTCACCATTAAAGATGCACTATGTAACTTTTCTGCTGAAGGTTCTGTCACCTTCTTGTTTCTGTGGAAATGTTATTGCTTTGCCTGGAATTCCCCACAATATGGCATTAAAGTTACCTATGCATACTTACTGTGACAGGCTCGCCTCTCTACCTGTAATTTGTAATGCCTGTAATTTGGCTTGGTGGAGTCACCCTCTCAACTGACATGCAGAAGTTTAAAGCCATATTGTGGAACTTTCGGCTTTCACTTTCTCTGTGGACACAAGCAAATGGCAAACCCTCCACCAGAAAAGTTACACTGTGCAAATTTAAATCAATAAGGACTGTCTATAAATGACTGCAGGTCTAAACAAGGACTACACTGAGGTAAAACCAGTTCTGAGCCAGGTCCTAAAGGTTTTAATCCAATCCAAATGAGAACCAAAACAAGGATTAAACTAGGTCTACTATTACTACTACTACTACTACTACTACTACTACTACTACTACTACTACTACTACTACTACTACAACTACTGCTGCTGCTGCTGCTGCTTTTTCTGCTGAAGCTACTCCTGCTGCTAACTAGAATCACTAATCTCTAACAGCACTTCCCTAGACTTTCCTGACTAATTTTGAGAAAAATAGAAAGTTATCAAAGTGCGTATTGACCTTTAGCTTTAAAATTAGTCCTTCATTGGCTTTTGACAGATGCAGTACTTGGGGCGTGTGCAGAGATTCTTGCCCCAGTTATTCTCAGTTTTATTATTTCTAACACCAAACAACATCGCACAGTTGCCTGTTCCAGGGTTAGAGTCCAACCAGAAACTGAAAGAAAGATATAACAAACATATTATATAAGTATTATTATAGTGTTGTATAGTTATTTTTTACACTCTGAAATCAGTATAGGCCTGTGGATATGGGGTATCCAGATGATGCTGTTATTATTAAAAATTTTTCTTCAACCAATCAAATGCTGCTAGGTCGAGATGTGTCTGTGTCAGGGCATTATGTACACTTGTTAATCTTTAGCTCAAATCAAATACTAAGATTTGATCATGTTTACTTATTCAAATACGTATACTGAGTCCTATGATAAGCTACTGAACAGTTCCACAGTCACGGTTACTTGAACATGAACATGAACTGAATGTGTTTAGTTTAACCTCCTTTTTATCCTGAAATCATTCCAAGCCTCCCCTTTGTTTTGGTTAGTTTCATATTTGAGAGTAAGGGTTTACTGTGTGTGGTCACAGGACGCTGTTGAAGTTGTTTAATTAATAGAATTTGTATAAAAGAATGATCTAACATATTACTAAAATGTGTGTAGAAAATTAACTAGTACTTTGCGTAGTACCTTTCATGCATACTGTACTTTTTACAAATTTTCCAACACAACTTGGACTAGCCATAACTGTAAATAACTGTACATATTTAGAGTATCGAGTAAGAATATAGCTCTTCAAAACTCTTTCCACCAGTGCAAACAAACAAGACCATGATGTAATGATAGATACTTACTTTCCTTCGAGATCCTGACCGTTGACCCAAGACCAGCGCCCATCCTTGTAGCTCAGGCCGATCCAGTACTGCACCGCCGCATTCTTAGTCAGAAAAGTCTGGCAAAAGCACAACACAAAATCACTTTTTCCTACAACGTGAACTAATACATGATTATATTAAATTCTGGAATTGCTTTAAATCCTAGAATATGCAATCTTTAGTTTTTTTGTTTTTTTAATTCTATGAAATAAATGTTTACGGGGCAATGTCATTTCTTGGATGGACACACATTACACATTATGGCATAAAATGTATTTGTTTTCTGTTTATTCAATTATTAAGTGTTTTAATTGCACAAAAAAATCCTTGAAAAGGTGCATTCTTACTGAGTGGCTCTACCTCTTTACTTTTCTGTGAAAATTGCTTAAGATTGCTTAATATGGAAATGAGCGGTCTGGTCCAAAAAGCAATTTTGGGGAAGTTTGTGTTTTGTCTCTATGAAAATGTTTGGTAAGAATTCCACGTATAATTTTTTGAAATGAAAACCATGACCATGATCATGTGAGTAACTGAAAAACTGTGGTGAAAGCTTGCTACTGTAATTTTATATGTGAGAGACAGACTAAATGACTGCACAAATGACTTTCACCTTTGTAGTTTCAACAAAGTCAGCTCTTTCTGGTCAGTTTGTGTTAAAATCATACACTACTACTACTACTGCATAAAGAAGTGGACTAAGAGAGTGTGGCGTCTCCCACAGCGTTCAACTTCAGTCAAATGAAGCTCATGATGCAGTTCTGGGGCGACTTTGAAGCCAGGTCCATATTAGGATCATGTGGATCATCTTGTAGAGCAGGTTAATATGAACATTTTAAGACCAAAATGACAAGGCTCACAGCAGCAGCAGAGAGAGGGGAGACACTTTTTTGGAAGTCGATGAAGCTGGAAGCGCCTCAGTGCTGACTTTCTATTTGGATGCTTAGCAAGGTCCATCTACAATCTGGTTAAAATAAAGATTAAAGTCTAACTTGAGTAACAGAGTTTCCAACAGAGCAATGCCTGTAGTTAGATGTTGATGTTGAAGACATCAGCTGCAAAATAACATCTTCAGAAGGACCAGACCAGAAAAGTTACATAGTGCATCTTTAACATAAAAGATTAAAAAGAAAAATGGTGTTAATCCTATATTACATAATCAACAACAGTTACTGCTCTGTAATGTTTTACTGGACTTTTGAGGAAGTTGTGCCACATCGTTGAGCTATGAGACACAGCATCAAGAACCACAAATACAAGAGGTGTCATTTGAAAGCACATTTAGCTGAAGTGAGAAATTTTTTTGTTTTTATTTTATTATGCATCTTATTTTATCTACAGAATAATGAATATCTGTGTTAAAGTGTATTTTGTAATGTGAATCAGGGAACGGTATTCAAAATAGTTTAGGTTGCATAAATTAAAGAAATGCAACGTAGGATTAAAAACATCTTAATGTACAGTGCCCTGTTTATTATGTCTAAAGCCTTAATCACAGAAACACTCACCACAACAGTTATAATATAATACTGCACATTTTAAACCACCAAATATGTCAGAATATAGTTAACAAAGTAAGAGTAAGAGTGAGAGTAATGCATATTTACAATTACAAGAAGTATATTATAGTGTATAGTGATTTGATGATTGGGACATGTTTGAGTTGGAACGTTGGAACCAGATCTCATTTTTTAAAAGAACCTAATATTTTCCTTTCTAATTTATATGAGTTTTTACACTAATTCACTCTGAAACAACACAAAAATCAGTTAGAGCTATAATTATTATTTTTGTAATGCAACATTTTATTTAGATTTTCAAAATTTCAAAGTATAAATGCGCTTCCAGCTGAACCATTTAAAATAAATCTTAGTCTTGGGTCATTTCTCTCTGTGATTAGTTTGGTGTTTAAATGAGTTCTCACATTGGCTTCTGTCATATAAATAAATCGTAATAGAGCCATTCTTTTGAACGGCTCTTTGACGTGAACATGTCCAAAAGATTCAGATCCAGTAAAGGAGCTGAAAGTCCCATGATCACTAGACTATTAATAATAATATTATCTACCTGCAGGTCCGGGTTGGTGATCACTGCCAGCATCCCTCCCTTTTTCTCACAGAACTGGCGGCTGTCCTCCCATGTTTTTCTCTCCGGCGAGAACAGAAAACAGTAGCGACTCGAGTACAACCAGCCGTCATCACACACAGAGCTCTGACAACCTGTAACACATGTGGTCCCATTCACAGAGACTACAGCCAAAATTGTACTTAAGTAAAAGTAAAGAGCATGCATTAAAAAAACTTTCTTTTTTTTTTTTTTACATAGTTTTGTATAATTTCACATCAATGTTATGCACTAAACAGGATTTATCAATTACAGCATTACTTAAACAGAGACCCCAAAATATGTGACAGACAGAGCACAACAATAGGTAAAAACAGATTTACTTTACTGACCTTTTCTTAGCCTACTTGTTTCCATTGGCAGTGGGTCAAGCCCCGTGCGGATCAGTGAATACTAATGTTGTCATGATACTAATACGAACATTTCAAGCACGATTTCGATACTAAGGAATAGACTGGATACTCAAAAACAATTTCAATGCCACAATAATAATAATAATAAAAAAAAAAACACTCTTTCTTTAGCCAATAAAATGTGATATTTAAACTGTAGTACTTTCTTTGATATTTTGATCGTATAGTTTATGGCCGAGGTGTCAAACTCAAATTCACAGAGGCCAAAATTAAAAACTGGGACTATGCTGTGGGCCAAACTAAATATTTATTGAACATTTTCAATAACATCCGCATGTTTCCTCTTCTTTCGAGATATGTAATGTTAAACCTTTTCTTATTAAAATAAATGTTTATAATAATAGTTTTGCTTAAACACTGAATCCAGAACAAGCATAATTGAAAAATAATAACAAAATTTTAAATAAATAATGTCTCTATATCTCATCTGTAGCCAGTGTTGGGAAGGTTACTTTTAAAATGTAATCCCCTACAGATTACAGATTACACACCCCAAAATGTAGTTTGTAACGTACTCCATTAAATTACTTAAAGTGAGTAACGTAATCTGATTACTTTGGATTACTTGATATTGTCATGTTTTTTTAAACGACATGAATGTAGCAACCACATCCTGAAAATTCTTGTTTGTTGTCTTCAAATTGTCTGAGCCCAAGTCTCCATGAATAAGCAACTGTTTGCTGTAGAGAAACAAAGACCACGATATCTTAATATAAGAGGTTTTGTCTGTTAAAAGACAGTAACAAGATCAGCCTTTCCTTAATATTAAAAAATATTATTGATAGAGAAATTATTTTTTATATGAGATCACCTTAAATTATGTCAACCTACTGTTAGGTGTCATGTTGTTTAGTCCTGGTTTAGTCCTGGTTTAGTCCTGATTTTAGACCTGGTCTAGACCAGGTCTTCACTTCTGGTTTAGTCGTGGTTTAGTCCTAGTTTAAACCTGGTTCAGTCCTACTTTAGTCCTGCTTTAGTCCTGGTTTAGTCCTGGTTTAGTCCTGGTGTTAGTTCTGGTTTAGAGGCGCACAGGCGGAAGCGCGGTTTACGCGAGAAAACACGGTCCACACGCGGCGCACGAGACGGCGGTGTCCGCGCTGTAACTACGGAAGGAGACGTGGTCCGCGGGTTCTCAGGTTGATGACGATGATGAAGATGTGTGTTTGTTTGTGTTTGTGTGCACGTCCACTCATGTGGCAGGTCAGTATAGGACAGTAGTGCAGATATTATGAGTCTATGCAGGTTGTTTTCACCAGTGCCAGTAGCTCCTGTTTCACATTTAAGTTGTAGGCGATTTTGTATTTGTTTTTGTTTTTTTTATATATATCTCACATCGGGAGAAGAATTTCCAAGACACAAATGCGTTTTTACCAATGCACTCCTGCTTCCACTGTGTGACTGACACCGCCAACTTTAACATGATGTTTACATCGCTATTTATTGCGCGCGTTCTGTTTGGGTTTCCGGCAATGAGTGAAATTACCGAAATAAAAAAATAAATAAATGGGATGTAGCACAAAATGTGAAAACAGGAAAATACCGCCTTGTAATCCACTTATTTCAGCAAAGTAACTGTAATCCAATTACCACTCATTGAAACAGTAACTGTAACGGAATACAGTTACTCATAATTTGTACTCTGATTACGTAACGGCGGTACATGTAATCCGTTACTCCCCAACACTGTCTGTAGCCGGCGGGCAGCTCTAATACATATATGATATGATCTCACGGGCCAAATATAATTATATCACAGGCCAAATCTGGCCCCTGGGCCTGAGTTTGACATGTCTGGTTTATGGGGTCTTATACTTAACAGATCCCATATTTCTTCACTTCTCTACTCATTTCTGTCTCTGCACATGACTTTTTTAGTATTGATACCAGTGCAAATGAGAGAATTTTCTATGCTAGTTGTAGTATTGATTAGAATCTGTTTTTTGATACTAGTGCATACTGTCACTGTGTCTTTGGGCAAGACACTTCGCCCATCTTGCCTTTGTATAAATGTGGCGTGACTGCGAGTGTTTGGTAGTGGTCAGAAGGGGACGTCAATGAAGGGAGCTGTGGCAACAAAAGTTATTTCCCATCACCTGAAGTGAAATGTCCAAAACACTCATTATACATATATACATATAATAATATAGGCTATTTAAAATGACTTGAAACGAATAAAGTGATGAATCATTTCCCATTTCAATTTTATGAAAAGAAACAAACTTCCTCTAAAACAAATACACCCATGTAGAAAGATTTCTGAGAAGAGTTGTTGCTTACGTTGGCGAGAAAACGGTGGCTTGTTCACGAATGGTGGTTTTGGTATATTCACTTCACAGGGACGCTCTTGTTGGCCTGCAAAAACACAATGAGAGCATTAAAGCACATAAAGCACAAAAGCACAAAATAACTTCTAGTATTTCCTCAAAAAAAATTAGAAGGGAGGTAAAATTGAGAATAAAGAATAAAGAAGCATTGAGAATAAAGCATAAAGAAGCAAAGATGACCAAAAGACAGTGAACTGAAATCAGCAGTAACCAAAGTGTATTTCTCTGAGTGCATTTGCCTCCACCTATTGCAGGAGTGTCCAGACTTTTTGCACAGAGGGACACATCATCAAACACACAGGAATGATCCATAATGTGCATCCGTCAAATGGGTTTCTATAGTTTTGAAAGAGCCGTTGTTCCTTTAACATTCGTTTTAGGTCTGTAGCATAAAGAGATGTTATTGAAGCCCTCGAGCCATAGTTTGGACACCCCTGACGTACTGTATATAAAACACTAACAATACTTATGTTTTAAAATTAAAGTAGAGAATTTAAACAAGGCTGAAGTAATGATTTGGTGTTTAAGCTCACGTTTCAGCGCCAGTACAATGACCACGAGGAGCAAGATCAGACAGAGAGCGCCGAGGCAGACACACCCTCCTTTCCAGAGCCACGCACCCTGCACCACTGACCAACATGAACACAGTTTTAGGAGGAATACTCTGAAAATGTGTTTAGTTACAGAATACTAAAAGCTGCATTAACATGTATTTTGTAACATATTCTGATACATGGTCTAATCAGAGTACTGTATTCAGAGTACTACGAATACTTTTAGCACGAGTTGAATTTAAATTATAGTGTAAAAACATTTGCTTTCCATCACTAAAAAAAAGTGAATACATACTTTCAGTATATATAATCAGTTACTTTCCAATGCTGCTTGTACATATAGCTTAGTACTCTCTGAATTATGATTTATTGAAAAAATAATAATTTTTTTTCTTGACAAATCAGTGCAATCTTGCAGTATGTGATCATTTTCTGATCATTCATCAATTCATCTCTTATGGTATTTAAAGGTGCATAATGTAACTTTCCTGCTTGTCACCACGGAGACGTTATTGCATCGCCTGGAGTCGTCCTCTATGGCATCAAACACATTTCATTTGCATTTATTCACTTGCATGGGTTTTATAATCAATGGATTTTCACCTGCTTCAGTTTGTCTCCATAAAGACTGATTTAGTTAAATGCCATACTGTGGAACATTCCGGGCAAAGCAATAGCATTAAGATAAACAGGTGCTGGACCCTTCATCACAAAAGCTACATCGCGCACCTCTAAAATAATATAATTTTCTTGATTGAGCTGAAGCTATGTATGTATACTCAATAAGTAGTAACCTCCATACATTTACAACCTTCGGCAATTCAACTTTGAGAAGCAAATATTTCTACACAAATAACTACTGGTAATATTTTCCAATGGTGACAAGATACTAGATTATCATTTAATATTATTTAATTTAGTTTACCATTACTGCAAAAGTTTATAGTTTTATCTTTTTTAGAAAAGTACATTGCAAAAATTGTTGTTTGGGATTTTTTTTAAAATGCAAACAAAGATGAAATACCTTTTTTTTTCTTTGAAGGATCAGAGAGATACTTGGCTTCGGCATACAGGTCCTCAGAAGGGCTATTCAGTTTGGAGTAGAGGTCTGTCTCTGCTTCTTCTGAAAACAAAACAACAAAAAACAGCAGTTTGGTTAATGTGGTGTTACATTAACCAAAAGTCAAAGTCACTACAGTTCTGGATTTTCTTAATAACAATAATATTTCATTTATTTATTTTATTTTAGTAGTCCATGTGAAATAGCGCTGGACGATTTTGGATTTGTAAAAACATTTAATTGTGATTTTTCTGACAAGCATTGTGATTGAGATTACATTTACAATTTGTCTTAATGGTAAGATTCTGCACATTTGAAACATTTCCAGGAGCATTAATTTGAGAGAAAACTGAAATAAAAACGTATTAATAGAAGATATATTTCTTGTACCTTCAGTCTTGGCTTTGGGTTCACTTGTTCCCTCTCCACTGTCTGGCTCTGTCGTGATCGCCTCCATCTCCATCGCTTCTCTCTGCTCTTCTCTTTAACTGAAGCTTTCAGTTTTGTCTTTTCAAAACGCAGACAAGAGCGTATTAAGCAACACGCCAATCACGAGGCATAAATTCGATGCTAAAAAGAAGAAGCACCAAATCTAACATCACCAAAACTAAGAGAGGAGACGAGTGGTGAAGGCACTTCCCATTTCCAAATGCGCCCTTCCTCTAATTGTTTGATTTCCTGTAATTTTTTATATATGTTTTTATAAATTAATATTGTTTCCAAGATTAAGAATACACAATATTTATTGTAACTGATTATACCAGGGGTGGAAAAGGTTATCAACTAATGGCCTACTCACCCTAATATAACTGAGTAGATTTTGGAGTTATTGTACTTTTTTAACTGGATTTTTACTTCTACTTCGAGTATTTGCAATCTAATCAGTTACATTTAAAAATCATACAAGTTATAAGCACTGTACAAGTCCCAACTGTCCCGATCCACAGCTGTCTCTATACTGATAAACACATAAAAGGACAACATCACCTGCTCTGATCTAAGAGAATATGCAAATTGTGATTTACAACAACAATTTCACTGTTTTGTATAAAAGTATGATCTAAAATGTTTCTAAAACTGTGTTAAAAAGTAACTAGTAACTCAAGAATAGTATTTTTCAAGCATACTTTTTACTTTTACTTTTAATTTTGGCAGCAGTACGAGTATTTGAGTGCACATTATTAGCCATGTAACTGCACTGTTACTTGCAAACATTCAGAGCTCCTTCCACCCCTGGATGCGTCACTAAAAAAAAGGCAAGGGACAGTATTCCTTTATCATACGTGATATTGGGATTGTAAATTTTCAAGTATGTGCACCTTTAAAATGCAATAAATTACTTGATTGAGCAGAAGCTAGATACTCAACAAGCAGCAAGCAGTTTGGATTTAAAAAACAATGCAAATATGAAATATCATTTTTTTGCTCTGACGGTCTTGATGTTGGTATACAGGTCCTCAGAAGGGTTCTGTAGTCTCCCACCACTGGATGTGCTACTCTCAAAGGGACAAGGGACAGTATTCTTTCACCATATGTGATCATGATCCATTTTCAAGTAAAAAAAAAACAAAATTTTGAACCTTATCATGTATAGCCTACAGAATTAAGGACATGGTCCATTTTTATCTATTACTGATATACAAAATAAGCTAATATGTAAGTTACAATAACCCCGTAAAGTATTTCATATTTAGCCTATTTGAGTAAATACATATCTGTCAATGGAGAAATGTGTTTTTGTCGATTGCATTTATTTATCTGAACTACAAAGAAAATGTATTCCATTTGACAGACAAAAACTACAACTGACTACAAAATGACTAAACTACATCCATATGTGATGCTTGTCTACAGTATTCAGCAGTATGATTTCATGTTTGTCTCTTTAAGTTAATTAAAGAGACAAACATGAAGCAGACCAGGTTAAGTCAGATCTGTGTAGAGGCAAACCCGCTCACAGTAAGAATGCATATGTCAATGTATTTAGAAATAAACATCTGTAAATACATCAGAGGTTACCAGACCTTTTGTGTGCCTGTACCGGTCAGGATCCCATCAGTTTTTCGCGTAGTCTTCGCACTGGTCTATAGTAGACAGCTAAAGGCAGAACCACAGACTGTACAGACGGTCTGTGAACGCGCCTCGCCAAAGTTTTATCTCCCGCCTGAAGTGCGCGCTGTGCGTAATGACAGGAGGAAATCCTCCCGCTGTCTCCAGCTCCGTGTGCGAGAGTTGCGTTTACTTCCAACAACAGAGAGAAGACCATTCCTTTCCATTTGTGACGTAGAAATTCCAGCGCGTTTTGTTCAAGTGCGTTTATATTATAAATAGCCTAAGATAAACACGCATGCAGTGTAAACAAGTTGACTCTGGTCGTAAGTCAGTCTACAGATCGCTCAGAAAAAAAGGAAAATAATAGCTGCAACAACTGTAATTACGTGGGAATAAACGGATATTAAACTTATAAAAACAACATAATAAAGCAGGAATAATAAACTTCCAACTAACAGTAAAACTACGCATTTTCTTCGTTCACAGCTCCGCGACATGGTGAGAGGTCAAAGCTTATACCGTGGTGAAGTTAATTTCACGCCAGACGTTAGATATTCAGTTACGCATCAACAGCGGAGATGTTCATTACCTGTGCCCCGCTTGCTCGATCACGGTGCGGGGAGCTGTACACCAAAGCTCCGCTGAGTCCGCGGGTTAGGTACCGTCAATAAATTACCATTGCATTGAATGGAGTCTGCGAAATAAAAAAGGGATTTATGAAACATTTGTTATTTTTATGTATTTTGAGGGTTAATTAGTTAATGCATTTTTTCAATATCGTCCAGGTCAATTAATCTAAAAACACCAAACCAAGTTATTATAGTAGTCCTACTCCGCATGTATCACGCACACCTTTTGTTTTTCCAAATTAACCCTTTGTGGGATTTTAAGGAATTTTTTTCCTTGGAAATCTGTGATTTTTTTTCAATAGCTCCCACAAAGGGTTAATTTGGAAAACCAAAAGGTGTGCATGATACCTGAGGAGTAGGACTACTATAATAACTTGGTTTGGAGTTGGTAGGTCATCTACCTTAGAAGCTATTGAAAAAAATCACAGATTTTCAAGATTAAAAATTCCATAAAGGGTTAAATTGGAAAACTATAAGGCGTGCGTGATACCTGAGGAGTAGGACTACTATAATAACTTGGTTTGGCGTTTTTAGATTAATTGACCTGGAAGATATTGAAAAAATGCATTAACTAATTAACCCTTAAAATACATAAAAATAACAAATATTTTATAAAACGTACATGCACAATCCCTTTTTTGTTTCTTTTTATTTGATTCCCTTTTTCTTTTTTCTTATTTAATTTATTTTATTATTATTATTATTATTTTTTAGCAGACTCCATTCAATGCAATGGTAATTTATTGACGGTACCTAACCCGCGGACTCAGCGGAGCTTTGGTGTACAGCTCCCCGCACCGTGATCGAGCAAGCGGGGCACAGGCAATGAACATCTCCGCTGTTGATGCGTAACTGAATATCTAACGTCTGGCGTGAAATTAACTTCACCACGGTAAAGGTTATTCTCATCTGGGCAACTCATCAAAATTATTTCTCAGTTCTCCAAATCGATCTATAATATGTTCTCCAAAAAAAAAAAAAAAAAAAAAAAAAAGTCGTAGCTGTTCCCATAACTCACATTAAGGCTGCATCAGGGCAACTACAGGGAAACTCCAAACTCGGACTGGTTTAACAGTGTTTACAACACAGTCATAACGGAAGATCTGAGTAAAGATGGGCTTTCATTAAAACTAAGATGACCAGATGACCCTATTTACCCAGTCCCAGTTTTGCGCTCTGTGTCCCCTGTCCTAGCAGATTTCTCCAAAACTAGTTTTATACAAGAAATGTCCATTGTCACTTATTAAGGTAAAATATAAAAATAGCTACTTAAAATGACCAAAACACAAAGAAAATGTGACTATACTGACTCACATTAGGGCATAGTGCATAACAATTTTCCTTAATTATGCACTCGATTCACAATTTAATTGAATTATTACAGTGAAATATTGTATGTAAAATGTATGCTGGGGTGCAGGAGTCTGGCCTAAGTCTTCGGTCAGAAAAACTGCAGCGAAACACAGAGGTTTGAAGAAGAAAGTTTAATGATGACTGGGTTGTCTATGGATATGAGTATGTGTGTGGTTATCTATAACAAACAGAAAGAAATATACAAATGATTAGGACTGTACACACCAATAATTACAAATATATACAATAAACAATG
Source organism: Boleophthalmus pectinirostris (assembly GCF_026225935.1). Taxonomy (NCBI): domain Eukaryota; kingdom Metazoa; phylum Chordata; class Actinopteri; order Gobiiformes; family Gobiidae; genus Boleophthalmus; species Boleophthalmus pectinirostris. Next base: position 30,420,466 of record NW_026571447.1, read on the forward strand.
CAAATGAACATATTTACAGGATAATCACTATTGTATGAAGAGTGGACGGTATTGGCCTAGAAGTGTACAGTATAGAGACAGTGGCTATGTCCAACAGGGAGTGTCAGAGATTACCTCATTACGAGATGAACAGTTAGTACAGAGTTGGATTAAGGGTGGATCAGGTGATGAACTGACAAATTTACAAGGAACAGATTAGGTTGGATAAGGCAAAAAATACTTGGTAAAACAGCACACCAAACTATATAGAGCAAGGTCCATAACAAGATACTTACTTTCATTTATGCACAAACATGAATATTAAACGGAGAAAGACAGACACATACCTTTCTCCTTGGGGCTCCCCCTGTGTACTGGCTACACAGTAAATTTTCAAGTGTCAAAATAACACTTATAAAAAGTAAAATTTTACTCTATTTCCGAGTGTATATGGTCCTTATCTGTACAGAGTAAGATTTACTCTAGCTTCAGAGTAAAATTTTTCAGTGTCAAATTTACACTTACAGAGTAAAATGATGACACTCTGTAGTGTTTTCAGAACTTTACTCTGGCAGATTATTTACTCTACACAGAGTGAATAGTACTAAAAGTAGTGTTCATTTTTTACTCTGTTGTGTTGCTAATAATGACGCTTATATGTGTTATTAAAATTACTCTAATAACACTACAATAGAGTAAAAATTACTCTTTGTAAGGGTCAAATTTAATCATCATATTTACTCTTGCAAGAGTTAATTTCACTAATTTATTGAGTAGCAGATTGAAATTTACACTACTAAATAAAACCACAAATTGCAAATATGTCAATTTATTGTTAAAACATTTAAATAAAACATTGACCAAAGATACAAAATTACAATAAGGTACAACATACTTGGATGAATCCAATGTTCCACACTTCAATTGAACATTAAATGGCTTATAGTAATACAACTTGTTCACTGTTAACACTTTTATAACTTTGTCTGGATGCCGTTGGATCTCAAAAGCATAGAAATGTTGGTCAAAATAGACAGTGTCACAGAAATGGCTTCTGTGTGTGTCTCACTTTGACAATTAAAGGACCCATATTACACTATTTTCTGATCTATGTTCTGTCCTCATTACAAATGTACCTGGAGTTGTGTTTTGTTCCATTCACAACATACTGTTCCACTTTGTGATGTCATGTGGCAATACATTAAGTGCTCCACTGTGTTTTTAAACTCCATACACCTTCACTAGAATCATTTGAGCTCTGAAATTTCCTGTCTACTGAACTAAAGATAAAAGGAGCTGTTAACTTGAAAACTACCACCTCATGATATGACAAGGTGGAACAGAACATTTTGAGAAATGGAGATGTAGACAGACCAAGAATAAAGGGTTACTCAAACATGTGTGAATGAAATGAAATACAACTAAAGGTATTTATGAGGAAGTGACAGCATTAGAACATGACTTAAATCTCACAAGAGTCAGTGTTCGTAATATAGGACTTTTAACACCAACATCTCAGACAACATCAGCCAATTCAGTAGCTAGTAAAGTATGGTCAGTGTGCTTGGCATTTAAGTGCTTTCTAAATCCAGAGAAGGAACCTACATAATCCAATCCTCAACACATCTAAGGCAAAAGGTTGTCTCTGGAAGAAACCCATGAAACTGTTTAATATGACTAGCAAGCATATTTGAACTCAAACTCAGCACAGCAAACAATGCACTTCATAGAAACATGAATGTTAATGAAGAAGGCAAGGCAAGGCAAGGCAAGGCAAGGCAAGGCTATTTGTATAGCACAATTCGTACACAAAGTAATTCAAAGTGCGTTACAGAATAAGAAATACATTAAAATCATAATAAAACCAAATCAAAACATAAATAATCATGAAGATTAAAATTAAAAAAGAGAGACATAAATTGGAGAGAAGAGTTCGGAATGAAAACCTTTCAGTTATATGCACAGTTAAACAGAAATGTTTTGCGCCTGGATTTAAACAGCATCACAGAAGAGTCTGTCTCACATGTTCAGGAAGACTGTTCCAGGTTTTAGCTGCATGAACCTGAAACGCTGACTCCCCTTGTTTAGTCCTGACTCTGGGCACCAGCAGGAGGCCGGTCCCTGAGCTCCTCAGAGTGCGAGATGGTTCATATGACACTAACATGTCACAGATGTACTTTGGTGCTCGGCCCTGGAGAGACTTGTACACAAGCAGAGCTGCTTTAAAGTAACCTTGCTCTTACCTTGCTGACATCAATACTGTAAATTGTGGTCTGAATGAATGTGTACATGTTGTACAACATGGTCTGGTATGATGTGCACAAAATGTGTCTTGAACAACTCAACACTTAAAGAAAAGTTAGACATACAGGGGATGAGTCTTGTCCAGGATAATGAAGTACTGGCTGATCCTGTTCCTTTGGGTGCCAAATGCAAGGCGAGTGCTTCAAGTGATAGTGTCGTGATGCTCTTCAATACTTGTGCCACACTGAAAAACAAAGACAAGATGATTAGTTTTTAAATAATAGCATAAAAGTGATCTGTAGACAGAAATAAAATGGAGGCAATTCTGCACGTCGGTTAATGACATCATAATAATGATTAGAAACAAACATCAATTTCAATGATATGATCAAGAAACTCTACACACCTTCTTGAAGACCACAAGATGTTTTTCTGCTTGAGATTCTGACATCTTCTCCATTTTATTACAGCCTTGAGCAAGATGCAGCAGAAGCAGCAAACTGAAGCAAAGCCACTAAGCCAGCCTTAAAACAAAAGCACACAATTACTTTACTTAAAAACAGAGGTTAGTTTTGAATTGAGTTTAAATTCTCATAGAACATTTGCATATTAACAAATAATTTGAAAAATTACCTAATAACCTACCAAAGTCAGCACCACCAGCAGCATCCTCCTGAGGATCTGCAGCCAACAGGAGGTCATCCAGCTTTGGGGTGGAGGGAAGCTTTATGCACTGCATGATTATCTTCTCTTCCAGTAAAAAAACTTTTACTATGGATTTTTTACACTGGGAAATTTACTGTGTACCTGTGCTACAGTACACATGTCAAGGAGGGGCACTAAGTACATCCTCTTAAACTAGGCATGGCAGTGTTACAGCAGGGAAATTTGCACAGCCGCCCACAAATTCAGTTAATGAATTTGTAATATGGCTACTGGCGGAGTGTAAATAGTCCCTTTAATGTCCACCTCAGTAGCTCAGATCATGCCGTTGTCACTGTGGATCATCTTGGTGACACGTCCTATGGTCCATCGTGCCCGTGGCAACTGTGGATCAATGACCATGACCACTTGATCCATACTCAAGTCTGGAGCGTCGGTGTGTCATTTCCTCCTCAGGTGAAGGTTAGGTAGGTAATTCTCGGTGTCATCATGTCTGGTGGCTGTTATTTATTCTGGTCATTTGGTTTTCAAAAGGGTTAAAAGCTGGATAAAGAAACATCTGAATTAAATAGGCCTACATGCAAAATAAATAAGAAATGTAATGTATATTGATCTTGATTGCATGTTTCTATTTTCTTGCTGTTTGTGACCTTTGTGTTCCAACACTGATTTACTGTAATAATCTTGTCTCATTATAACTGTAAGACTAGAAACTGAAAACCAAAACAATACAACATTTAACATTTTCAAATTTATTCTCAACAAAAGTTTACATTAATTTACAAAAAAATACTATGTGCATTAAATACAGATGACAGAGAAAGACGGGAGTTTCCGACACTTTTTTGATAACTTGGCTTTTTTTCTGTGCTTCTTTCTTGCTTTTTTCCACACATTTTCTGGTTTTAAAAGAAATCAACAAAATAAGTACTAATAATAAAAAATAAAAATCATGCTTACCCCAAAATACTGACACATGTTAACCCAAACCTTAAGCCATTCTCAATGAAGTAACGCATAGGGAATAATATAATAAGTAGTGTGTAGCATTACAAAGACTTAAAACGCATTTGTCCCTCCTCTGTCTTTCTCGTCTTGGCCTCTCCTCTCTTCACTCAGGGCTTGACTATAACACAATCCAGACATAGCAAAATACAGGTAGATTTTGTATACTAGTAGCCTACGTAAAGCCACAATTTTAGGCATTAGGAATTATTGTAGATCTTTGACGCAAAAAGTCAGATCTAAGTTAGTTAAAATTACAACAATTCTGAATATGAATTAGTCTTGAGTAACTTGGACAAGTTTAGATGCATTTGGTTAATAAATCTCCCCCACTTGTTTCAAAATGTCCCTAATTCACTGCATCTGTTGTTTAAACATATTTGAAATTGGGCTAAAATGATCTTGGAAGCAGTCAAAATGCTGTGATATATTTAAGGCCATATTAGCAATTCAAATTAAGCACATTTTAAACCATGCAGAAACCAAAACCTTTGCAGTGCTGGAAGATTATTCTGGATATTATCAAACAAACACGTAAACTTAAACTTTTAACATAATTTTCCTGTAGTAAACGCAAAAGGAATTACAATTATTTCTGACTAGTCTTGTCCTACATGTGAAGCAGAAGTCTGATTAGGTTCATTGGGTTTTCTTTCTTTGTAATTATACTATAGTTTCTTCAAGACACGCCTTTTGTTATCATCTCGACATTTGCAACAAAAACTGTCAAGGTTAAGTATCATATTGTATAATTATGCCAAAGAGCATTATACATAGATATTTTGTGGCTTGCAGACTGGTTAAATGGTGTAAATTTGAACCATGCGTTTCAAAGTGGACAGTGTTAAAGCCGAGCCCTGCGTGCGTCTCCGTCGCTTCAGCCGTACACGCTCTCGTTACTGTAGGTCATGTACAGGAATAAGTCATCCTCGTGGTGCTCCTGTAACACACACAAGAGAAACAGCTCAGCAAAACCAACACAACTTACACATATTAATAATGAAAGAATAGTAATTAGGCAGCAAGTGTAAGACTGCAACTATGTATCGGAATAATCATGACTAACTGACCACTAAAGTGATGGTTGACTATTTGAATAAATGTCGTAAAAGTGGTTATCTGGACTATACACTCACTCTAAAGCAGAAGTCAGAAGTCCTTTGATACTAAGAATTATACTTTGTTTTACTTATCAATATTTCACATCCTTTTCACAAATATCCTCCAACTTCAGTCAGCATATTTTACATTATTTGGTCAATATTTGTAAAAAAAAAAAAGTTCAATGTACAATAGAAGTAATTGACAACTTATTCTCTAGTTGATAAGTGCGTGGCTTTCTTCTCATACTGTATTTTATAAACAGAAGATTTATTCATAATTTAAAAAGCCATGTCACTTTGTCTTTTTGTCAATTCTTTGGAACGTGTGAACTTTGAACAGAAACCTATCAGTAAAACATAAATCTCAAAGCTAATAAAAACTGCAGTGCTTGTCAGAAAAGAAGAAGTATTCAGCCCTATTGCTCAAGTACAAGTAAAACGTCTAGTATGCAAAAAAAAATCAATCAAATTACTCAAAAAGAAACTCAAAGCATTGTAACTGAGCATGTAATTATTTTTTTTTTACACTCGGTGACTCGGTTCAGTGAGTCAAAGGTGAAGTAATGCTGCAGCCTCGTGTTGTTTTGAAAAGCAGAGGGAGTATATGCGCCTGTAAGCTGAAACTGACACTTCCCTGTGTTTCCCAAGATTAGCAGCTCTGCTCTGGTAAATACAGTGTTTACAATTAACATAGAAGACGATGGAAAGCCCCCACCAATTTGCTAATTTGCTAAAGTTAAAAACAAGCAATAAATGTATAATAAATGAATAAATATAACAAGGTGTAAGGGTGGGTGATAGTGACAAAAATTAATATCTATTTCAGTATTTTAACAGCACATCTGCACTGTGCTAGAATGTGCCAGTAAATCTCTTGGGTGAAGTTCAAGTATTGTGCAAAAAGTGAAGGGACCATAAAATTTGCCACAAAAGGGAAGAAAATATTTTTACTAGACATTTGTGTTCCTTTTTGTGGTAATTTTTTATCATTTTAATTATGGACAATTTACTCGATATTCTAATTTGGCATATCTCCAAAAAATAAATGGGATATTATACATTTTTAATAGATCTCCCACATCTAAACGAGTAATTTTGTACTATTTCAATGGTGGAAAGATATTTTAAAATGACTGACAATGTATGTGTGTATGAAATCCAATGGGCTGTAGCGACTTGCAAAAGTAATTGGGTTCTGCTTTCTGACTGGATAACTGGGTGAAGAACCAAAGGGAAAAAAAAGGCACATAAACAAATTACAAGTTTTTATAACTGAATATATTTTTATACATAAATATATATTTGATTTGAGGGTGAAGATTGTAATGTTTTGTAAGGAAAAATCTAACATGTATCTTTTATAACGATTCACAAGGGCCTCTAAAATGGTAGTGCCTATAGGGGGGACCTCATGTGAACTCTCTGTGTGTGCGTGCGCGTGTGCATGTGCAGGTCGGAGTCTACCTCGTAAACAGCGGAGAGAGGAGAGCTGGAGGGGGGAAGGGAATTGTTGACAAAGAAGAACAGCGCCTCCTCTGGCCTCAAAGACACACGCTGACGTATCAAGAAACACAACTGCCCCACTGAAAGAGAAGTCATGGGAAGGAGGGTTTGAAAAGATATTCATTTATTAAAAAAAGGAACAGAAACAACTAAAACAGTGACCAGACGATACACTGGCCATAATGCCATGCCCTTGTTTAATAGGAAGTAAGAAAAACATTATAATAGAACACACCAAATGATGATCTTGAGAACTGTGAGTTCTGTGCATTTTTGAGACATTTGAGACATGCAAACTAAAAAAATGTTAAATTGAAACTTGTGATAACTGAGATCACAATATAACTGTAGCTTAAAACAAAACAAGGAAAATATTTGGAGAATTGGAGAAATAAATACTGTGATATTTATTTAGTATACAACCTTTTGGTGAAAGTACTTTTTGTATGGATGTTTATCTCACAAACTTTATCATTCAGAAAGTAGGCTAATTAAAGTTAAGTGACAAAATTAAAGTAAAAAACTAATACTGGGCATTGTATTTTAAGTCCTTACAAATAAAAGCTGCAAAGTAACTTACCTGTTAAATCTGATGGAACTAGATATTTCTTTTTGTCCAGCTCTGGCGCTCTGGACCTTGGTGCTCTTTCCACAATGATCTGCATCAAACAGAGAAAGCATATGGTCAACTTTACGTATAATTTAACCACATATTTAGGTTACATTTTTGTGGTTAAAATCGTTGACTGACCGGTATTTTGTCTGGATGTTTGGCCCGGACTCTCTCTCCTTCAGCTCTCCTCACCTCCAGAGGCACAGACCGCTGGTAATGACTGCCCATCTGAACAAAAAAGCAGTTTTTAAGATCAGTAGCCATTACGCAGTACATAATATTGTAGAAAAATAATGCAACTAAACTCAGCAAAATGTAAGACCGAGTGTATATTTGCTGTAAGTACTTTTTGCCAATTCAAGTACTATCACTCTACAACTAAATCAGGTGTCAAATTAAAAACAAAAGCATTAGAGATATAATGATAAAAAGGAAACTGAAGCTAGCAAATCAAACTAAACCAAATTAAAAGTTATAAAAGAAGTTATAAAATGTCTTAGTAGCACCAGAAAAGAAACCAAACTTCCCTTTTGCCTCCCATAAAAAGCTGACAATGTCATTGAAAAAAGGTCAAATGTTTAAGTGAACAAAAAGGCACTAGCTACTTTAACCAAGTCATAAACAACTTTTGAGCCCAGGACATGTTTTATTTTAGTTCTGGTTTAGTCTAGTTTATTCCCAGTTGTCATGTGTGTGGCTAAGGGTGAACAAAAGGCCTTAACATAAACATCAACAGCAACCACAGTAAAGCGACCAAATGGAGTTTATTTACAGTCATTGCACATTCAAGCTGAACTATGCAATTTTTCTGCTTGAGGATCCACCACTTGGGCTGGGTATCATTAAGAAGTTGCTGATATGATACATACCTCGATACAAAGGCCACGATACGATACATATCTCGATACAGTGCATTTTTGATTCAATATGATATGTTACAATTTGATTGATATGGTTCAATAAAAAATAAAGGCTAAATCATGGCTGTGATACTAAAAGTCTTTGTTAAACCACTTCTTGTGCAAAGTGAATATGAAACACACCCATTTTACTCATCAAAACAGTGAAAATGTCAAATGTGTTGTATAAACGAGTTTCCCTCCTCTGAACAAGCAACAAAACTGTAGTGCTGTAACAAAATAATTGAGTAAAATATACCAAAAAACACTCTTGGTAATATATCGATACATCAGCCCACAATATTGATACTGTATCATCACATTAAGTGATACAATATATCGTTATTTCAATATTTTTGCACACCCCTATCCACCACTTGTTTCTGTTTGCCTCCATGGAGATGTTATTGCCTTACCTGGAATATTCCACAGTATGGCATATGCATATTTATCTATACAGAAGGTGTTTTTATCCATGCACATGAAATTGAACAAATGCGAGATAGGAGTTAAAAAAATTCAAGATAATGCAATAACAACTCAAAGGATACAAACATTTAGTAGACTACTGAGCTAAAAAGTGAGACATTGCTGGTTTAAATTGCGTGTTTACTTTCCCTACAGCTTATAATGTTCAGAGGAGCAGAAAGCATGTGCACGTCCCCAGCTGTTACCGTCAGACCACGCCTCTCGCAACAATTCAACAAGATTTACAAAACCTATAATAAAATACACATCAGCTTACTTTTCATATCAATCCACTATGAACTCCTACATTTGTTTAAAATATGGAAATTGTGGCATAAACGGTATTTCCTATGCAAATTGTGGAGCAAGATTGTGATCACCCACCCATAGGCCTAATCCCCCCTGTTCTCCTCTGTTGTTGAAATGTTTGGTATTTTCGTATTTACTTGTAAAAAATAAATAAATAAATAAAATAAAAGGGATATTTTGTCTTTATTAAGTCTTGATTTTAGATATTATAAAGGCCCCAGCTAACGCCACGTCACTTTATCAACAGCAGTACACATGTTTTCTACTAAACTATTATTATGAGCTTGTTATACAGTATATATAATAACAAAACAACTATCCAAAGTGTAATTACCTATAAATATGTCGTGTCTATAATTTACATATGAAACGTGTGTAATATTTTGCCAAATCATCCTTGTGATCAGAAATCAGCTGTTTGCTCCAAGGCTAGCCCACTCAGACAATGCCAAGCAAAGCGTATTTTCGCACGAATAAAACGCCAATTTCTTACCTTTGCGGAAGAGAAATGATACAAAAGGCGATATCACAACGCGATTTGGTCCCACGTGTTGATTTCTAACACACAGCTATGGTAAACACTCAATAATTTGGCCTAAAATCTGCACATCTCGAGGAGAAAGCCGTGCGCGTAAAGATGTCGACTGTACCACTTCTTTTGCTCCACGAAAACAACAACAAACCCCAAAGTCCCGCCTCTCTCTCAGCTGTGGCCAATCAGAAGCAAGACTCTTCCCCGAACTGGAAATTTTAACCAATCACAGCAAGCCAACATGTCCTGGCGCAAATCTATTGGTTAATTTACGTGTCATTTAACTATCGAACTCGCCCTATATTTAGTGATTGACGGATTTTTAGCCAATAGTACGCTTCTAAAAGTGTTCCAAACGTTCTTTATCTCCGCTTGGTCACGCCCTACAGTCACGTATTTGTCATTGAAGCTACGTGCAGAGAGTGTTTTCTTTTTTCTTTTTTTTAAATGTACTATGGTAAATTTGATGTGCACACTTTGTACTAAACTTTGGAAGCACAGCATTTTGATCTTTGCGCATAGTTGTGTGCACAGAGAGGTCATTTGCACACATGAATGAAGTTATTTTGACGCATTCCAGCACAAACTTTCAGGAGCCTTCTTATCTCTGTTATTCGTGAATAGATGTAGTTAAAAATTTCATGTCAGTGCCAAATTTGTCTATAGAAAGGTATTAAAGTAATCAAGTGCCCACATTCTAGTTGACAACGTAATTATGTAGTACTTTGTAATTGTAACGTGTCTGAAATTGCCAACTTTTATCTAATTTATAAGCCTGTATTGTTCATAATTATGTGGTCACCTTTACCCCACATATGTAAATTAAGTTGCCTAATTATTGAAAAGAACAACAACAACAGCAGCAACAACAAAACATTTACATACAATTTACACAATCAGTGTTTATAAATCTTTAATTTACTGAAATGTTCAGTTAAAAGTCTGTACAACATAGAAAATAAACTTTGTTCCTGACATGCAAGACAATTAAAGTTCACAAATGCACAGAACAGACTTGGCAATATTAACTGTCCATTTCTTAATTACAATTGTCCTGCATTTAAACAACCCTAAAATATATTTGTTCAATAAAATCTCTTGATCCAGATCTGTACAAAGTCTTTCAAAAGCTTGTTGATATCTTGAAAACATGTCTCAACAGTTCAGTGTTGCCCTTAGGCGGCTTGGAGACCGACTCTTTAAGAAGCACTATGACATAATTCCACTTGATACGTTTCTCTGTAAAGTTCAAACAGAAATTTGAAGCCTATTTGGAGCTATTTAACGCTTAAAGAAAACATGTTATTCTTTTCAGATCATTATTTTACATTTTGTTCATTGTAAACCCCAATATTGATCTAAATTTATTTACTGGAAACAGATCCATTCACTCAAAACTGCTCAACTAATTCACTGCTGTTGGCCCATATTCATATTAGAGAAACATATTAGAGTTTAGCTGTAGCAAACAGTTGGTTATGGTGTTTTTTTGTTTGTAAAAAATGCTACAAAACATTTGGCAACCCTTTAAGTATGGCCCTGAGTCTTAATTTATCAAAGAATCAAGAATGTAAGTACATGTGAGTGGGGATAGGGGGTAGGTGAAAACAATATTTTTTGAGCACTCAAGTCTTGAATGCAACTTTTAGTAAGCTTATTACACAGAGAAAACCATTATAACATGGTTTAAAGCTTATAAAAGTTGATTTCACGCAATATGTCTCTGTTAATAATTAATCTTAGGCATTTCGCACTGTCCATGGTCAAACGCAGGTTGACCCCACACAGTTCAAGCTTGTGCTGTTGCCGTGGTGATTTTAAGAGCATCTAAAAGGTTGCGTTGTCGAATTTCAGGAATACTGATGGTGTCCAAATGAGACTCTGGGATCCATCCGCGGTGTCTGTCGGATAATCTGGTTCCCTCAACCCAATCTGCAGGGAAAAAAAAGGCAGAAGTGTGAACCATCTGTAGCCTACAATACAGATAAAACAAGCTAGACAGGGAATGAACCAGGACCCAAACCAGGTCTAAACTAGGACTGTTCCAGTTCTAAACCAGGTCTAAACTAGGACTGTTCAGTTCTAAACCAGGTCTAAACTAAGACTGTTCCAGTTGTAAACCTGGTCTAAGCTAAGACTATTCTAGTTCAAAACCAGGTCTAAAATAGGACTATTCCAGTTGTAAACCTAGTCTTAACTAGGACTGTTCCAGTTCTAAACCAGGTCTAAACTAAGACTATTCCAGTTGTAAAGTTGGTCTAAACTAAGACTATTCCAGTTGAAAACCTGGTCTAAAATAGGACTGTTCCCGTTCTAAACTAGGATTATTCCAGTTGTAAATCTGGTCTAAACTAAGACTATTCCAGTTAGAAACCAGGTCTAAATTTAGGACTATTCCAGTTGTAACCCAGGTCTAAAATGAGACTAGTCCAGTTCTAAACCAGATCTAAAATAGGACTATTTCAGCTCTAAACCAGGTCTATAATTGGACTATTCTAGTTCTAAGTCACGTCTGAACTTGCCAAATTATTCCTGCATTCCACCAGAAAAAAAAAACACACGTCCCTTCATAATAAAACATGCAACAATGGCATTATGTAACTTTATTGATGGAGCGAGAGCCATCTGATTGTCTCTTGCAGGTGGGGTCACAAAACCAGGTTACAGATCAGATCTGTGGAGAGGCAAGCTTGCCTCACTCAGAGATGCATTTATCAAGATATTTCTTTAGCAATAGCAACACTTGTAATTGAAAAAAACAAGCTTAATGGAATACTGTGGAACTGTGTGAACTGAAAAAAACTAAACTAAACTAACAAACAACTAAAAACAAAAGACTTACGGTCGCTGCTCTGTTGGTGAACTAAAATGATGTCTGCTTTGTCTAAGGAGAGCTCGTCTGGTTGCTGTCCGACGAAAGCTCGTATGCACTGCATCTGTGCAAAATCTGCAAACAGAAAAAAACAGTTCAAGTTAATAGATGCTTTTGGAAAATAAGTAAGAAAATACAATTCAGTGGAGTTCAATCCATCAACCTGTGTCATACAAAGTATAAAATAGTGCAGACAGAATCAATATTTGTTTCTCTTGTTAATCTAAAGTTTAAAGTTAGATAGCCAACCTTTTCAGTGCAATCTTACTCCACTGACCAGTCATGAAGACCTACTAAATACTTCAAAAATCTAAACTATTTAATCCAAGCTTGTTTATATAGCACATTTAAAACATATTTAGCTGACCAAAGTGCTTCACAAATAAGTCATTAGCAAAAGACAATGCACAATTAACAGTAAACATAGAAAAAGCATGATTAATCTTAACACATACTAGTGGAGGCATTCCTTTTATGTGAGGAGTATTCCAGGAGCAGTAGAGATTTTTCACAGGAAAAAGCTAAACTAATGTTAATATTTATTTTTTGAACTAGGTCAATGAGCTGGCCTTTCAACAAGCACCAACATCGTGGTCACGTTACTCTACTAAATAAACTTTGTTCTGAAACTCTAATGTTTGAGGTCTTATGTGTTCTTATATAACTCTATATGGGAGAGTCACGTTTTATGAATGAAACAACAAACTTAAAATAACAAATGTTAAACCAGATTATTATGTGTTAGAGACTGGGTCCACAAACTTAATACCTGTGGCTTAACTTCCTTTAAACAGAGGAATTATGCATTTGTGCTTGAATAATGTCACTACTTAAAAAACATGAGACAGTTTTGGTTTCTTGTGGGTAGGTCCAATAATTACAGAGATATTAATAACCATAAACCAGGTCAACAAATCTGCAATTCGACATTTAAAAGCAAAACCAAAGAATCCAAGCCCGCCCTCCAGCTCAGTGTTAAACTGTTTCACATGATAACACAACCTTCTTTAGGACAATAAGATTTAATACAGATGGAGGCAGCTAAAATTAATATTATTAAAACACAAATTTCTGTTGTAATGGTTCTAGTCGTTACTAAAAATGACCAAGGTTCAACATATGTGAAGTTACCTTTTCAATATTTCATTTACAAGTTTAATTTTATAGATAAGAAAATCTGGCTCTTGCCCCCTATTCCAGTTAGAAACGTGGTCTAAACTAGGTCTATTCCAGTTCTAAATCCGGTCTAAACTAAGACTATTCCAGTTCTAAACCTGGTCTAAACTAAGACTATTCCAGTTCTAAATCCGGTCTAAACTAGGACTATTCCAGTTGTAAACCTGGTCTAAACTAAGACTATTCCAGTTCTAAACCTGGTCTAAACTAAGACTATTCCAGTTCTAAATCCGGTCTAAACTAGGACTATTCCAGTTGTAAACCTGGTCTAAACTAAGACTATTCCAGTTCTAAATCCGGTCTAACCTAGGTCTATTCCAGTTGTGAACCAGGTCTAAACTTTACCTCTTTAATAATTCATACGCAAGTTCAGTTTTATCGATACAAAAATCTGGCTCTTGCCCCCTATCTGGGAATTTGACACCATCACAAATCGGAATCTGAAAACTACCAATGGACAGTCTAAAATACTGTGATGTAATGCGAAACAAAATCTATTTAATGTCATGATACTTTTTTGTTCTTCTTGTATAACTAAAGTAAAAGTTAAATATCATTAGATATTCTGACCTTGTGCGGTGGAAAAGTCCACTTCAGGATGTGGTCGGGACAGGGCTGATATCCATCGTAGCTTATCACTCCTGCGCACAGATAGACAGTATTCAGACTAATTTAACATTTTTCACACACATACTTTTAAAGATACCATTTGTAATTATATTGGTCAACCTGGAGCAGTTGCATTCTCACATTTCACCACTAGATGCTGTCTACGTTATTAATGTGCCTGCTTTGGTCTGACTGGTAAAAAGCAAATAAATGTACAGATGGTAGCTTTAAATAGTGCAATTGTGATTTTGTAGTTTTGTAATCTTCTATTCATTATGTCACAATTGGACAATGCAGTTTTTCTAGTACAGTTTCTGATACGCAATCTGCCTGTCTCCATGTGGATGTTAGTGCTTTACCTTGAATGTTCCAAAGCATGGCATTAAATCGTCTATATTTCTTCAATTATATGGGTCAAAAAGCACCTGTTACAGCCCCAGGACTCCAGTTCACCATTTATTTTGTTTGTGATTTAGGTTATGTTTATATGATGACGGTCTGAACAGAAGACGCAAAAGTGGCGTCGCGTCTTCACTTTTTATTCCACGTTTAGACGAGTGTTTTTGGGAGGAAATCTGAGTGCATACGGTGATGCAAAAGTGTGTGGAATTCAATTGGGTATGCATGCCAGGCGGCTCGGTGGTGACGCTAGATGTTGATGTATGTAACGTAAAACGTGTACACGACGTGAGCAGATCTGACCAGAATTTTGCGTCTTAGGTAGTGTAGACGGAAACATTACAGTGGAGCATATTCAACTTTTCCACTCTGGAGGGTGGTTTCAGATTTTTGCATTTTTAAGCCCCAAAAACGCCATCAGTGTCTAAACAAAAGGCACTTCCGTTAAAATATTTAGTAGTTTTTACCCATAAGTGTTCTCGCGTAAACAGGCCCTGAATTTCTTTTTCTGATTTCTGCTGTGGGAGCCCTTGCAGCAAATTGGTGGTCTGCTCTCCAGCCTGGTCTTGGTTGGCTGCTGGAGTCTGGTCCCAGATTGGTGGGGCATGTCTAAACCAGGCCAGTCCCACCTCACCTGCAGCCCCCTCCCCTATGTAAGCAGATCAGTTACACATGTTTGGTACTGCTGCTCTTTGTGGCCACTGACATTTTGTGTTTTTTTTGTGTCTCTTTTGTGTCAGTCACTTTGTTTGTACTAGTATGTGTCTGACTTGGTGTCAGACAGATACTTCTGTTTGTGGTTTTTGTGACTTTATTTTGGGTCATTTGTGATTTAGTTTTGTTTTATGTGTTTTATGTGTCCTTTATGTGTTTTTCTATACTCCTGCGTGACCTGTTTTTTGACACAAAACCTGTTATTGGTTAATCTTGTTATTTAGTTTCTTAGTTTAGATTATTTTGTGTATACATTTTAGACCACTTTTGTTATTTTGCCTTTTACATCCCTGTTCATTAAATTTTTCCATCTTGGTTTTGGTTACTTCCCTAACCCAGCGAGCAGGGGTTAGGGAAGCAAAAGCACCCTTAAAAACGTTTTCTACAATGTGTACTCTGAACAGAATCCTACTTTTTAAGCATATTTCCCAAGTCTAACTGCAATAACAATATGCATTTCTTTTTTTATCCCCCAAATCCTGCAGTTCTATTCTAGACAAAGCAGTAACATGGTACCCTTGGCCAGAAATGTTACGCAGTGTATATTTAACAACCTTGTATGAAGTAGCACACAGCTGTATAAGCAGGGCCCTGTATATAGACTCACTGTGTGGCTGTGCGCAGTAGCAGGGACTTGTGGGACGTGTGCAGTCTGAACACATTCTTCTGGAGCGAGTGCAGTTTGATCCTGAAGTTTTCCACTCGGAGCTCAGACACCGGACACGTGTCTATCACTGTGAACCGGCCTCCCCTGTCAATCAAACGCAACAGGTGAATGAGTCAGGAGCTGCATATTACACATGCCTCTTACTGTAAATGAGTGTGGTGATGTAATAGGGGTGTCTAAACTATGGCCCAAACCCTCAGACTAATTGTTTTTAGTTCTGTACTGTACTCAAATAATCATCTGCAATCATTAAAATTTGTTCTAAGCCTAAATTAAGGTACTGTGGCTTTGTGAAAACCTCTGTTAAATGCATTCATCTTAATAGAAAAGAACAGAACGCCTTTTATTGTCACTATACACACGTACAATCCACAGTATACACATGCACAGCGAGATTAAAAGCAACTCATTCACTATTAATCACTATTTTTATGCATATTTGCTAGAATAATACTGCTCCTTTCTTAATAAAGTGAAAGATAAAAACACTTTGTTGATTTGTACAGAGAGGATGTAGAAATATAATTGTTTTGTTTCATGTAATTACAGAGATATTAACCATAAAGCAGATCAAAACACCTGCAATTAGACAGCTAAAAGGGAAATTCTACTAATTCTAATTATTCTGACCAGCCCTTTAGCTTCATACCAATTGACAATTTCGATTAAAAAAAAGCTGAAACTCTATAGGCTTCTAAAAATGCTGTGACGTCATGTAAACTCAGCCTCACATGTCATTTCTAAATTCTCAACAGTTTAAATGCATAAAACTGACTTACTCTTTTTGTTGTGAGACCAGTAAGTGATCGTTGAACAAGTGCAAATATAAGCTCCTCTCTTGTTCCTTCACAGAGAAATCCATCAGTTCGGTGACTTTGCCTTCACGAACCAGGATCCGAGACTGGCTGATCAGAGGGAGGGTCTAGTGAACAGACACACAGAACAGTTTAATAATGATTCATGATATTTTTACAGATATTTTAATTTGTGAATGAATTTACCTTGCATTCGAAGTCCACTTTAGCGCTCAAAGAAACCAGCGACTCTATGCTTTTCATTTGTGTGATGCTGTCATTACTTTCTTGAATTAACTACAAGAGAAATCATTGAAACACATAATATTATTAGCTTTAAATAGCACTTTTCCAAATGATCAAAAATTAAATTGCATCCGTTATTTTTTCAGTTCATGCTCGATGGTGGTACGCTACAACACACCACAGATGCCCTGAGGAGGACTGATGGAGGCGAGGCTGCCAAACACTCACTAACATCTCATTCATATACAGGCACAGTGGGTGAAGTGTCTTGCCCAAGGACACAACAACATCACACCCTGGTCGCAGTGTAGTTTGAATGCCTGATCAGACTGGTGGCGTATCTTGTACCATGACAATAAAGGTGAGCAAAGCATGTTTTTTTACTGCACAAATTAACCCTTGGAAATCTAAAATGTAAAATAGATGGAAAAAAAAATTGATAATATCCCAATGGTTGTTTTGGAGATATGCAAAATTTGAATACTGATTATATCTTATAACTAGGGATGTAACAATAACCGAAATATCATGATATCGTATCGTCAACAATCTCTCAATAATAACGTGGGCCATCACAATATATCAAATTACATGTTTCCTTGCTTAAATTTTTTGTTATGGTGCAGCAACTACATGATCATGATTCTTCGCTCGGTTTCAGTGCAGATTTCTGTTATTTAGCACTTTGAAATCTTAATTAGTAGTATTATGGCAGAACCAAAGTATTGTAATTCTGTTCACCTCTACAATATCACAATAAATTTTGTTTGTAGTTGTAAATTGTGAAACTATTGTACTGAGAAATTTGGATATTGTTACATCCCTACTTTTAACTATTAAAATATTCTCAAAAAGACGTAGACATACAGTATCTAGTGAAGTCAAACAAGGGCATAAGTAATATGTCCTGCACTCTGGTAGTTCATTTTATCGTCCATTCACATTTTGTTTGACACTTGAACCTCAACCACAACATTTACAGGCACATTTGAGGATATTCTTGATGCATTGTTAAAAATACTGTCTGATTATTGTTATCAAGGAAATTCAAATAAATACTGAGATATACATTTTGAGGGTAAAGAGAGGGGAGAGACATTCAGCAATTTGTCTTAAGGAATCCAGCATAACATGTGCATAGACCTAAGTCTTTTGTCACAGTGAAGCACAATGTAAGTACCTTTTCCAGTAATCTTAAAGCTTTGATGGCTTGTATCGCCTCAGGAGTCCCTGGAGTGGTCCTCTTCACAATGTTCTACACAAAAATAAAAATAATATTTGCAGAACATTAGCAAAATATAATCTTAAACACTTTATATATCTTGCACATATATAATTACAGGCATTAAATTTCTAACAAAAGAAAAAAAGTGTTTGCTTGGCATCACCTGCTTGTCCCCATGAAGATAGAATAGTTTAATGCCATACTGTAAAACATTCCAGTCAGAGCAATAACATCTCCATGGAGACAAGCAGGTGGCAGACCCCCCACCAGAGAAGCTACATAGTTCATCTTCAGTTTCATCACAGAAAATGTATATTAGCCTTAAACCCAGCTATTACTAGTTGTGAAGTCTAAAGTCGCACCTGCACCAGGAGTTTGATCCGTGTGATTCTCTGAAAAGGTAAAACCAGAAAGGACCGAAGAGGAAGTCTCTGACACACAGAACTCCGCTCCAGTTTCTCCACAACACGCTTGAACCCTGGATTCTCATTCCTACAAGAAAAACAGCAGTTTAGTTTTGTCAGGTTTGTCAATAAAAGAAATCACACATTTACAATACCGGTCAAAAGTTTTAGAATACCACACTTTTTCCAGTTTTTTACTCTTGACCAATGGAAATCAAATATTCTTCATAAAGTTCTTCCCAAGTCTGTTGCAGAAGTTCTCAGAAATGTGTGGCACTTGTAGGTTTCTTGACTTTCACTCTTCTGTCCAGTTCATCCCAAAACCACGTCAATGGGGTTTAAGTCTGGAGACTGTGCTGGACACTCCATGTTTTCAAGCTTTACCATCTTCTTCTTTTTTGCAGATGTAGTTTTGGCAGAGCTTGGACTTGTGTTCTTTTATCTTTTTTTAACCTCTGGCTGTTCAGTACTTTCCTTTTTTACCATTTCAAGCTCTTCATTGGACTTGTACGACTTGATTTGCAATAAATAACTGGAAAAATGAGGGTGTTCTAAAACTTTTGACCGGTAGTGTATATGGGTGGGGCGAGACACTGTTCCCACAAAACAAGACTTTAAGATTTTAACATAATTACATACTAAATCATTACGGTCAACATGCATTTAACAATTTGGCTTCTCAATTTACATCTCAGGAGCATTAATTATTTTTTGTTCAAACCAAATGTAATCAATCAGAGTTCATTTTCCTCATGTGTCTGTTCAAACTCTTGAAAAAATTGTATATTCAAGAGGATAAAATGATGATGTACAGACTCATTACAGTTGCACAGGGGTCTTACATGAGTCGCTGGTAGGTTGCGTCTTGGTAGGACTGATTGGTCAGGTAGGGAACGTAAACCATCTTAAAGCGCTGACACTGACGAGCAATGACGTCACACACAGAGAAGTGCATGATGTCCGATTCAACCTTCTCCTCCAGTTTGGCCAGAAAACTGAAAAATAAAAACGAAATTTGAGTTGAAATTAATAACTGTCAGGGTTTTAACCTTACAATCTTAACAAGTCTTGGTCAAAACTGGCTTGGTATATAACTTTTCTTCAGGTCTCCATGGAGATGTTGTTGCTTTGCCTAGAATGTTCCACAGTATGGCATTAAACTTATCAACAAGCAGGTGACTACAAGTTGGAAAGCTGAGTTTGCTCATAGTAAGTACAGTTTTTTAGCAATAAAAACACATGTAATTGAATACATATGATATGTTTAATGCTATATTACTAAGGTGACCAGGTTTTTAGGTTTGTGCTGGTTGATAATAATAAAATTCTGAAAAGAGTGTGTAATTAAGGAAAATTGTTATGCACTCGGCCCATTCATGATCAACATGTGAGTCAGCACAGTCACATTTTCTTTGTGTTTTGGTCATTTTTAAGCAGCTTTTCTGTATTTTACCTAAACAAGTGACAATTTATGCCTCTCTTTACTGTTGACAGGGATCAAATTGGACAAAAATAAGGACACCAGGGACATTTCTTGAAAAAACTGGAACAAATCAGTGGTTTTGGATAAATCTGCTGGGACAGGGGGCATAGGGCTCAAAACTGGGACTGTCCCAGGTAAATAGGGGCGTCTGGTCACCATGTATACCGCGAAACATTCCAGATAAAGCCAAAGCATCTCCACGGAGACAAGCAAAAAATGATAAAGCATGAAACCCAATGGACCAAAGACCAAAGCGGCAGATGAGATTGAATGTGTCAGCAGCTACACTTAAAATCTTCTAGTGGTTATCAAATTGGCTAGAGGCGAGATAACAGTAACAATTTCAGAAATAAACAAGTAATTAATTCAAATGACCTGTGGCTAATGGCCCGAACATCAGAGAGTCTGGAAAACAGCCAGTTCCTGTCCTGAGTGGTCAACAGCGCCCCCAACTGTTTAGACTTAACAAAGTGCTCAACAACAATGTCCAAACTTCTGCAGTAGGACGCCTCTGATGTGACCACCTCAAACCTCACCTAGAAAAAATTAACAAATGCATATAAATTAACATGAAATGAAACCAAGGTCCAAACGCATGAAATTATATTATCATTCTATCTATTTTTTCTCAAATGCGTATCTAGTTTTGAGATTTGTTTGACTTCTGGAGACTATGAGTCACACCTTGGGGGGTCAAAAGCATTCACATCTTGCACCATTTCAAATTTCCTACAGACAAAGGTTTACTGGTACAGTGATGACGGTAAAGCTGGTTTAGGAGCTTGTTTGCACTTGAAAAGGAAAGGTTGATTCATATATTTTCCTTTAAATTGGAATATTTGTGCATAGGTTGAGTAATGTGAAACTGAATATTTAGTCATTTATAATGGAAAAGTGAAACAATACCTCCACTAAAATTAGTAGTGAGTAGTAAGGGAAAATATCTATTGTGCTTTTTTGGACAAGCATTGCGATTCAAATTTCACATTGTAAACATCCAGGAGTTTTAACATTTGAGAGAAGACTGGAATACTATTAAATGCAAACAAGAATCCAGTGCATGTTTTTAATAAAACTAGATAGAGATAAAGATATTCTGCTGTTTGTTGAGGAAATTCTTTACTGAAATTGGCTAATTACGACTAGTTAGGATAGATTTACTCTTTGGTCATGGTCGTATATTATTGAGAATGGAATTCCAAGCCAAAAATGTTAAAAGTAAAGGTAACACTTTATTTTACACTTAATAACATCTAACTACCCGCTTATTAGCATCGTTGTAAATGGTTATTTTGTCATTAATTAGTATTTATTCAGCACTTATTAATGTCTAAGTCCCCATAAGCTTATTCTGCTATTAGTTAGACATTTACAAACACTTTCCTATGAATACACTCCTTATTACTGCTTATTAATATGATAGTAGGTCATTTTTGTCCATGAATTATGATTCTAATAAGCTTTTTGCACAAATAAGTAAAAATTACACTTCTTGTGGTACTAGTCCTTAACAACACTAGTTTATTAAAATCATAATTAATACACAAAAATTGCCTAGTATCATATTAATAAGCAGTAATAAGGAGTGTATTAATAGGAAAGTGTTTGTAAATGTTTAATAGCAGAATAAGCGTATGGGGAATTAGACATTAAAAAGGGTTGAATAAATAGTAATTAATGACAAATTAACCATTTACAACTATGTTAATCAGCAGGTAGTTAGATGTTAGCAAGTGTACCCTAAAAAAAGCGTTAAAAAGTAAATCTAAAGTAAATCTAATAACAACATAGTATTCTGTTGGCCCTAAAGCCAGACCAGTGCCAGACAACTGTTAGACTACTGTGGATTGAGCAATTATGTAAAAATGTCCCTTTCATTTTACTTTCAATTTCATTTCACTTACTTCACATTCATTCACAATACAATCATTTATCATTGTGAAATGCTCAGAGCAATTGTATATGAACAAGAAACAAGCATCATTATCAAATCCAAAGAACATAAACCGCTCATAGTTCAACATTGAGCCTAGGGGGCAGGTCAAAACTCTGTGGAAGAATTTGTCTTTCAAAACACATTTTGGCCTGGTTTACATTTAAAATTCCAATATTACGCAAAACTGACTCATGTAGGAGTATTTTTACTGCATCAAAAACATACATGTTCTGTTTTGTTCCATTCAGACATGTTTGAGAAACCCTTTATCTGTCCATCTACAGCTCCAAACCTCAAAATGCTCTGTTCTACCTTGCGATTTCATGAAGCTGCAGTTTTCAAGTTAACAGCTACTTTTATCTTTTCTTTAGTAGAAATTGGCTGAAATATGTTTTTTGTTGAAGGAAAAAACATCATAATGAGGGCCCTTTTGTATCTCTGTAATTACAAAAACTGGCAGAAAGTTCAAAGTTTTCTCTATCAGCACAAATTAACTTGAAATATTTTTGTTCCGTTGTTCTGTCATTGTAAAAACATCAAATTTTGAGTAGTTTGGCTTTTCAAGATGTTATTTTTTTGTAGTATTGTACAATAACATTACCTCTTGTAGTCGTCTCTGGTCCTCTGTGAGCTCTTGTAACTCGGGGCTGTTCCCGACGGTGGGCAGTTCCCTCCAGAGAGTGGCCGACCCCCCCAGAGAGATGGAGAGGCGCGGGGACGAGGCTCTGCGCTGGCTGTGGACGGGGGGGCTGTGGCGGGCTTAGACTACTTACATTGGAGACCGAGCTGCTGTGGGAGAGGGAGTGTGGGTGAGGGACCTGGGGCAGAGGGGGGAGAGCTCTGCGAGCGGGGCAGGGGGAGGTGGCAGGAGAGGATGGTTCACAGACTGACACCACATCCGAACGAGCCTGCCGGAGGATTTCAAAGTTCTGGGCGGCTTCGCTGTACTGCTGGTAGAGCTGAGTAGCTTCTGGAAGAGAGACGAATCAGACGAGGAAAGGTTAAAGTTAAGAAATCTGAATCAGAAAAGGTTTATTGTCATTGTCAGTGAACATACATTTACATCAAAGTAATAAATTATGAATATTAATGGTCCTATATTACACAAACTGACTCCTGTGAGCTTTAAGCCATGTTAGAATCTTATTATCTCATCAAAAACATACCGGGTGTGATGTTTTGTTTAATTCACACATGTTTGAGTAACCCTTCAAAACGCTCTACTCCACCTTATGATGTCATGAAGTAACAGTTTTCAAGTTAACCTTTTACTTTCATTTCAGTAGAGATTTGGCAATTCCAGGGCTGAAATTATCCAAATTATTGTTTAAAATTATTATTTTTAAAACACAGTGGAGTACTTCCTGTATTACCACATGACATCACAAGGTGGAACATCGTGTTCTGTTTAAGAGAAGAACTCAGCCAAAATATGCAGGATTTCTGTGTTAAACATGTGTGAATGAAAAAAACAAACAAAACACAACTCC
This sequence comes from Boleophthalmus pectinirostris, assembly GCF_026225935.1. Classification (NCBI taxonomy): domain Eukaryota; kingdom Metazoa; phylum Chordata; class Actinopteri; order Gobiiformes; family Gobiidae; genus Boleophthalmus; species Boleophthalmus pectinirostris. The sequence goes on from NW_026571447.1 coordinate 30,443,799, forward strand.
AGGTGTTTGTAATAAGAAAACAACATACTAGTAGATCAGAAAAGGCGTAATATGGACCCTTTAACGTATTAAGTACCGGCATGACAACTAATTTTAAAGCACAAAGAAATACTGTGATAATTGATAATATTGAAACTACATTATGCCACCAACATAAAGCAGGATAATCCCATTTTTAAACAGATAGTGCCATTAAAAGGCCTGGGCTATAACAAATAAGGGATGAAGCAATAATTAGCCAAAGAAAGAACAAAAAAATTGTTATTGTACAGCAATAAATATTAGTACAAAAAATATTGTTCCAGCTTTCATGTATTGAATGATTAGTCGCTTTAGTAACTGTTGTGACCTAGAATAATGTACGGTATTATAAAACATGCATAAAATAAGGTGTTAAATACAAAAATATACAGCATGGACAGAACAATCATGTAAAACCAGCAGGAAGTAGATAAAGGTAGAAGTGGATATATCAAAAAAAATAAAAAAATTATAAAATAAAGCAAACTCGATTAGTCAAAAGCAGCGAAATCAGACCCTAATCTGCTTCTCTCTGTTGAAAGTTGACACTGATTTGAAAAAGTATCGATACAAAAAAAAAAAAAAAAAAAAAAAAAAAAAAACATAACAAGGACAAAATTGGACCTTCCCACATCAGTTCTACAAAGATCTTGGCCCTTGATTTGTATCAGAACTGGTATAAAAAAGACTTTATGGTAAAATTAAAGGAACAACAATTATTTTGTTTTAAGAGCAGAGTATCCTTATCATTGTAATGAGTTGAAATTTTATATAGTCTATTATAAAACATTTTAAAAACACTGCAAGAGAGATGATTAAATCTAAAATATAAAACAAACACACTGAGTCTGTGTAATATTTCAAATAAGAGGTATATCTACACTTAATTACAATCTTTTATTACATGTTTTGGATAATACTTCAACCTCAAATACGACACGACATTTGCAAGTACATTTCTGATGTACTATAATCATCGTGATAGTCAAATAAATCTTATTTATCTTTGTCAGTAGTGCCCAGTCCCAGATACAGGCCAGTGTGAGCCAAAGCAGGTGCTTCAGAGTGATGGAAAGTGTGCACACTGCATGTACACTACTAGTGACACACACCTTCTCGTTCATTTTTTTTTTCTTGTTTTTTAGTACTTTCTACATTTTAGATATATACAGAAAATATCAAATAGATGAAGCAAGATATATGATATTATTTAGTAAAGAAAAAAAGTCAACAAAGCAAAGGGTGGATTTAAGCATTTGGTTATGATTTTTTTTTTTTTTATGTTTACTGGTTATTTAACTTTCCATACACCCACATATCCTACTTCATCTTTCACTTTATATCAAATGTAGAAAGTAGTACACATATATATATATTAAAAAAAAAAAAACACTGAATGAGAAGTTGAGTCATAACTTTTCACTGGTAGTCTACAGCAATCAACAATCATAACAAAATATTATACTGAATAGTCAAAAGTCCTTAAAATGTCCCCTACAAACAGGAAACTTGTGAATAGGAGCTGTTTGCCTTTGACATTCCTTTAGCACAAACTTGTTGGAATTTTCAGAGCCAGCATCTGTTGGAGATAGGAGCACATGCACAAACCTGCCTGTTCCTGCGCAGACACACACGCGCTGGGCTGCAGTACACTCTGCTGTCCCACCTTTTGCAACAAATCTTGATTTGTGCTGCGATAAATGTGTTTTTGTTCAAAAGAGTCACCAGTGTTTCACTAGATGGGCATAAGGGGGCGATTATAAAACTTGCTCACTTCAGGACTTCAGCACCTTTTTACTGGGATATGTATGCAGAGATGGGTAGAGAAGCCAAAATAGCACTCAAGTAAGAGTACACTTCAAAATAATATTACTCAAGTAGAAGTACATAGTAGTGATCTAAAAAATGAATCAAGAGTGAAAAGGTTACTACTGAACTAGTAACTCTCTGGGCCTAACGTGACATTTAATTTGAAAATAACGTAATGGGAAGGACAAAAGATTATGAATACATAAAGATACATAAAATCTAAATTTTTGTCAAAGCTTAGACCACAAAAATGATCACTTACAGATTTTTTCAATAAAAAGTTACCCAAGTAGTAATGATAGCATGGCTAGAGAACTACTCTGAGATGTACTATACTATAAAACAATTACTGAAGTAAATGTAACCGAGTACTACCCCCTTCTGCCCGTACAAACATTCATAACACAATACACAGAACCTCAAGATGATATTGACACTGTAAAGTTCACTTTTTTCTTTATGTTCCAGAGGATCCATAGCAAATGGGAAATTCAATTCTGTCAAGTGGACAGAATTTTAAGAAGTTGACAGAATTTAATTTCTCCTTTGCTATTACTGTTGGTAATTCATCCTAGGGTTGTCAAATGTGTCGATAATCAGATACGAATCGATATCAAAACTAGTATCGAAAGTAGATGCTAAACTGAGCAAGTACCGATACTAAAAAAGCCACATCTACAGGACAGAAATGAACCTTTCCTGAATAACTTTAGAATGATCTTGAGCTATATCAGCACAAATATAAGAGCACATAGACTAGTACACACCATGGACCACTGTGGAACTGACCTGAACCACTGAGGGATTACACAGATATAAGACTGCATGGTAACATAAAATAAAATACTATTATATACTATTCCATATTGTACCTTATTATACTAAGTGGACACCAGTGAGACTAGCAGCCAAACTGTTTACTCAAATGCAGATATTTAAAGAGTTTTATCTCCCAAACCCAAACCACAGTGTTGTCACAGACTTGAAAGATGCACATTACAAGAAACCCATCTCATGTTTTCCCAGACCAAGACAGAGTAGATTTAATCAGACCAGATGCGTCAATTCAATGTCTAGCCTCACTTATCTTTAGTACATGTGTGCATTTGAAGTTTTCTTCCATTACCTGAATATTAAAAGGATAAAATGAAGACACTTACTGAAATACTTGGAGTTCGGCTTTCGTTTTCTAATGTGCAAAACATTCCTGCAGAGAAATGTAATAAAAGAAATCTTTAATAAACAACAGCACCTTGTGACATTAAAGCTTGTGTTATTCTGAATGACAATTAAGGCATGTTCACACTTGTTATGTTTAGACTTGCTCTTACTTTTTCCAGGGAATTATTAGTAGAAGATTCATGGAAGTTTCACTTTTTATTTATCTGTCTGTCTATTTGTCACTTTAGTCCTGGTCTAGTCCAGGTTTAATTGTGTTAAGTACAACAGCATTACAGATGACTTGACTGATCCTGTTCTTACTGTTTCCAGAGGATTATTAGAAAGTATCTTGTTTAGTTCTAGTTTAGTCCTGGTCTCTTGTCCATGTTTAGTCTTTGTCTAGCCCACATTTAGTCTTGGTCTAGTCTAGGTTTAGTTCCAGGTTTAGTTCCTGATTTAGTTTCAGGTTTAGTTCCAGGTTTAGTTCAGATACAAAAAAACTATTACATGCAATAAATAAAGGAATACATAATACCAATGCAGAAGTGGTGGAAAGTACCGTACCTGAATTTATATAATTTGGTATCTGTACTTTACTTAAGTACATACAGGAGACACATTACTGAATAGGACTGAAAAGTAAAAGTATTTTTCATTATTGTTTGAAACCTACTGAAAAGTCTGAGAGTTTTTTTTTTTTTTAAATCATGTTCATAATCTGAGTAAACAAAAAGATGCAAAGAAAAACAGCTAGAAACAAACTATTGATTCAGTTGTTTCTACTGATCAAAATTCTGCCCAAATCTTTATCAAAATCACTACATTTGAAGCTTCATTACATCTGAAAACATGCATCAAATACTTTTACTTTTTACTCTTAAAGTACATTTTTAAAAAGGATAAAAGATGCAATATTTACATTTAAGTAAGTTTGAAGCCTATTATTACATAAAATAGGTACAGTTATTTTATATTATACTTATCGCATATAATTATGAAGTTAAATAAAGAGAAAAGTAGAGTCTTACCTTAGATCCAGCTCTCCCCAGCTTTTGCTTCTACTGTCCTCATCATCTGGAAGAAAGAAGAATCCAACTGATGAAATGGATTCTTTCAATAGCAGCATTTCTTCCACTAGCAACATTTCACAAACTCAAAAAATAAAATACAAAATAGCAAAGTAAAAAATAAATAGCTGCGTTTGTCAATCACACTTCTGAGTTTCTATATTGGATGTTCCTGGTAGACTGATTCAAAACCGATTGAGCCCTCCTCTTCTCTTTCAACTTTTGGCTTTCCCTTCAGTCCCTCCTCCTCCTCCTCCTCTTCACCTCCCACACAGCATAACTGCATCAAAGTGACGTCCTATTAAGTGTAACACCATTACAGAAGACTTGACTGATCTTGTTATTGTTATTTTTCCAGAGAATGATACGCAATTAACACACACATTCACACTCAACCAATAAACCTAGGAAAAGTGATTAATGAACATCAACTTTACGGTTATATTTTGAGTAGTATTAGTAGTAAGTCTATTGTACAGCACTGTCCTTGTTCCACCTTTTTTATTATAAATTTGATACTTTGTTGTATCTTAAAGTGCATGGATAACAACTAATTTCTTATATTTTTTATTGTATTCACATTTTCGTATTACACTCTGAAAATTAGAGGTTTACTGTACGATATGTAACGTCACTTTTCTCTTTTTAATTCTTTCATGTTGACCCAAAAAGTATTGTTTGGATTTTAAAGGTGGATTATGTAAATTTCCTAGTTGAGCGTCTGCTACCTACTTGTCTCCGTGGATACAGATGTTATTGCTTTGCATACATTTTTTTTACAGTATGGACTTTAACTTTCTACTTTCAACTTTAATCTTTCAGTTTAGAGACAACCAGGTGTTGGAACCAGGGCTGGTTAAAGGTCAAATCTATTATGTAATTTCACAAAGGATAGGTTCACAAGAGGAAAGGTTTCACGGTGGAGCTTTACGATATATGGGCTACTTAAAACTTAAATGGAAAAAGGTGACGTGTCTTTTGAAACGTATTTGAACTGCACTTTTCTTAAGTATCCAAGTATATGTTTTGATTGTATGACTGAGCTACGGTGACTAAGTCCATGTAGTAAAAACATCATCAAACCAACAAACTAAATACATTTAAACTAATAAAAAATACTCATATAATACTAAATATTTTGAATTTATCACGTTTTAACTCATGTGGACCTTGTAAAAAAAAAAGGCATTAATGTGGAGAAGGTTTTAGAAACTCTTTTTGCAGAGTAGAATCAGCAGACCACCAGTGTCCGCTTGTCTTTTACCTGATGTTGAGAATATTCGGGTTCTGCGATCTCTCCCCACACCTTCTTCCTCCTCTTCGTCTTCGTCTTCATCCTCCTCTTTTACAGCGTCTTCTTGTTTTTTTGTTAAGCGAATTCCCCGTCTCCTAATACGCGCCTCTGTACCCCAATCTCGAAAACTAAAACTGGTTTTAAGGTTCACCGATCCTCCTCCTCTCTCTCTTTTCTCATCAATTTCAACTTTCCCTGTGACCTCCTCTGAAACTTCTGAAAACTCCTTTTGCTTTTCCTTCTCTTGCTCGTCCTCTTCGTTTTCAGGGCAACTTATTAACACCTCCGGGGCGTCTGTTTCATAAGTAAGGCTAGGACAGCTGCTTGGCTTGTACAGCGTATTACTAGCTGTCAAATACGTGTCCATTTCTTTATGATTGTTTAACTGCTCAGACTCTGCTATCTTAGCCTCATCACTAACTTCCACCTCCACTTGCTCGTGAGAGGTTTCTGTGTTTACCAAAATGTCTGCTGTGTGTGTGTCAGCATGCATAGCGTCCCCCAAATCACCATGCATGTCAACTCGACCCATTTCCATACCTCTTAACCCCTCCATCTCCAATGACTCCTCATCCTCCATCTCCAATTCGTCATCTGCTTTTATAACAGGAATCACCATCTTTCCTGCACCATCTTGCTTTTCGTTTTGGCTTTCCTCACCACTGTCAATCTTTTCATCAGATTGTCCCAGGATCTCGCGTACCACATTTGTGGCCCATTTCAGATGTGGGGCTTGGGAATGCCGCTTTGGTTCCTCGGACATGCTCCAAGCTCCACTCAATCGAATTCGGATGGCCTCCTCTTCCTCGGGAGTCAGAGTACCAGATTTCTCCAAATTGGATTGTATTTGTTCATAGGGTATTTTGACAGGGACATCTGCGTAGGGGTTACTTGGCAAAGGGGAAAACCGCTCCTTCTCATCCTCATTTTGATCACTGTTCTTCTCTCTCCATTGCACTAGCAGTCTTTCAGTTTGGGAATCTCGTTTTACTGTCCCAAATTCGTTAAAAGAATTGCTTCTAAGTCTTACATCATCTAGAGTTAGAGTATTTTGATCATTTGAAGGACTGTGCATGTCCTCCAACGTTTCTCTAACCTCATCGTATTCATGTTCTAGTTTAATTTGAGGAAGAATCACTTGGTTTGCTGTTTCATCATCAACCCGCGACTCATCCGACTGAGGCTGACCAATCACGCAGAAGACAAATTTTGGTGGCGTGTCTCTTCCGGGTGTATCTGAAGACTCATCCGTTGTTTCCTCTTTGGACGATGCCTGATTTGCATCTTTCTCTCCCACCCAGAACTCCATGCAGTCTTTAAACTCCACACTTTCTTCATCGTCATCGCCGCTGGAAACCGTTACGAACCCATCTTCTGCAGACAGGACTCGATCTTGGTCCAGTGTCCAAGCTACGTCACTCCCCTCTTCGCTTTCCTCAGAATTGCCTGTAAAGCTTTCAGGCCTATTTTCCCAAATTTCCTCTAGCTCTCCATCTACGTTTAGCTCCTCTGTCTCCTCACCGCTGTATCTTTCAACAATCTCGATCTCTTCTCTGACTGAAGTTACGTCTTTGCTACCTGGATTTCTTGGTTCTAGCCACATTTTCCGGTTTTCTTTTTTATTTCTTTCCTTTACTTTTTGTTCCATTTCTTCTTTGGATATTTCTGAACTCCACTCATTGCGACCGACAGCAGGAAGTGGCGTTGTGCTGCTCTGTGATTGGCTACTTACATCTGGCTCCCTTGTCCTCTCCCTTGATGATCTCCTTTCTCTTTTATAGTGATCATAATCTCTATTTCCATCTTCTCGTCTTTGGTCATCTAGACTTCTCCTCCTTGGTTTTTCATCCGCTCTGTCCCTTCTTACCCACCTCTCGCTCTCTCTTTCGTCTCTATATCTATCATCCCTATACCTGGGTCTACCCTCTTTCTCCCTGTACCTCTCCTGATCCCTGTATTCCCTCTCTTTCCTGCCCCTCATCTCTCCTTCGCTCTTGCTATGATGATACATCACCTCATCCCTGTCTCTCCCTCTCTCCCTCCTCCTCTCCCTTTCATCTATCTCTCCTTCGCTTCTCGTGTCCCTTCTTCCGTCTCTCCTCTGGGCCTTCTCGAAATACATGTCCCTATCTCTCCTCCGATCTGTTGAGAACATCATTGACTCTCTTGGCCTCCTCTCATCTCTTTGTTTATCATTCTTTCTCGGGGCGTACCTATCCCTCCGTTCTTCCCCATCCATGCCTCTTCTCCTGTCATCAAACTCGCGGTATCTATCCCTCGTTCTTTCACCCCTTGCGTCTTTGCTGTCATCTGTTCTTCTGTAGTCTTCTATATCTTTGGGTCTTTCTCTTTCTTTTTCCCTTGGTCTATCTCTTTCTCTAACCTTCTCTCCATCCCTGCCTCTATCCCTCTCTCTATCTCTCTCTTCTCTCTTCCTCTGCCACCTCTCTTCCCGCTTCTGCTTCCAGGGTAGCAGTTAACATGATTGGTCCATGGCCTCTCATGCTTCTTGGAAAAGTATCTCCTTTCCTCACTCCCCTGTCCCCCTCTTTTGCATTTTCCATCTCGATATTGGACAAGGGGCGTACATTTTTACTTTCTTCCCGCCGTTCCCTCTCTCCATCCTTGGGAATCTTGGGTCTCCTCTCCTTGTCATAGTATCTGTCCCGTTCGAAGGGTTCTTTGTATCTTTCTTTTGTCTCTCGCCTTCTCTCTCTTCTCCACTCTTCCTCTCTGGCCCGCTCCGATTGGGCAGTCCTCGCTGGTCTCGGACTTGGGTCTCTGGTGATTTTTCCACCTGGCTGAAGTTTGCGGTCAGACATGTTTACAGTAGGTACAGTGACGAAGCCGCTCCAGCTGGGCCTTTGTGTCCCCATAGCCTGTAATGAATAAAGATATCAAGCATTATATTAACTCGATATTACTTACAAGAACTTGTAGTACTGGTTTAGAAGTAAAGTAACATATACTTCACAAATATAACTCTTGGCTGTGAAACTTGCCACCTTAGAGCAGCATTTTACTAAATTTGAAATAGCTAAGGCTTGTTACTTGCTCACTGAAAAACCATTAAATCTAGTGCAAATATACTCATAGCTAGAGCAGCATGAAAAAAAATGCAATTACAATTTTTCTGGCAAGTTTTATGATTAGATTTGCATTTTATATCTTAAAATCAGCGTTCAGCTCATGGTGCATATTTTAAACATGTCGATTACCAGTAATATCTGTGAGAAGCCTGAAATATGAACTGTGAAACACAAGAATCCCATGCATTTCTGAACAGCTTGTAAAGGTTTAAATTTCAAGTTACTTCTTTTTTTTTTTTTTTTTTACCTAAATATACAGTATACTTTGTTGTTTGCAGTCGCCATTCTATCACCCTAAAATTACTACCTCTGTGATTTTGGTAATTTTGAAATTGCGATTTCAATGTCATTACGATATATTGAGCAGCCCTGCTAATAGACCATGGCCAATTTGACATTTGACATGGTGATAAGGGATAAAGTGTGTTTGCATTCATACTCATAGCGATCAATAAAAATGTCTTAATAAATATGGCGTTCAATCTTAATTACATGAACATGACAAAGCAGAGTTTAAATCAGTGACATTATGCAAAAATAAGCATAATCCGAAGTTAATGATCTCGAGATAAAAAAATACCCAAGCTGATCATTGACAATTTGACACAATTAAACACCAATTTGTTTAATTTCATACACTACATAAAAATAGGTTCTACTTATTTTTCTTAACAAGCCTCACCTGCAAATACACACAGTTGAGTATTTGAGTATGTGAGGCCTGTGACACATAGGCACGGCATGTCACAAGTGAGCCAAAACTAAAGTGCATTTGTGGTTTGCTGGTTAACCCATAGCAAATGTACTCAAACGGTATTCAAAAACATGTAAATAAAGTGGAACTATAGCAGCATACAATATAGTGACTTACCTGAATTGTTGCTTTGGGGAGATCTAGGCTCCCCTATGGTCTCTCCAGATCAGCACACAAGCATTGGATTGCATAATAGACTGAAATTCCTTCCAGCGTTTTCATTGTCGAGGTGCCATAGCATACATAGCAAAAATCCTGCTGCAAACTGCGTATCAACTGGCTCTTGTAAGTGCTTTTTTATAAGTTAATGTTTACGCCTTAGCTCTCTCCTTGCTTTCCCTGTTTTTTGCCCTTCTCTCCTCACCTCCCTCCTGCTTCAAATTCCCAAACAAGTCTCAACACATTGACAACTATCTCTACCCTCCTCCTCCTCCTCCTTCTTTCTTAGTTTGTCCTCTGCTCTCAGTCGCAGTTACTCCACAGGGCTAGTCCTCTCTCTACAATAAATCAACACCAAGAAAGCTAAGCATGTCCAAAAAAACTCCAGAGGTCTTCTTCCTCCCTCCCCTTTTGGGACGATTAGAGCGGCCTGGCCTGTGCGGACCCCAAAGCTAAACAAGTTACCACTCTCAGTTTAAGCCTTGCCCATTCTTCTTTCACTAAACATAGGAAGTACACCTCCTTAGAGCCAGAGACTGCAGGCGGTGATTGGTTGACATGGATAAGCAGGGTGTGTCCGCTCAGCATACAGACAGGTAGGATTGTGTGAAAGCCAGAGCCAAGGTGGGGGGAGGGGAGCACACCACAGAGGGCTGAAAGCATAACAAACAGTAGATCATTACCCCTAGATTAAACTTCTCTGTAAGAATTAAAGGAGGGAAAAAAGGAAATGGTGTCGTATGAGTAATAACTGTTCATATTAGGCAATCACGTATAGGAACGTTACAGGAAGGAGTAGTTATATTATCATTATAGTAATAGATGCTGCTGAGTCAAACAGATCACAGATTACACTTAAGTCACTCCTAAAAACGCACTTTTTTTCACTGGCTTTTAACAAGAGAGATGTACATTTTCTTGTTGTTGAGTTTCTATGTTTTTAGTAGTGGTATTGGGTTTGTATTGTGTATTGTGCTTTGTCTATCCTCTCTGTTCGGCATTTTGGCCAGATGTAAAGTTTTTAAAGTGCTTTATAAATAAAGTTGGTATGATAAGTCTTGTTGATTTTAGACTATCAGTAACTAAGCATGCCATGAATTAATCAACCCTGGTATTGATTAGTTAAGAGTTGCAATTATAGTATAGTGGTGGTCAGTATTAATAGTAATGGATCAGTAAAGTCTGTCTCTGTCAAAAGCCTGAAAAGATCAGATTTAGATATAAAATGTATCTTTAAATAAATAAACAGAGCAAAATAAATGTTTTTTCACAGTGCCAAAAATTGAGACTAGATCAAGATTTTTATCACAGTAATCAAGTGACATGATGATTAACGGTTCACTATGTCTGACACATGCTATTGATTTTGATGCCTCTAATGTTCCTCAATGTGGCATTTAACTTCTCTAACTTCTCAGGTCAGATCTGTGGAGAGGCGACCCCCCTCACAGTAAGAATGCATGCTTTTTTTTAAGCAATAAAACTAAATGAATAGATGCAAGATACATGAGTTTAATGTCAAATTGAGCAAAGCAATATAGTTTCCAAACAATATGAAAAGCTTACTGAAAAGTAGGTTACCAATGTTTGCTTTTCTGCCATATTACAAACTACAATCATCCATTAGTTCACTTTACGAATGATTTAGCCTTTTGTTTGTCTAAACATAAAACTTTCTTTGTTTGGGAAAATTACCTTCATCCTGTGTCTGGGGAGAGATAACATCCAAGGACAGGTCCCGTAACAGAGCTGCACTGAAACCACGGCCTGAATGAACTCATCAAGTAAACACACAAACACAGAGTAAGCTCATCATTGTTAATTACATCTGCACAACCAAATACGGACAGACAGAGATTTAAAATGGGCTATTATGTTATGAGTATAATTGAGCTATTTGTCACTTAGGTGTGTCTCAGACTTAGACTTAGACTTACTTAGTCTAAATTGTAGTCTGTAAGTTGCATTCAGAAGCATTCAAGTAAAAAAAGTTACAATCATATTTAAGTCTTTTTTTAAGTTACTTAAGTCTTTATTTGGAACTGAATAATACAAATGTAATATTACAATGAAAGCAAACAACTTTATCTCAGAAGGTTGAATTAATTACTTATAAAACCCCTACCCCTATTTTCTTTCATTGACAATTTATAACCTTATCCACAGCTGACAGTGTCATGATAAAAAATATGTGTAAATGTATAAAATTATTGCAAATTACAACACTATTTCTGGATATCAAGTCTTAATCTAGTTACAAATTGGCCATGTATCAGTTAGATAATTTATTATGTGTGTAGTCATTATGTGTCAGTGTCATTAACATCCCCGGATAGAACTTTCTCCTGTATTTTTAGTATGAATGACTAACTACACCATTTATTTCACAATAATAAACTGATATAATAATCCACTATAATTAATTATTTAGATAAACCTTTCATATCCCTCTATGATAAAGTTTCATGCCCCTAGTCTCTATGATTTAATTTGTGTGTACATACCTGATCAAGAGTTGGACTAACAGATAGCCCATGCTGTGTTTTTGTCTTGCACTGCATTTTCCCATGCCTAATCCCAGTTCCAGGTAAATCCATCCAGGGTCAGGTGATAAGGAAGTGAAATGATTCGTGGTCGCTGATTGGTTACAAATATGTTGCATTGAAAATAAGAAAAGAAAGAAGAGGGAATATTATTAACTAAATCTAAAAAAATAAATAAAAAAAAAGTGTCTAAGTGATGTAATCTGCAATGACAATAACAACGATTGTAAGGTTTAAGCATAAATAATGATAAGTAATTCAGTTTAGCGAAGCACATTTCTCACCCAACACGTCGTTTTAAACCATTTCCAATCATTTCCAGGTAGTTTTGTTGTATGTAGAGTTAATAATACTTAATGCAGAGAAGACAGTAGCAGTTTTACGTAAAATTATAACTAGGGTGACCAGTTTTTGAAAACCCAAAACTGGGACACGCTTGGTTTGGAGTAATAAAACTGTGAAAAGTGTGCGAAATTAAGATACATTTTTATGCACTCGACTTATTCAAGCACGGTTTTCTGTATTTTAGCTAAACAAACATCAGTATAATGAATTTTTACTGATGGCCGGGCCCAAAATATGGACACGTGGGGCATTTTTTGTATAAAACTGGGACAAATCACTGGTTTTGGATAAATCTGCTGGGACAGGGGACACAGCGGTCAAAACTAGGACTGCCCCGGGTAAATAGAGACATCTGGTCACCCTAATTATACCAGTATTTACCTGTCTCTCGCCTCATTGTGAAACTCTTGCACGGTAATAATTAATACCACGTGAACGCGTCTCTGTGGTCGGTCACATGGTCGGGTCTGTTTGGTTTCACTTCCGCATCCCGCTACTGTACGTGCATGTAGCTTGTTAGCCTTTGTGTGTCACCCTGAGGAGACTTACAAACTATTTTTGCACACAAAACAGCGTCGCGTAAAATTTTCCCCGCGTTTGCAAACTAATTCTGCTCAGGTTTTGCTTCACTTTGTTGCCCAAAGCGATGCGTCAAATCAGGAAGCGCTGTTAGCACGAAGCTAGTTTTCCTAACTCAGAAAGCTGCTTAAACTGCTTAACGTTTTGTTCCTGAACACCACCAGGAGATCCAATGAAGGTAATTATAACAAGTTTGTGAATTAATGCGTGTGAATCGATACTGGCTTGTAAAAAAACACGTGTTATCTTATGCAAATCACCCACTACTTGCGTTTGAAGTTCCTAGTTTCAGCTTGTCTGCCATATGTTTCCACCAAAATTTATCTTAGAATTACAAGGATCTATCCTACTTTTCATTTGCAATTAATTTATTCTTTATTTTTTGCATCCTGATTAGCTCGTGCACACTGTGACTTTGATGCATACTTACGATTTTTAGGAGCAAGTACTCATTTCCTTCTTTTTGCCACATGGTTGGTCAGTATTACTCAGAATGTTTAAGGAACAGGAGGATAAAAATACTCTTGAAAATGGTTTGCTTCCTGAATTGTTCTTTTTTCCCAACATTAATACATGCATTTTCATAGTCAGCTTTTAACTTATATGACTAAGTAAATGATGGTTAAGGTTAAATTATTCATTCAATACTCGTAATGTACCGTAGCAAAAACTGAAATATCGTGATGTCGTATCGTCAAAAGGCCATCACAATATATTGAATTACAAGTTATTTTGCTTAAATGAATTGTTATGGTGATTTTAATGTCCTTCTTTGTGGTTTTAATGTCTTTCTTATTCTGTAAACTTTGAATTATTTTGTGTATGAACTGTAAACCTGACTTGCTATTCTAGGGAACTACATAGACCATGATCCTTTGGTGTTAACAGTAGCAGACATGAAGAAATAAATGTTGTGAAACACTTTGAAATCTTAATTCTTCAAGGCTTTTAAAAGGAAGAAGTAGCATATTCACAATTTTGTAAGCCTCCAAAAACTATTGCAGAAAATATCAAACCATGAGAAGCATATCGTGAAAATATCGTATCGAGAAATTTTGCTGTTGTTACATCCCTATTCAATGCACAACCTGAATACATGGAGTCAGAAACGCAAAACTAAAATAAGTATTAAAGCTAAATTCCTTTGAGGAAGTATCAGTGCTGGGAAAATTAATGACTGTGTTTTAGAATGATCTTTATAAGACCGTGGGGTAATATTAAATTTTGTTCAAAAACTACATTCAGTTGCATTAAAATCATTGCTATCATTATTGGATCAAAAAATTACATTGTTTAGTTTTTCCTAATGCATTGTCTCTGACTTATTGTTGGGGATGTAATAATAACCTAAATATTGTGATATCGTATCGTCAAAAGTCTCACAATAACACTGTGCGCTGTCACAATATATCGAATTACAAAATCTTTTGCTTAAATGCATGGTTTTATAGTACCAGTAGCTAATAAACATCGGGAACTACATATCCCATGATTCATTTCAGCGCAGACAACATGAAGAAATATGTTTTTACGTGATTTCTTGGGATTATGACAGTAATAATTCACATCAAAATCTTGTCAGGGTATTTTTTTAAAAAGTGTCATATTATCTACAATTATATCAGCCTCTTCAAAATATCGAAATATATATCATACTGTGAGATGCATATCGTGATAATATTGTACCAAGAAATTTGGATATCATATACATCCCTATTGTTTAACATAACCATAACCAAACAATTGCTATCATTGTTGGATCAAAAAATTACATTATGTTGTTTTTCCTAATGTATTGTCTCGGATTTAATTATTGTTTACCACAACGATCTGTTTTCCAGGTACAGAATTGTCTTTGGGGCTTGGTCCTCTTGTTGATGCTCTGTGGATGTGTTTCCAGCACAGATAAGGTTCCCACAGCTAAAACTCCCACAGAAAAATCTCCCACAGAAAAATGTAAACTCACACCTGAAACTAAATCGGAGCGTAAAATCCTCGATCTACTGGCACCTCTCCTCAACAAAAAGTAAGAAAATACCACTTGGCATCTGAGCTGTCTTCACAATCACCATATCTACCCATTGTTCAATATAAATGATCCATGAACAATAATCATTGCCCTTATTTGCTCTTATTGGTCTTTAGTAATCATTTTATCATTGGTCTGAGCAACTTTTTTAACTATTAATCCATCTTTTTATGTAATTATGTCAAGGTTTTACTCATGGTCAAGTCTGTTTTTTAATTGTTTTGCATAACTTGCTGTTTTAATGTTTTCTAGTCACTGCAAACCAATTTTCTTGCAAGGACAATAAATGATCTACCCACCATTTTAATTTCTATAGCAAAATTATCTATCGCACATCAAACTGTTTTGCTGTGACAGGCTCCAGTGTGTGTTTTTGTCTGCACCTAAAAGTTTGAAAACAAGTTGGGCAATAATTTGGTATAACATGTGGTACTTCTTACTGTCCTAAATATCTAAAACTATTCACTAAAAAGACAGAAGAAAATTAAACAAGGGCTTTATTTGACATTTTTACTTTTTTACACATTTCATCAGGGCTTTGTTCACACTTGTTTGGTATTTGGATGGACTCCGGTTTAGTCCTGATATAGACTTGTTTTTTTTTCTCTCCTCCTCCTTTTTGCATTGTCACACTAGAAACATGTGGAAAACTATGTAGTAATGAATAACTGAATACCCAATCATATTAATTCAACTTTATTATAATTTCTTAGTTCACTAACATGTTTTAAACAATGTGTTCTCAGCTTTACTGTGCAGAAGCAGGAGGGCGAGGACAGCTACACGTATGTTTTTCAGTTATGTGGAGATGCAAATGGTGTTGCAGGAGCTGGAGTTGTTCAAATTAATGACAAGACAAAGGAGCAAACAGTTGTTGGATTATATAACTCAACAAAGGCCATTGGAGGAAGTAAGTACATTTGAAAATAACCGCCAAAAAAGGTTGCTATTGCTATTGAAGCCTTCCTTTATGTCACAATACTAAAATAATAAATTGGAAAAGATGACAAAATGATACCCAACCAAAATCTATACATATAGAAAACACTTTTACAATAGAATGTAGTTTGTAACACACAATTGTACTAGTTTCTATAAAATAATCATGTGGTTGTTTACTTGTTCTGATTGAGACCAATGTCGTTCTATTCAGGAAATACAATAGTTTGGCCTATTTATGTATTGCTTTTACAGTATTTATACTTGTAAATGTGTGTACATAGTTGTGACACTAGTTCTATTATCAGTATCTGGCTGTTGATTATATTTTAAAGGTATTTTTTTATTTCTGTTTTTGGACAGCCGTTGATACAATGTGTACATTCTGTAACTGAATGTTCTTGTTCTTTCAGCTTACTGGGTGATGTTGATCTATGAAAATGGACAGAAATATGGCTCCCACTGCCAAGGAGCAAATAGAAAGGCCATAATTATGGTTTCCTGCGACAAATCGATAAACGTGGTATGAGTAAAAGTAGTTTGAATAGGAGTGAAACAATGTTTGGAAAGTATTTTATTTGAGTTTTAGTGAAAAGTATTTGGATGAGAGACTGCTGGGTGTCTGGTCCTGCCTTGCGTAGAATGAAAAGTGTGTGTGTATTTGTATGCATGTATGAATGATTGGTGGTGGTCAGAGGGGTCGATGGCACAGATTGGCAGCATTGCCCTAGGGCAGATGTCGCTAAAGAAGGACCTGGCCCACCACCAAATATGGATTGAATGAGTAATGCAGAAAACTGTGAAGTAACTTTGAGTGTCTGAAAAAGTGCTCTATAGACAGTTACATACATTTCTACATGGTTTCTTGTATGACAGGGTTAGCCGGTTTTACACAAAGTAAAACTTGCTTTTTAGTCCTCTACAGACATTATTACTACAAAATAATTGCTGATTGGCTATTGGTATTGGTAAATTGGTATTAGCTTTACAGCTCCAGTTAGTATAAGTGTATAGAAGTATAGTATAGTATTTATATATAGTATAAATTGTTTATCTTCAGCTGAACATCCATATTCAAGACAAGATCAAAATGTACTTGACAATTGTGAAAGAACTTCAAATTTGCCCACAGAAGTGTAGAAATACAATGTCCTAACTTTTTTTGCAACATTCTGAGTTTCTTTATTAATAGTTTTGTGTTTTGTCACCTCCACAGGGCCCGCTGCAAGTCGTTTTGGAGGACAGGGAAGGAAACGACTGCTTCTACCTCTTTGAAATGAGCGACAGTGCTGTGTGTCCCGTCGTCCAGTCACAACTCAGTGCTGGCTCTATATTACTCATTGTGTTAGTAATAAAACATTAAAACATTAATTTCAATCATTCAAACAAATAATCACAAAGTATAAATGGTCTTTTGTTTCTTTTAGGGCGGTCTGTCTGGTTGGTGTATACCTAATAGTAGGTTTTCTTTATCAAAGACTTGTCGTTGGAGCCAAAGGGATGGACCAAATTCCACATTATCCTTTCTGGGCAGAGTTTGGTAACCTAGCAGCGGTAAGACCTCTTCAATGGATTTAATCTGATTGAAACAATTTGTTTTACATTTTCATAATCTTAAAATGGACAGCACAGTCCAATAACTATGTGAAATTCCAAATTAAAAAAAAAAAGTCCACCAGTTGTGGATTAGCTTCATATAAATAGACGTATTAAAGTAAATGAAGTGGACTGCATAACTGCATAATTCCATAGAAATGGAACGTTAAAATAATATGGTATGTGGAGACGCAAGCCCACTCATACCAAGTGTTTTATGTTTTTCAGTGTAATTAAAACATCCATAATTTAAAAAACATGCTCTTATTTTAGTCTAGTTGTAGAAAAGTTACATGCAGTGGCTTTAACTGTAGACTGTGTCAAAACCTCTGCCTTGCTCCTGCAGATTCCAATTGTTTTACATCTTTACATCTCCATTGGTTTAATAAATGTTATCCTAGCATGTAAATAGAATGATAATTTGAGACGCAATCCCAATCCCTACAAACAGTTTTTTTTTTTATCCACAAAGAACCTGGGCAAAACCTGTACTGGTCCATCAGAATTCTACTGTAAAACTATGGGTAGTTTACAGTGTGATGTTTCAAAAACTCAAGGCAGCAAATTATTCTATCTTTTGATTGGCCAAAATTCCTCTATGGCATTCACAACATGAAAAAGTCATGTGAGTGAATCCCAAGAATATATCCCTGTATCAGCACCACTCATTGTAACTACACCTAGATTGGCTTTTCATAATTCATAATGAACATAAAGTTGGGGTATTAAGTGGTTACTAAGCCTGACTAAGTCTTTGTCTTTGGCCTGTCGTGCTAACACATTGTGAAGCACAATATATCACTACAGAGAAATTTTGCGATTAACCATAATATTGAAAATAGTTTATGCCATTGAACCAAAGCTAAATAATACCAGTAAACTTATTTTAAAATAGACAGTGTCATTAAAAAGCCTGAGCTGCAACCAATAAATAACAGAATAAACCAATAATTAGCCATTTAAGTTATTTATTCTACTCTCTAGTGTTGTAGTACTAAAGACTCAAGACCTTTTTTTTGTCGTCTTGGTCTCGTCTCGAACTCAACCACGTTTGGACTCGGTTTTGTCTTGGTCTTGAAGGCTCTTGGACTCATTATTGTCTTGGCCTCGAGGTCTGACACTCGAATGATAACATAGAGATAGATTTCTAAAAACATTGATATATATGTGCCACAATAACTGTAAAATACAAAAAATAAAAATTACAAAGATGGTCTCGATTTGGTCTCAATGGGCCGTGATCTTGGTCTTATCTCGGTCTTGACCCTCAGAGGTCTTGGTCTTTTCCTGGTCTCGGGACCCTGTGGTCTCGAACTGGTCCTGGTCTCAGTTAGTGCGGTCGTAACTACAACACTACTACTCTCTAGAGCTTAAATCTTATGTTATTACATAAAATGTCACATATTAAAGGCTAATGAAAGTGTAGTTAATGTAAATTTTATGCTGTGGCTCTAGTTTTTTAAATTTCTTTTTCTTTTTGTTCAGGATGGATGTGACTTGGTTTGTCGCTCTAAAAACCGCGAGGAGCCAAACATGTACAGAGGAGTGGCCTCAGAGCCGGCGGAGGAGGAGCCAGAGGAGCGGGACGACCACCTTCTACCAATGTGACCTCACTCTGACAGAGACTTTTACTGTGTGATTGATGTTTACTCTCCGCAGGTTAGACAAACTGAACTCTTGTGTATAAGTCTGTTTATTTGTGTTGATTTAGGACCTAAAGTGTTGTGACTAAAGAGGATACATTACTCAGATGGCGGCACATGTGGCTTTTGGTCTAGTTTGATGTGGACTTGGTGGATTTTCACATGCACATTCATAACATTAAAATGATGATTGAACCAGGCAGAAACAAAACTAAACTGGACTCGATCAGGACTAAACTAGGACTTTAACAAGACCAAACAGGACTGAACTGGGCTCAAACAAAGACAAGTGTGAAAGCTCCCTTATGTTGGTTCTGTTCTAGTCCTGGTTTAGTTCAATAGTTTAGCCTGAGTTATATTCCGAGTTACGTTCTGAGTTACTTTCTGAGTTAAGTTCCAAGTTTAGTCACAGTTTTTTGTTCATGTGGTGTATGTGCATGTGTGAACGCAGCCTAATACTGTTTGTTTTTTTGTTTTTTTTTAAAGTTAGCTCTCCAACCAATGAGTGATTCTACAGAAAATGTGACCGTCTAAATGGAGCTGAATAAGTAAAAAACATTGTGTAACTTTGCTTTTCTTTAGTAAATGATCTGTAAACATTTCTTTTACAAATGTCTTGTTTTGAGCACTGATGTTATGGGATTGGGTAACACAAAAATCATTTGTATTTTTTTTTTTTTTTTATGGGTCACTGTTTTGTAAATGACAAAACACACTGATACTGCGCTTACAACTCCAAAGAGTTTAAACTGAATGTAATATCAATATATGTATATTTGTACACTCAGTCTGTTGTGAAAGAGCACTTAAATTGATTAGTAAAAGGATGTGTTGTGACTCAGCAGTTTGAATTTTAAATATTAATATGGAAAATGTGTGTAAACTGAAAGGGATTTATAGAAGGTCATCCATGTTTTAATATTATAAGGGCAATATTATACTCCAGACTTTTTTAGCTTGGCAACAAAAGTACTTGATCTTAAGTTAATTTGTGTTTGCTTTTGCTTTCTCAGATTTGCGTTTGGAATTTACACATACTATTATTAATGATTTTACAGACTTGGTAGATAGACACCTAAGTGCACTCATTTGCAGAGTGAATGTATGAAATGGATTTTAATAAAACTGTAAAATAAACGTTAGACGATTAGTGAAACATACAGATGGTAGTTTTGTTAATGCGTAGGGCTGGGGGATAAAGGGATAATATAAATATAACTATGCTGTTTAGGATAAAATGTGTGTTATAATTCACAGATTTTCTTTTTAATTCTATGCTTAAAAGACAGTTTTCTCTTCCCATACACCTGTCAGCCTCAGCAACAGACTACTCTCAGTGACAGGTGGATTCAAACAATTACAAAGTGTATTAGTTACCTCTACAAAGCTATATAAGTTTGTTTTATCTCTCTTTAATGCATCTAAACTATAGCATCTGACAATTATGTTTAATCTGCAGGCCTCAGCTTTATGTCAGCTGCTCTACAGGCCCATCCAGTCACTTCTGCTAACAGGGTTAAAATGCCAAGGCAACAATAGCGCTGCATACCAGCGCACCTCGGTATGTGGTTGTTTTCTGTCTAATGCTTTTCACATCTGTTCTGTGACACAGGATAACTCACCACATGCTCACAGAGACATCATTTTGAATTTTTGAAAAAAACTCCTCCACCTTCACTAGAATCATTTAGGATGTTTTCAGATCTGGAATTGGCAAAATGTAACTGCTTCATGACATCACAAGATGGAACAGATGCAGGCAGACTAATAATAAAGAGTTACTTAAAGAAACAAAACACGACTCCTTAACCTTCTCTCCATGTAGATAAGTAAGTTTAATTCCATACTGTAGTACAGAACATTCCAGACAAAGAACTGATGAACATCTCCTGAAAAGTTACATAATTTATGATGTAAGATTTTTCCAATTGTATTCCAGCAGTAATATTTGTAAATTCTCAACGACAGAATTCACAAAAAAGAATAGCAGGCCTACTTACTATAAAAGTTACACTTAGACTTACTTAAACAAGCTTTATTGGTCCACAAGGGAAATTATTTGGACACAGTAGTTCACACATCACAACATGATGTAATAACAAAGAGAAAAAATATAAATAGTAATACTAAATTCTAAATAAGTAGCAAAAAAGAGCAAGAGACAGGTGTCAAATAAGTCATAATTATGTTAGATAGCCTAGTATTTCCTGTTTAAATATTACAGAACATTTCACACAGGTAGGTCTACTTACTTACATTTATTCCCTCCGTAAAAGTTACACAACACATCTTTAATGTTTGTCTGTCACACTGTTAGATAGCCTTGTATTTCCTGTTTAAATATTCCAGAATTTACATGTAAATTTCACACAAAAAAGAATAGTAGGCCTACTTACTTATATTTATTCCTTCCATAAAAGTTACACAACACATCTTAAAATGTTTTTGTCTGCCACACTGTCAGATAGCCTAGTATTTTCAATTCAGATATGTCAGAATTTATATGCACATTTTCAGACAGACAGAATTTGCTCAAATATATTCACATCAGATCCATTTGTCCTTTTTATACTTTATTTTAATAGATATGTTATTGATATGTTATATACTAGCAGATGAAAGCATTATTGTCCCTCTCCCTATGTGTCCCTCCCATAGAACTGTTTTTATTAGTTTTATTATTAGTTTTATGAGTTATATTATTAGTTTTTATTACAGGTGCATGTGTCCCTCCTGACCAGCAGAGGGCGCAGTCTTCAACGGGACCAGTCACAGCGCGTCCTCTGCAAAACCAAGCGAAGGGGCGGGGGAGAGTTGGAGCCAAATTTTACAGAAAAGTGCCTCGATGTTTGTGCACGAAGATTTTTGGACTTAAAACATTATAGGATTTACAATTTGAACATCGGGGAAGGTAAGCACACAAGCACGATTTGGCACGCACTCTGAGCTAGTTAGGAAATTGTTTTGAGCTCGCATTTGGTGCTGCATCTGTTGCTTGCAGTGCTACGCTGTTAGCATCTGTAAAAGTACTCCAACATTCAAAACTCAAGCTTAAAGTGTCACAAGTGGCGATTAATCATTGAATATATATTTACTGCACGTATTTCGGTTCATAGATGAGCTCATATAGACTACATATTGTTTTGTGTGTGTTGTTTACAAGTTGCATGTTTACATTTGTTGAATTGCACGCTTTGTTTTTGTTGTTGTTTTTGTTGTGGTAGAAATGGTTAGAGAAAGTGGGTAAAACTTGTACTGAAGTAAAGTACTATTACATCAAACAACCTCCAACTCACAACCTACAAACTTTAGTGATCGAATAAATGACTACAGTAAGTGTAATTCAAAGAGTAACATTTATAATTATAAGTTGATGTAATTGGTCAGACTCAGAATATGCCACTTTTACAAAAAAAAAATAGGAAAAAAATTTATCTGAACTTTGTGTCACATTGTGCTGAAAGAAACAAAAATATACAAATAATTTAATATCGCCATTAAACTTTTATAACTTGTAAACTTACAGAAAGAAGTGTAACCAAAACCCCCTAATTAAGTAAGAGTAATGTTACAGTGTAAGAAAAAAAATACAATAACAGTGTAAGTGTCTGAGAAGAGAAGTACTATTTTATTAAAAGGTAACTTAAGTAAATGTAATTAATTTCCACCCATTCCTCTTGTCAGACACTTAAACTCCCACTTGTGTATTTTTCCATGGATCTATAGTAATAACTTAATAAGCTCTTATACTTTAATTGTTTTTTTCGTACCATCAACATACATGTTAATACTGTCTTCCTGAGAGAAATAATGAATTCTGTTATGTATGTAGTAAATGTGTTATTAGCCCACTCTCAGATGTCTAGCTGCACTGTTGACCAAAATAGTTTTTTTAATGACTTACTTGATTTTACATCACATTGAAACATATTTGCAGGTGCAGCCATGGATTCAAATGAAGAGCAGAACAACAACACTGCAAATGGGACAGCTCAGCAGAACAGTGGGACGTCTCGCACTGCTCAGATCGCCCACATGTCTCTGTACGAGAGGCAGGCCGTACAGGTGAGCTCTTCAGTGATACAAAAAGAGATTATGTTTTTATGAATCTCAAATGATAAATTTACATCTACTGTTGGACTGCCGTAGAATTACTTGAACATTGGTGTTGGTTGAAGACAAAAATGAGACATTTCATACACTTATCCCTATCTTAAGTGTGAAAATGTATGTATGTATTTATTTGGCAGGAACAATTTTAATAGCTGTTAACACACACTGTCCCAATCAAACAAAGGCTAATATTCACTCATAGCTTCCCACTTTGTTTATCAGTGTAACGTTTTATGCATTTTATGTTGCTTTAGGCTCTCCAGGCTCTCCAGAGACAGCCCAATGCCGCTCAGTATTTTCAGCAGCTCATGCTCCAGCAGCAGATCAGCAGTGCCCAGCTGCAAAACCTGGCAGCCGTTCAACAGGTGACCACCATCTGAAACTCTTATAATAATTTTTACATTTAACGGTGATTTAAAGTGACTAAATCCTGGATGTTATGTCTTTAAACAGGCTACACTTGCTGCAAGTCGGCAGTCCAATACTCCGAGCAATAGCGGCTCACAGACTGCATCAACAGTAATGATTTTATCACACTGCATGTTTTAGTTTGGCTTGTCACAATATGAACTTTGTGCAATTGTGGGCTGCGTCCACAATTGCACAAATACCACGTTAAAATTGGGTTTATATATAGGGACTAAACAAGGACTAAACCCCGGCTACATTGGAATTAAATTAAGCTCAAATCAGGACTTATCAATTACACATCTGAATGCACCCTATATAGGCTCCAATATAGGTATAAATATAGGTATAATAATATTGGTCGATCTTTAATATTTGTGTTATGGAAGGTTGAATAATTAGCATCTACAACTTATTTATATTCCTTGTGTGTAGTGTCTTGCCCTCTGGCCTCTGAAAGTTATGAAAAGCAGTTCAGAATAACTTTGGATCTCTGGAACTGTTTAAAATGAACTACTTCTGTTTTTTACCTTTATGAAAACTAAAAATTTCAGGCACAGCTCCTTTTAATGTGATTGTTATTGTGATATTTTCTGTAGCAATGTATCACACTTCTAAATCTGTTACTGTGACAGGCCTGGTTTAATTAATGATTCTGATTTAAACTTGTATTGTAATGTATTTTTGAAGGTGAACCTCAGCACCACTTCAGCCGGAGGGACCACCCCACGCCCCCACGGCCCCCCCACCTCCGCCACAACCACAGCCCTGAATCAGTCTGTGCTCATCGGGGGCAACTCCGCAGGCCAAGGACAGATGTATTTGAGAGTATGTTTTAATACTAAGTTTTATTGGACAGGACAGATGTAAGCGTGAAATGTGAGTGAAGAGTGTGGAGAGTCTACTGTAATTGAGTACAATTTTTTTTACTTGGAAGCATCTTGAAAAACATGGAGAGAAGTTGAATACCATATTGTGGAATATTTGAGGCAAAAAAATGACATCTATGCAGACAAGCACATGATTGTCCAGCCACTAGAAAGTTACATAGTGTACTTTTAACCTCTAATGGAAGAATTTTTTTATTATACTATCAGTTATAAGATACTGTCAATTTGTATAACTGATTTAAGCAATAATTGATTCCTTGAAAATATTTAATCAGGTGCTTTTCCTAGTGTTCGAATAATGTTGTCCATGTGTCTTGTCCTAGGTGAACCGGTCCCTCCGCGCTCCTCTGGCCTCTCAGTTAATCTTTATGCCCGGAGGAACAGCCACCGCGACTGTAGCAACAGTGACTCAGGCTCAGCCCCAGCAGCCACACGAAGCTGCTCCTGCAACCGGAGGAAACCAGACAGACAATAACCAGGTCTGAACACTATATGTATTTATTCATACATTTGATTTTTGCTAATAGTAAGTGTTATAAGTGTTGTAGCTGTCAGCACCTTTTCTAGACCAGTGTTTCCCACCCAGGGGAACAGGGCGCTCTCAGCTAGGGCTACTTGAAATAGTTTGAAATGGAATAATATTTGAAGAAACTCTTGGAATGTGAGACAAAGTTTAGGGTGGAAGAGATATAACTTGTAAAACATTATAGTTATTGGTAAAAAAGAAGCTTTTTAGGGCTATAATCCTTTTAGTTGATTACTGTAATCAGTCAATGATGTCCTAATTTAGCTGTATGTCAAATCATCCCGGTGTGCATTGGCCTCAATTTGGCCAAATATAATTATATGGGACAGCAGAAAGGAGAAGTGAGTGAGTTAGCTGAAGATGTATTTTTGGTATTTCTATGTAAAAGGGCAGATTAAACTCATTATTCCCAATTTTAATCTGTCTCTATAAAAACATTGTTTCCTAGTACCATAGCATGAACTCCTGTACAGGTGCAGTCTTGTGAGCGCAATTTGAGTCAGATACATCAAAATACCTAATAGATTTGAGAGCTTTTGCCATGCCCCCTTTTTAGTTGACTAATCAACCGGCAAAACATGTTTTTAGGCGACTACAGCCCTTCAGATTTAGCTCTGTTACTAAATCAAAATGGCATAATGAGAATAAAATTTTGTAATTTTGAGGAAAACTTCTGAATATCTGTATTTTTTTAAATCAAGAATGTGTATTTTGTGGTTTAAGTTTAAGGTCAAATGTTTAAGGTACAATAAAAATAATAGTTTGACTAGTACAGCACTTTTATATAGTACCTTGTCATATTTGATTGTCTGTAGTAAATAAAAATGTATTTTCAGGTCCAAAACCTCGCTCTCCACCACTCATCCACTCCACGAACATTAGCCGTCAAATCTGAGCTTCCAGAGAGGAAAGACTGCTTCAACCAGCAGAACTTTGGGCAGCCTCAACAGCAACAAGTTCAACCCCAACAACAGGCAACCAAACCATTTAACCAACAACCAAATATTTCTGTCAAAACTGGAAACGCAGCGGCCATGACGGTGACTCCAGCAGCATCAGTAGCCCCCTCTCCCTCCTCCTCCGCTCTCCCTCTCTCTCAGCTCCTCCTCTCCTCTTCTTCTACCCCAGTTATTTTAGTCCCTACGTCCAATGTTACTACCTCTTCACAAGGTTACCCCATTGCTTCAGTAACCCCCAAACCCAATATGAACACCCAAACTCTAGTAGTTCAACCTTTGCAGCAAGCGAATACCACTTCCGATAAAGTTCCGGTGCCTATACAACCTAAAACCCCTCAAGGTCATCGTTTGCCCGTGCAGTTGCCCCCTCCACGACTGCCCACGCCCATCCTACCTGCCCCTCCCTCCAGCGGGGGCTCCACAGGGGGGCAGAGCGTGCCTCATGTCCCGGTGCAGTTGGTGGGGGCCCGGCAGAACACAGGAGGAGGGGCCCAGGCAGTGGCTTTAGCACAAGTGAGAAGTAACGCAGTCCAAGAGCAGACAGCAGGGACGGTCGGTGTCTCCAACAACAATGGGACAAATATGGTGAGAATAATCGGGGTGTACATCGTTTACTGCAAATGAATAAGAAAATCTATCTGGTTAAAATGAAATCTAAATATTAATCTTGCCTACAGTGCCAAAAAGCTAAAAAGCTTGGCCAAAATGTAAGATGTAAACATTTAAATCTATCAGAAAATGACTTAAAAGTAGTGAAATTATCTGTCCATGCAGCAAGATAAATTTTCTTGACAAGTTATCTTAAAATAAACTTCCTCTAAACTAGAATGAAGCAGTCTCAGAACCAGTAAGTAGATAATAAATCTGAAAACAAGATTAATAACCTGATATATGTCTTAAAATCTTGGCCAGATCAGAGAAGTTTGCAGTGTGTAATGTTCCACAGTATGTTATTCAACTTATCTATGTCCATGGAGACGAGCACAAGGCCAAGTTAGAGATCAGGTATGTGTACAGGCGAGTCAGCTCACAGAATAATTTATTTTATTAGCTATAAAATCACTTGTAATGCAATATGTTCAATGCCATGTACAGAAGTTAAACAGTGCAGCTTTAATTGTTGCCAAAGGGGTAGGAGTAGGGCTGCTCGATTATGGAAAAAATCATTATCACGGTCAGTATTGTAATCACGGTTATTCAAATGATTATTTTTTTAGTTACTCAATGCATTTATTGAGCATTTCTCTCAAAAAAAGCACTTTGTTATTGATAATTTATGTAAAACTTTCAAATTGAAAATAAATGTAGGCTACAAGTAGAGCAGTTTTGCGATGTATAAAACATAAAATGAATAAAATATACTTTGAATGTGAAATAAGACAAATATATCCAAAATAAACTATAAATACAGCTGTTCTACAATCTCTATATTTAAAAAAGAAAATAAATATAAACTTTGATAAGCTTGTTTCAGCTCGATTATATGAGTTTGGAGATTGTTTGACACACAAATCGAAATTGCGATCAAAATTTAATTAATTGCACAGACTTAGGTAGGAGTTTCTTTAACACTAAGGCATCTTGAAACCAGTAAGACATATAATAAAACATATTTACTCAACTTAATATTCAAAATTCAAGTAATTTGTATCCATGTAGTGGCTCTTTTTGCAGTGTTGTAATTATTCAATCTCTGATCTTGTTTTCAGACTAAACCTGTAGTTGGATCTTTGAAGAGGAAGTCAGACTGCGACGCTCCCACTGACATCAACACGTCTGAACCTCTCGACTCTTTGAAAGACGCCGCTCCTCCTCTGTCTCCTGCTCCAAAGGACTCAGGTATAACTACAAGAGTTAGACGTTTATGTTTAGTAGGGGTAGGCAAAATAGGAAAAAAAATCACTTTGCATATCTCTTTGTCACAATTTTATATGTATATTTTTTGTTGGTGAACTTTAAATTTCTCTGTCTCCTTTGACACATTTTAATCAGGTGGCAGATTCTTCACCAGAAAAGTAACATAGGACATCTTTAACTTATCCAGATATTAGTTTTTGCAGTGCAGGGTCAGACCACAGTTCAGCTTCTCGTCATATCAGCAAACCCGAATGTTTATCTGTACAAAACTGATTAGACGTTTCCTGTTTCCTCTAGCGCCCCCTGCTGTTGCTGCCTTTTCATCTCCTCCGACTCTGTCCCTCCCTCCTCCTCTGTCCAGAGTGGGACTGGGGGATAAAGAGCGTCCTCCTCTTCCTCAGGCTGTGGTCAAACCTCAGGTCCTCACTCATCTCATCGAGGGCTTTGTGATCCAGGAGGGAGCTGAACCGTTCCCTGTAAGTAACTCAGGATTTTCAATTTTAAAACACTTTATTCACGTTTTACTAGTTGATGTTTCCATACACACCGTAACTTTTCTGTTGGATGGTCCTGCTTGTCTCCATAGAGTTATTGTTCCATCGCCTATAATGTTCCGCAATATGGTTTTAAAGACAGACAGACATACTTTATTAGTCCAGAGGGAAATTGAAGTTTTCCACTGTGCGTCCCGTCCCGCCTTTGTGTCTCAGTCTAAGCTCTCAGGTCAGTTTAACAGGAGGACTGGTCAGGGAGGGTCAGCAGATCCTGTTTCAGCGCAGTTTGAGGAAGAGGAAGAGACAAAAGTGTCCCTCCTCTGTGTCCTGCAGCATCACAGCAGAGTCCAGGGAGAATCAGGTGAACACAACAGGAAAGGCCTCGCTCTTACTCTGCTCTGGAGTTTCAGTTAGTGATGAAATTGTCCATTCCCTCCAAGTGTTTTCTCTGGAAGATCTTCTGCCACATTTGTTGCCACATATGGTGTAAAAAGCCTGTAGCATCTCAAATGTCCATAGATGACCACTTAACTAGCCTCTTGCACAGTCTCCATGGATATGAGAAAAACAAACATTTCACACAATCCAAAAATCCCTTGTGTTCAGTCCATCAAAGTTTTTCCTCTGAAGAACTTTTGCCATATTTTGCTGCCACATATGGTTTAAAAAACCTTTAGCAACTCAAATGACCGTAGCTCCTTCACTAGCTCCTGAGCTAGCCTCTAGCGTGGTCTCCATGGATACGGGAAAAACAAACAGCTCATTTCACAAAATCCAACATTCCCTCACTTTAAACTGCACATGCTGCACTTCTTAGTTGGTTAAAATCCCATGACAGGATATTAAAAACTGAGCTCAAAAAACAAAAACTTTCAAAATCTGCTCAGTTTGTGAGCCAGATAGCAACAAATGCAGCCAACCACTGCGTTGCCATGAAACCGATAATTTTAAACCAATAAACATTAAACCAATAAACATTAAACCAATCTATCATGCGGTTATTCCATTACAGGTCTTTTTATTGCTGCAAAAATAGCTTGAAAAACATCCAGTCTTACTTGGAGCAGGGATGTTTTACCACAGATCTGACCTGTAACTTGGCCTGTGGGTGTCACCTGCTTGTCGACAGGCATGTGGCTGACTTTGCAGGAGAAACATTCCATAGTGCAGCTTTTAAAGGCCCTGCCGTATGAAACAGATGTTAATCCTAAAACATCAGTATTTTGATAGTTAAAACACTAATCCTGCCATGTAGTGATTCTCACCTGCACCTCAGTGTTAAAATATGAACCACTTACGATGTTATGACATGTGAATGAGTTCTTACCCACATTTTACTCAAACGTGTTGTTACAGGTCGCTGGACTCCTTAAAGACCGAGACTTCTCCCTCATGGCTCTGTCAGAGAACGGACCAGCGTGTGAGTTTGAAAATACCTGAATACATTTTTACTTTTTATTTTGATCTGTAAAATTAAAGTAATATAATTGTGTCTAAAACTATTTATACAAGTATTATTTGGTGTTTTAGTGCTGAAGTGTGAATATTGTGGAAACCTCGCTCCTGCCAGCCAGTTCAGAGGCTCCAAGAGATTCTGTTCAAATACGTGCGCCAAGAGGTACAGGCTGCTTATGTGTACTTTTTTGTGTTTTGTTTGTGTTTGTTTGTTGTTATTTTACATGTATTTGATTTTATCCTGGAGTGGTCCAGTATGCACTATTTTCTTTTTCTGTGTGTGGCCAGTGTTGATTTCAATATTTTAAAATGTATAGTAATGCCAACAAATTGATCTTTAGTGAATGTGTGAAGTGACTTTACTACAACTTTTCATTTTTATAAACTAAAATGGTACTTTTTATGGTGATTGTGTAGGTTCCTCTTTAGCTTCTTTGCTTGTTTATTTCCATTAGAAAAAAAGATGAGAAAAATATAGGGCTGACAAAAACAAAAATTGTGTACATAACTTATGATTGACAAAAAGTGTGCAAAGAAGGGCTGCCAAAACATGTGAAATTCCTTTACAGTTAATTCAGTAAAGCTATATCTCACGTAAACATTGATTGCATGTTTTTTATTGCTGCAGGTATAATGTGAGCTGCAGTCAGCATTTCAGGATCAGCCGAGGGAGGAGTGGAGCAGGACTGACACCAGAGGGCGCCAGACGCAGAGGAGCCTCACGCCGCAGCGTCTCTGATACCAGAGCCAACAAAGTCCCAAACAGACACCTGCCCATCAAGGTACGACCCAAACACGTGACCTCCATCCATCTGAGGGAATGAACAGGGTCTAAGGCTACGTTTATATGATTACGGTCTGAACAGAAGACGCAAAAGTGGCATTGCGTCTTAACATTTTATTCTGCATTTAGACAAGTGTTTTTGGGAGGAAATCTGCGTGCATACGGTGACGTAAAAGTGTGGAATTTGATTGGGTATGCATGCCAGGCGGCTAGGTGGTGACACTAGGTGTTGATGTATGTGATGTAAACTCGTACGCGACGTGAGCAGATCTGTCCAGAGTTTTGCGTCTTGGGCAGTGGAGACGGAAACGCTACAGCGAAGCATATTCAACTTTTCCACTCTGGAGGATGGTTTCAGATTTTTGAGTTTTTAAGCCCCAAAAACGCGTCACCGTCTAAACGAAAGGCACTTCCGATAAAATATTTTGTTGTTTTTACCTGCAAACATTCTCATGTAAACAGGCCCTAATCTCCGGGTAAATTTACTGCAGAAGTGGGCCTACAAGCAAAGTCTGGGAAGCTCTGGGAAGTTTTATTTTGGTTTTTGAGTTAATTAAATTCCCTTTATGGGTGGAATTTTGAGTAAATTTTATGATTGAATCCATGGATTTCGGAAATTAACACCAACAATTCAAAACAAAATATCTTATGAATGTTGAAAAGGGCTTAAAATGGCATCTATAAACAGGATTCCGAACCCCATGAATAAATAAATTGTTTATTGCTATGAAATCCAAAAACTTTGAAATGTAAGTGATGAGGCTTTGTATGTTGCAAATTCTGAAGAAAATTTTGGCATATTTTAGCAAAGGCTTTAATTTATAACACAAACTTTACCCAACAGTTCAGTTAAGGTCTTTGATTCTCAGCTCTTTTCATCTTCTTCTTCTTCGTGTTTTTTGAAGAAACAAAAGTAGAATATCTAATCTTTTTCTTTATGTTTAGTGTCATTCAGAGTCGAGTCACTCTGAGGAGGTGTCCAGTGACGGAGAGGACGACTCTGCCTCTCTATCTGCCACCTCATCGCGCTCCGGCTCCAGAGCTGAGGCCCCACAGTCCGACTGCTCTGCCCCGGGGTCAGTGCCTCTGGACGGGGGAAGCTTTCTGTCCTCCACCCCGGCGCAGTGGAGCGTGGAGGAGGTCTGCCGCTTCATCTCCTCTCTACAAGGTCAGTGATTGTTTGCAGATTGTTTGAGAGCACAAGACTTTTTTTCAAGGTCATTTTTCACAACTTTTCACAACATTTTTCACGTTTCCCAGTTGGTGTCCATTCGTCTGATGGGGAAAAGCTGGATTGCAAAAAATTATTTCACAACAATTCTTAAACCTGATCAATTACGCAATATTACTGACAAGATCGTTTTATATTTATTAAGCCATAAATTCGGCATATTCAACTTTTTTGGATGTGGGTCTGCCTCTTGCTTGTCTAAGGCTACGTTCAGACTGCAGGGCTTAATGCTCAATTTGAATTTTTTTGTGAAATCCGATTTTTGGGGGGAGGTTGTTCACATTTTCAGTTAAATGCAACTTGTGTGTGATCTCCAGTGTGAACTTTAAACGCCCCAAAAGTGTCCCGCATGTGCATTAGAGGACACGATGACGTCACACACAGCGAGCGCGCTCAGTGTTTACTGAAGTCGCCTAAACACTGGGTTTGTCTCCCAAATTACGGTCCAGTTCTTTGTAAAATGAACAGGTTACTTGTCCACAGCCGCTTCATTTGTTTGAGTCTTTAGCCTCCTTGTATTTGGCTCGCAGGCTCTTTGATTTTCGTTGACACTATATCCAGGATCGCCTGTAGCCACGCTCGAATAATTTTTTGTCAATCATTTCAAACATCGCCTGGTTCCGATAAGATCCCTCCAATTTGGTGTGAATACAGCGATCCCCCCAAATATTAATTAACTCTCTAACATTGCTTTCCCTCCATTGATGAGACTCCAAGCCTGACGTGTAGGTGGGATGAATGTGACCTGGCCGTTCAGACTGTCACATGTCAAAAAATCAGATATGTATTGGTTTTAGGAGCACATATCCAAGTGGCCTAGGTCGCATTTGAAAAAATCTGAGCTGTGTCGTTCGGACTGTCATTAAAAGATCAGATACAGGTCACATAGGGGTGAAAAAAATCAAATTTGAGTCACTTCAGGCTGTAGTCTGAACATAGCTTAAGTCTTTGGTGCACATGAACATTGAACATTTTACACAAAACAAACTACTTAATGTCAGATTTTAGCTGAGAAATTTTTAAATGAATGGGATTCCTGCTTAACCACAAACCCCAGGACGGAATAAAGTCAATATAATGTTACTATTCATTCAGTCATGACTTAAAGCTTTAATTCTTATGACCTTTTTTGTTTGTTTTCCCACAGGCTGTGAGGAACTGGCTGCTCAGTTTTTGTCCCAGGAGATTGACGGTCAGGCTCTGCTGCTGCTGCGGGAGGACCACCTCATCTCCACCATGAACATAAAACTGGGACCAGCGCTCAAGATCTGTGCCTCCATCAACAGCCTGCGCGAGTAACCCAGACCGCAACATGAACCACAACATATCATTTAAGGAGTGTTGAATGTACAAGTTTACTTTTATCACTGCAAAAACTAATATCTGCATTAGAGTTAAATGACTTCAATCCCCCCCAAAAAATGCCCCAAACATATTTATTTAGTTATAGACAAAACAATCACAACTGAACCTTTGTTGCCTTAACCTGCTCTGTAATGATGCCTGAAGGTGCTGGAGTTTAGGTAGTGAGGATTCAGATCAGAGAGAAGCTTTTTTAGGTTGATTTCTTGATGGTTTTAGTTGTAGGACCTGGCAACCCGTGTGAGGCTCATTCGGCTTTTATATTAGACAATCGGCTTGAGAACCAAAACACCAAATGCAAAAATCAACAATTGTTATGAGTGAAATCAGTACAGTCGTCCCTCACTATAACGCGGTTCACCTTTCGCAAGCTCTCTGTTTTGCCAATTTTTTTAGTGCAATTTTGTCTGCTTTTTTTTTTTTTTTTTTGAAACTCGTTGTGTTTCTCCTCCTGCGTCTTGATTGGCTAAGGGGCCAAGATCATTGTCAGTCAGTCTCCTCCGTGCCGTGTCTCCTGTACAGTACAGAATGCGTTCATCTTGACAAATTTACATAAATGTTTGATCGCTAGCAGTGTGATTCTGAAGTGTTGTATGTTTGCGAGTTTTCTCCCCTACAAAACCATCAATATCGACGAAACGTTCTGCACCGACAAAGGCTCCTGCGATCACACCCAAAACGCAGAAGAAGATGCAAACCACTGCTCAAAAAGTTGGACTTCAGGACATGATGATGGAAGGGAGAAGTTACGCGGCTGTAGGGCGCCAATGTGGAATAAATTGAGCTTTGGTTTGTTACATAAAAAAGGATGAAAATAACATAAGGACAACAGCAGCAATAAGTTTTAAGAAGGATGCAAAAAGGCTTGTAACTGTCCTGTCTGAGAAAAGTGTATAAAGTGTGTGGTTTTTACAGCCTTAACACATATATAATTATTGTAAAAAATAAGAACGTAACCCCCGCGATAAACGAGGGGCCGCTGTATACAATTTGAACATGTTAACTAAATGATAAAGAAAATTCCCTAAAAGAAAAACTGTACCTTTCTGAAAGTAAAAAGTATATTTATAAATCTTGCACCAGTGGCATTTTGTTGGTTAAATTAACAAAACTATTCAAATTAGTACGTACTCGATAAATGCTGTAAACTATTATCTACTCTGATCAATTCTTAAATTCTGAATTCAAGCCATTTTCACTTGTGTAGATATTCTTTTTTGCAGTGTAGACCCTGAATGTGCAAACTCGTGTTACAAGAAACATAAAAGTATTTTAGAGATTGACTAACTACAGAAAGTATTCAAGTTTACTTTTTAGGTAAAAAACAAAGTCACCTTCTTTATTCACTCAGTGCTTTAACTTGAGCCAATTGATGAAACTTTTGTAAAATGTTTGTAGTCTCAGAGTTTAGCTGTTTTAATCCCGGAGGAACCATAGGACTAGACCTGGTTTTACAATGACAGTAGTTTTTACACTTTTAAAATCTAGTTTTGTACGTCTATGTTTTTTACAAATGTATTTTTCCACTGTTTTACACTAAAGCTCTATGAACTTTAAAGACGCGTTATGGATCATTTCTGGTGAAGGGTCTGCTACCAGTTCTTCTCCATGGAGATGTTACTGCTTTGGTTGGTATGTTCGAGGGTATGGCATTAAACGTAACTGTCTTCAAGTCAAGTCAGATCTGTGGAGAGGCAAGCCAGCTCACATAGTAAGATTTCAGGATTTTCAAGGACAGTTTTTAGCAACAAAACCTATAATTAAATACTTCTAAGCAGAGAAGTTTGAGGCTATAAAATCTTCCTCGAGTCAAGAAGGTGGTGGTGGGTCCTCCTCCAGAAAAAGTACATAGTGCAGCTTTAGCCCGCCTTTACCTGAATGAGGTTCTCTGTGTACTTGTATGCAGTACTGCCAATAAACTTGAACAAACTACAACAGGTTTTGCTTCTTGGATTTTATTATTTTATTTACATGTTGATCTTGTAAACATTTCTTTTAGGGATGGGACAAGATCAGGACTGCTCCATATAAAAAAAAAATAATTATGTACCGTAGTCATTTGGTTGAGCTGTAGAGGAAAAATAGACTTACTATAATATTAAAGAGCCTGTGTCCCATCCCGATTTATTTACACACTCTGTCTTTACAAATACATTATTACATTTATTCTCTATTAAAAACAAGACTTGTAAACTATCATAAAGTGACGTGCAGCTCGGTCCTGTTTACATTTCACAAGTTCTCATTAGAACCATCACAAATACGAACAAGTTATTTAAATACAATATAATTTAGCACTTTTTGTTCAAGTTTAAACTTCTTATGCCCATACTGATTCGACCAACATCTTTAATCTTTCATTAATGTTCACATGCCCTTTTGATCTGGTTGATCTGTGGCACAAGAGGCTGTGTTCAAATCTCACACCAGTTCATATGAAGTCAAAATATTCCCCAAAAATAGAGGGGACTATATTCTTTTAAGTAACAGAAAATACTTATATGAAACCTAATTAATTTGTCGTTTGCCTTCATAATGTACATCTACATTTCATAACTTATTGCACCGTTAACTGGCAAATATGATCACTTAATATCGCCAAAGAGGAAAAGTCTTATAGGTATCAATTAGTAACAAGATATGGATCAATAGTAAAATTAGTATGTAAACTAGATACTCATTTGAAGTATCAATACAAAAAAATTTAAATAAAACCTCTTAAGTTGTAGTTTTAGAATAGTCTTGATCATAAGTAGTAGGGATGTAACGATATCCAAATCTCTCGGTACGATATTATCACGATATGCGTCTCAAGGTACGATATTTATTACGACATTTTGAAGAGGCTGATATAATTGTAGACAGAACATGTTTCTGATTTTAAAATACCTTGAAAAGATTTTGGTGTGAATTATTTCCATCATAATCTGAAGAATTCAAGTAAAAAACACGTTTCTTTGTGTTGTTTGCACTGAAATGAATCATGGGATATGTAGTTTCGGATGTTTATAAACTGTTGCTACTGTAAAACCATGCATTTAAGTAAAGAAACTCATGATTCGATATATTGTGAGACTTTTGACGATACGATATCACGATATTTTGGTTATTGTTACATCCTTACTAAGTAGTATAGACCACCCGGTAAAATTACTACTATTATTTTTATTATTATGTAATGCCTGGTTAAATAAAGATAAAAATTAAAAGTGTGAAAATTTCATTAAACCTATTTATATATAAAATTAACATCCAAATATGAAGATTGTATGGGAGACAGAGGTTTACCATGCATCACAAAAATTATATTATCAAGATGTTCCTTCAATATTAGGATCAAACTGATATTATAGTATCGTGACAACATTTTTCTTTTATGGTCTGTCCTTTACCCCAGACCTTTAATCTAATCTTTCTACAGACATCACGTGAACACTGCCCTTTGTTTGTTTAGAACACAGTGTAGTTGTTGGTCTCTCCGTAGCCCGCCTCCTGCAGGTACTGCTCTATATTCACTGGCCCAGGAGACTTTATGGGTTTATCAGACGCACTTTTCTCTGCAGACGAAAGCTTTTTGCTCAGATCCGTCAAAGGGGGGCGCTCACTCTCCTTCCACTGACAGCAGCTTTTAATGATGGAGTATCTGTCATGGGAAAAGAGCGTTAGTACTTGGCATGATCATTTTGACTAGATATTCTAAAATGTATTTTTCTTTTTTAAGATTTTTCTGTTTGGTTTTAAGTACCGTTGGTCTTATTTCAAGGTAAAATAATCTTAATCTATAATCTATGTGAAGTGCAAGGAATATATGAAATAAGTTAGACCGTGTAAGTCTTGTAGGTTTACTACTAAAAATCATATCTTAACATGTTAAAATAGGTACTAGATTATGTCTATGGCAATATTGGTTCAGATTCAACTGAACCTCAGTTACCAGTGTCATAACCTGCAAATAGAGCACACATACCAGTACAAGTTTGTCTCATTCTCAGTATAAGGACAAACCTCATGTGAAAGCTCAGAACCTCCAAAATTCCCTCTCTAAGCTGCAGAGGCTGCACTAACACTGATTCATGATAGCTGCAGGTGTTGGAATTTAGATAATCACTTTTCAGATCACGCTAAAACCATTTTCCATTGTATTACACTGTTGTACTCTTATCTACTGTTGTCACTGCTACAGAAAAGTATACTATAAATACTTCCAAAAACAACGATGTCAGTGCTTACAGGTTGTTGGAGCAGTTGAACGGCTTTTTCAAACTTTTCCCACGCTGGTGAAACTGGATCAGCTCATTCACAGGGATCTCAGCAAACGGCGCTTCTCCTAAAATATGTTTATATGAGACACATTACCATTATGTAACAAGTCAGATTTATGTGATGTTGTCTTTTGTGTTAATGTTTTCTTACCCAGTGATGCCATTTCAAACAGCATGACTCCAAATGACCAACTGCAAAAACAAACAGGAAGAGTCATTAAATTAAAAAGTGTGAGTGTAAACGTGTACTTTATTGGAGTAAAGTTTATGGATAGTTTTGATTTAACATACACCAAAAATATCTTGAAACCACCATGAAATATTAACAAGCCTGCATGACTTACATTGTTCCAAAGTGCATTGTAAAAGCAATCATTTGTAAAACAAAATGAGAATGAAAAAAGCTGCCCATGCATTTTAGAAGTCCTTTTGTTACAAGAGAAAGAATTGAAAACTAATCCAGACAGCTGTTTATCAGTCATGGTTCAACATTAGAATAACAGAAGGGACTAAGTTGTTGGGGCATTCAGGAACACGGCATTTTAAGTTAGAAAATGTAGATTTATTATAGAAAAAATTACCAAAACTAACACAAATGAAGATAAATATCGATACTTTGCAGCGGATGTCATCAATATTCTGTGGGGTGTGATGTTAACTGAAAGTACTCAAATAAGACTTAAATTTGAGCTTCATTTTCACACAACCTCAGCAAAAATAACTGACTTATCTGAAATTACAACAAGTGAGATGATTTCTGCGCTAAAGCAAGTTCCTCACATAGTTTTGTTGAAAGTCAAACACTTAAACAGGACCGTGAACGCTCATATTTATCACAGGCTCCAGAAAATGTACTGACTTTGTTTTTGACTGTGTTTGCTAATGTGTGTCTCTACGGCAATTTCTGAACATTCCACCAAAGACATACATGTAGAACACCCCCAGCGTGATGTCTCTGGAAAGTATCAGTTATTAATCATGTCATATGGGCCCGGTAGTTGCGTCACACTCACATGTCGCTGCTGGGGCTGGCCGATCTCTTGGATAAGCGCTCTGGGGCCTGCCACTTCTTCATGCTGGGGTCGTCCTTCTGGGTGCCCTGCTGGTTTTTCCGGGTGTAGACTCCGTGAAGCCCCCACAATTTGGCCGTGTACTCTTTACTCACCAGGACACTGCGGGCTCGAATGTTCCCGTGGAGCAGGTCCTTACTGTGCAAAAACTCCTAAAAGCCAGAGAATAGTCAGATAATGAGGACAGAATATTCTAACTGCATTGGAAACGTCTTTGTTATATTCAAGATCTAAAGGTCCACTATGTAGTAGGGATGTAATAATAACCAATATATCATGATATTGTACTGTCAAAAGTCTCTCAATAATATCATGGACCATCACAATATATTGAATCACAAGTTTCTTTACTTAAATTCATTGTTATGCTGCAGCAATAGAGAGAGGGAACTACATTGACCATGATACTTTGCTCCGTTTTGGTGCAAACTACATGAAGAAAGAAGCAGTTCTAAGCACTTTAAAATTTTAGTTCTTTGAATTAAGTCTTGTAAAGGCATTTTAAGAGGAGAAAGTAGCATATTCACAATTTTGTTAGCCTCCACAAAATAATGCAATAAATATCGTATTACTCTTCATAGAGATGTTACTGCCAAGAAAGTTAAGCATTTAACTTATCCACATAGTGCCAAGTTACAAGTCAAATCTGTGGAGAAGTAGTAACAGGGCTGCAATAATCAATCAGAATAACTATTTTAAGATTAAGATGATCAAAATAATTGTATTTGATAATCGGAATCAGTAAGTGGACTTTTGATTGTAAAACACATGACACATTATAAATATTTTATAACAACAACACTGACATTATTAAATCAAAATTAATGAGTGAAAATTAGTGAAATTATAATACTGTTTTAATACTGACCAGTGCTGAGGCGACTTGTGCAGCCATTGTGCAAATTCTCCTCTCAGTCATTTCACAAGGAGGATCTGTGTCCTGTAAAAACAACACGGTAGCACTTTATCATAACATTAGTATATGAGTGAATGCATTAGTCCATCTTGATTCATGCATGACTCTGTGTAGATGTATGTTTAGTAGCTCTTGGCTGTTACCTGTCTGCACCTCCACAGCAGGCTGAGCAGGTCTCTGTTCTCCATCTCCTCAATGACAGTGACCAGGGGCGCTCTGAGAGACACCACCCCCAGCAGCTCCGGGAGGAACGGATGAGGCCCGATCTGAGCCAGGAACGACGCAAAGCCCAGGAAGGAGTGACGCTCGGAGGCATTGGCTGTGTCTGAACAGGCAGAGGGATGAGGATACGGGAGAATGGGTTAAAACATACAGGGCAGAGAATAGCGGTAAAGTATTCTCTAAATTCTCTAAAGAGGTAAGTAAAATAATGATCAAAATTTGTATGTATTCAAAATGAAATGATGAGCAAATGACAATATTACTATAATCACTTATTTTAGAGTTTTTAGAGTTTATAGAGGATTTTTGGTGCCAAGACGTTAAAAATAAATAAATTAAATAACCCTGTTCTCTCTATAGAGGGCACACACACCCATTGAGGCACCAGAGGTCTGATAAGTGTTTTGCCCAAGAGTCTTAGAACAGTCAGTATGCTCCTCTGCTTCTCTGGGAGCTGTGATTGTATTGACAATCTGTGGGTCACTTGTATTGTAGAAAAGAATATATATATAAAACCTTTCATGTCTGAAGAAGGGCTTGACCTGAAATATCACACTGAAATAAAAATTTGTGAGCTTCAAAGAACTGCAGTGAGAATCTGTTTCCTCTTTTGCAGAGGTTTTGTTTTTGGACCCAGCATGCAGTCGCAGTTTTTGTTGGATGCTGGATTGTTGTGCATGTCTCTATCTGCCAGTATTGTTGTTTATTAAGGCTCCTGGTTTGATCCCTGTTTTGTCCTGAAGTAGACTTGGCTTGGTCCTGTTCAAGTCCAGGTCCCAATTTTGATATGGTGTGTCTACAAGTGTAATATGGAGTCATTTTAATTCAATAATGCAAATTATAATTGTAACATCATCATCTACATATGTTATTGTTTACTGCTAAATCCCCATCCAAAAAGCACTTTAATTTCTTTAAATCAACTAATTCAAATACTTTGGACACAATGAAATCCAGGGACTCTAAAACAGTAAAAGTCGCAAGAAGAAAAATTTTGTTAAAAGGCTAATTCAAGTAGTTTACAGTATCTAGACTAGACAGTATCTAAACTAAACAAAATGTAATATCTAGATTCTGGACTTTACTTTTTGCACTGAACAATTTTTCCCCCGTTTATCAAATTGCCACTTATAACCTTAAAATTTTACCTTTGAGCACCCGGAGCACCACGTTCCTGTTGTCCATGCGCGCTCTGTACAGGGACACAGCCGAGTCGGAGCGCAGGGAGAAGGCAACGGGCAGAGGGGACACCAGGTTAAACTTCTCCGGTAACCTCTGACGGGGCAATTCTCTGGGTTGGGCCACGGGCACAAAACTGGGCTTGAAAGTGTCTGGGGAGTC
Source organism: Boleophthalmus pectinirostris (assembly GCF_026225935.1). NCBI lineage: Eukaryota > Metazoa > Chordata > Actinopteri > Gobiiformes > Gobiidae > Boleophthalmus > Boleophthalmus pectinirostris. Next base: position 30,484,717 of record NW_026571447.1, read on the forward strand.
GGTGGAGTCCATGGGCAGGCGCAGGCTTTTGGAGGAGGCGTACCTGCCGCTGGGGTAGGTGGATGGCGGGTGGAAGGTGGAGTAGCTGCTGGGCATGTCCAGGGCGATGCTTTCATGCTCCAGAGGGTTGAGACCGGGAGGAGCTGGTATAAAGACAGAAAGTGTGTGTTAATAATGAAATAAAAACGTGAATTACATTAGAAAATGGTACGATCCATGTACCATTTGTCCTTTCGAATTTCAGTTAAGAAGGAAAAACAATAAACTTTAAACTTAAACTTAAACAAACTTTATTGATCCACAAGGGAAATTATTTGGCCCCAGTAGCTCACACATCACAATATAATAACAAAGAGTAAAAAATATAAATAATAATAATAAATTTGAAATAATAATTAATTCTAAATGGAGGAAATAGAGGTCGAAATCTGTTTTTTTTTGTCCTTTTGACACTAAAACAGAACAATGAACTGTTTTCCCATTTTTATCGTTTTCTGTACTTAATTGAAATTCAAAACAAAGAACGGTACACAGACCTTGTACAACCTGAAAAGAATTATTCAAAAATTTTCAAAGCAAAATTAAGGATTTAACAGCGAATATTTGTGAATAATCATAAAATCTTTGTGAAAATGTTTGTTTTTACACAAAAGTCTCAAGACAGATTTTTGAATTAATCTACACATATTAATATATTAGTAGTAATGTATTAGTAGTACAAACAATAGTTGGACCCAATGGAGTTTTTATTTTATTTTTTCGTTTTTTCGTTTCGTTTTTCATTTCGTTTTTTTTCGTGTGTTCAGTAGACATAAGCCACAGCAACAGTTGCCCCAGACTGCACTGCAAAAAACTTGGCCAAAATGTAAGATATAAACACTTAAATGTATCAGAAAATGATTTAAAAATAGTGAAATGATCTGTCCATGGCTGTCCTTAGGCTGCGGATGAAAATGGATGGATGGATGGATAGATCTGTCCATGCAACAAGATAATTTTATTTCACAAGTTATCTTAAAATAAACTACCTCTAGACTAGAATTAAACAGTCTCAGAACCAGTAAATAGATGAATAAATAAATAAATCTGAAATCAAGATGAATAACCTGATATAAGTTTTAAAATCTTGGCCAGATCAGAGAAATTTGCAGTGAAAATGTTTATTTTTTTTAACAAGTCTCAAGACAGGTGTTTAACATCGTTTAAACTAATCTACACATGTTTATATATTGAATAATTATTGTACATTTTATAGCATAGAATTTTTTAATTAATACATTATTCTTTAGTAGTACACACACAGTAGTTGGATCCAATAGAGTTTTTTTTTTTTTTTTTGCATGGATGTTTAGTGGACAAAAGCCACAGCAAAAGTTGCCCCAGACTGCACTGCAAAAAACTTGGCCATATTTTAAGATATAAACACTTAAATCTATCAGAAAATGACTTAAAAGTAGTGAAATTATCTGTCCATACAGCAAGATCATTTCACTTGACAAGTTATCTTAAAATAAACTACCTCTAGACTAGAATTAAGCATCTCAGAACTAGTAAATAGATAATAAATCTGAAAGCAAGATGAAAAACTTGATATAAGTTTTAAAATCTTGGCCAGAGTGTGACAATTTTGAGCCTGCATCTGTATCCAACTATTTATCACTTGGATAAATTCATACACAGACAGGGTGTGAGAAGTGTCTTGCCCAAGGACACAACAACAGTGTGCACTTGTTGAAGCCGGGATTGAACCGCCAACCTTCATATGAGTGAAAGTTCTACCCCCGACCACTAAGTCTATAAGAAATGACATGATGATCTCTTCCTACCATCGATCCCCGTGAGCACTCTCCTGTTGTGCTGAGACCGGAAAGACTTTTTGAGATTTTGGGGTCGGATTTTGTCGACTCTCTCCGGGCAGTAACGCAGCAGCAACACAAAGACCAAAACGACAGCAAACGCACCCAAGAGCAGGACCGGCACCACTATCACCTCCTGCTCGTACACTCGGATCTCTGCAAACAAAACGCGAAAGTACATGTTTGTATTACAACCTGGACACTACAGTCAATACCTGCACCTGGAGATGTAGAAATAAATTATGATTACTGGAAATACAATGAAAAAGTGTATATGTATATGTAATTACAATTGTAGAAGCAACGGTATCTGATTTAAGTGTAATCCGTATGGCAATAGTTATGGTTATAGGGCCTCATTTCCTAGTGAGCCAGAGTGTTGGAGACATGTGGAGACACTTTTTAAAATATTCCATCCAGTCCTTGTATAGGCGAGTTTCACTGTTGACAAAAGCGCGCGATGCATGCTGGGAATTATTTTGGTCGGCGGCAAGAAACACTAATTCAACATGACGGACGGAGCGAGAAAGCACGTAAAGGGTATTGATCCTGGTTATTTATCCACTCTAACGGCAGAGGACCCAAGACCATTTGACCAGGAATTGGTCATAAGCATCAATGGACGCCAAATCACCCTTTTCAACCCCTACAAAAGGTGGACGAAACCAACTTTCTGGTCAGAATCGCCAACTACCTGGACAAATATTAACTTTGGCGATATCCACAATGACTTGGTTGAAACTCCTGGGCCATTCACAGCAGAAAAGATGAAAACCTCCAAGAGTCTCGATGTGTTGTTGAACTTGTTGAAGTCCACGGTTTGTTAGGATCTTCTACGTTTGCTCTGCGAATGTTTGAAAGCCATTTAATTCACCGTTGGTGGTTATTTTCACTCAGAATACGAAAAAGACATTTTCCTTCTTCCGTGCTTCTATTTGTGCATCCGATAATGCAGCAGGAATTTACCATTATCGGGGATAAATACGCGAGGTTACGCACTGTGTTTGACCGCTATCGTGTTTCTTGCCTATGACCAAAATATTTCCCAGCATGCAACGCGGGCTTTTAATAACAATGACATCAGCTGAAACTCGCCTATTTGCAGAGGTCGCTGGTGCTAGGCTAGTGCATGTCAATGGCCATAGTTAGCCTGCCACTCCACAAAACACCCAAAGCAAAACTATTATTACACCAGACTGTCGATGTAAATGTCTGTGTTGATAGAATAATTTCAGAAGTAAAACCAACCTTGCCTTTGAAGGATTTATGTCCAAGTAGCAGTGAGTTGTACTTCCTGATAGAAAGCTCTGCAGCGGCGGACTGATATATGAGAAAATAGTCCCTCAACATGCGACGATTCATGTGATGCAAGGTTAGTTTTATTTCAAACATTATTCTATCAACACAGACATTTACATCGAAAGTCTGGTGTAATAATAGATTTGTTTCAGGTGTTTTGTGGAGTGGGTAAGACTGTTTTTAGTGGCAGGATAACTATGCCCATTGACATGCACTAGCCTAGCACCAGCGACCTCTGCAAATACAAGGACTCAAGGCTCACTAGGAAATGAGGCCCTATGTCCAAAATTCCGGACTGTCCCTTTAAGAGATCTGATGAGATTAGGCATTGACAAGGTGATTTTTGGTTTAAACATTCAGTTATTTGTCCAGAAGTTGTCAAACTGAATAACTCATTTACCTTCACACTGCATCGCTTTGAGAGTATTTGTTGTGTTTTATGTTTTGTTTAACATTAAGACATAATACCACACCATTACTCGGAATGTAAGGATATCCAAATCCCTCAGTTCAATATTTTGATGATATGCATCTCATGGTACGATACTTACTGTGATATTGTGTGGAGGGCAACAAAATAGTGAATATGCTGCTTTTTCCTCTTAAAATACCTTGACAAAATTTAATCCAAAGAAATAATATTTAAATGTGGTTATAACAGTGACAGAAATGGAGCAAAGAATCGTGGTCTATGTAGTTCCTTCTATTTTTTAGCTATTGCTGCACCATAACTATTAATTTAAGCAAAGAGACTTATAATTTGATATATTGTGATGGTCCACAATGTTATTGTGAGACTTTTGGCAATACAATATCACAATATTTCGGTTACTGTTGCATTTATATACAGTATAAAGACAGCTCCACCCCCTCTGTGCTCTGTACTCACCACAGATGGTATCTCCGTGTTTGCAGAGATAGTCCGACGACATCCTGTTAAAAGTCAAACAAGGAAAATCAATTAGACCATGCAGCTTTCTATATCACATTTGCTTCAACTTGACTGATTTACAAATGAAATTACTTGATTACAGTAGCTCAGTTAAAATAGAAAATGTGCACTATGTAACTTTTCTGGTAGAAGGCCCATCACCTGCTTGTCTCCAAGGAAATGTTGAACTGGATGTTGGAATGTTCTACTGATCTAACAAATATTTTACTAACTAACACTCAATTTTAGTTGCACTACGTTTGAAACAATAGTAGGGTTGTAATGATATCCAAGTCTCACGATACGATATCATCACGGTATGAACCTCACGGTACGATATTTATTGCGATATCGTGGGAAAGCTCACAATATGGTGGAGAGGCTCATGATTAAGGATGTAACAATATCCAAATCTCTCAGTGCGATATTTTCACAATATACATCTCACAGTATATTTATTGCGATATTTTGTGGAGGCTTACAAACAAAACTGTTAATATGCAACTTTTTCCTCTTAAAGTGCCTTGACAAGACTTAATCCAAAGAAAGTGCTTAGAAGTAGTATTTCTTCTTGTAGTCTGCACTGAAATGGAGCAAAGGATCATGGTCTATATAGTTCCCTCTGTCTTTCAAGTCAAAGAGATTGTAAATCAATATATTGTGATGGTCCACGATATTATAGTGAGAACTTTGTCAATACGATATCACGATATTTCGGTTATTGTTACATCTGTAAACAATAGGTAATACTTTTTTTTTTTTTTTTTTCCACAGTTATTTGGTTTTGCAAGTACATTTTCTTACATGATTTGCACGTTTGTTTTTCTCTTACAAACTGATTTGTAACACGACTCTGAGGCTGCAACCAGGAGAAGAGATCAGAGAGTAACTTAGACCAGCGACCGCGGCTTTTCTTACCTCTACAAAACACTAGCTTCTATTATTCAGTCTGGACGCGCACACCTTAAACATCACTGCTGCCGTAATTACATGTACTTATGCTTAAAGTACATTTGACAGGTTCATATATATTTCAAATTATCACTTGGCTTGGTAGGATAGTACCTGTGTTAAATGTTTGTCGTATTTAGTTCATCATATGGACAGTTTGTGAAGAAGAACAAATAGCAAAAGCAGAAATTCAATATGTCAACTGGAGAAATGTTTATTTGGTCGAATACGTTTCGCAGCTCAATCCAAGTTGCTTCTTCAGTTCTGGTCAAAACGCTGGTGGATACTTCCTTATATCTCCCTTCAGGTAAATATATATAACATATAACAAATTGAACTTCTTCTTTTACCATGGATGACTGAGGGATTTTACACACATCTTGACAGAAAACAAATAGTTGTAAAATACAGGAAGGAACAGTGAGTTCTAAAACGAAATACCTCTGCCTAGGTCATAAACTCTCATCAGTCCATCCAAAATACAGAGACAATTTACACAAGGAAGGCATTTTTCTGACCATTTTAACATTGATTTAAGAAAATAAAAGGTATTGTTATTTACCGTATTTTCCGCACTATAGGGCGCTCTGGATTATAAGGCGCACTGTCATTGAATGGTCTATTTTTTTACTTTTTTCACATATAAACCGCACCGGACTATAAGGCGCATTAAACGAAACACAACAGTTAGATAAGTCAGTCAAACTTTATTTAATGCGTTCACAATAACTCTCAACTTTGTAATGCGTAAAAAAAAAAAAGAAAAAACTTTCTGAGACGCTAAATTGTTGGTGTATTCACAATAACTCATAATTGTTTAAACAGTTGGGCGATTACGGCGTCCAGCACGCCAACATCCCTCTCACCATTATCCGAGTCAGTGTGGTTACTGTTCCCTGGCAGTTCAGTGATGATTCTGGTCTTGGTGAAAGCTCGGACCACAGTTGATACTGATCCTTAGCCCAGGTGTCCACGATCCGTTGGCAGATCGTGGCGTAAGTCACTCGACGCTGTCTCCCTGTCTTGGTGAATGTGTGTTTGTCTTCTCTCCGTTTAACTTTATAACAGCCTTGAGTTTAAAGTCGGCGTTGTAAGCGTGTCTCTTGACAGGTGCATTTTGATATTAAAAAGAATCACAGTATGTATTACTCCTGATGCTCCTGACTATGGGAGCCGTAATGCTGCAAGTGGTGCGGCTTTGTAGTTTACTAAAGTCGTACTAAGACACCCCAATAAATTCATATATAAGGCGCTCTGGATTATAAAGCGCACAGTAGTTTTTTAAATTAAATTAAAGGCTTTTAAGTGTGCCCTATATTGCGGAAAATACGGTATTTTTATTTGTCAAATCATAACTATTGAGTCAGTTACGCTTCATTCATGTGGTCCTCGGGAACTCGGGAGTTCAAGATGAGATGTCAGGGCTTGGACTTTTGCATTTATTTTATGATTTTATCTTGGAAATTCAGGATGTTAATGTTACCATCAATAAAATCACAGTTAACATAACTTCATAAGTTCTTGTTGTCTAGTCTTTTCAAAACTAAACAGTAAACACACAAAACAACAGACAGACCTCTACATATGTCATATCTGATGTAAAATTATAAACTTCATTCAAATTACAAAACTAGAAAAGACTAGGCGAGCCTTTTTTATTAACCCGAGGTTCTGTCAATCAATAGTTTTAATGAAATTACTAGTCTAACCTGTCATATGCACTTTCATTTTATAATCATTGAATGATATGTTAATTATTAGCTGCTCAAACTGGAAATAATTGATAGGAGTTGACACATTCTTACTTGTTACTGGAGCCCTGGAGCTCGGAATAATCCCGCCCTGTTTACAGATAATTTCCGTGAAAATACTAATACTAACTAGTATTCAGATTATGTTAATACGGAGTAAAAGTTGAGTTAAGGTTACGATCAAACATACCAGAATTGAAAAATAATTTTATTATCTTATTATCTTGCAATTATTCTCCTGTAAATTCAGTCAGAAACTCCAAACAGATCTCAAAATTATTAGGATCTCACAACATGTTTTCTCTCTCTCTATTATGGTCCATATCAAACCATATAATACTGTAAGAAAATAATTCGTCAATTAATTTAAAAAATGTTCAACGAAGACTCCATCGACCGTTTAATCAACTAATTGACAAAGTAAAAGTAAATCGTTGTATAATTTGGTTTGATTTTGTGAAGCTTTTTCAAAACCAGCAGAAGGGTAATCTATTAAACAGTTGGAATGAAAGTGAATTAAGTATTTCATTGTTCTTAATAATAGTCTGCAATCATTTAACAACACAGTACTCAACAATTTAGGGTTAATATCTCAAATAACCAGGTCTATCCACATGATTTTTGTTTTGTTTTAACAATGGCTTCAGAAAGTGGTGCCATTATTCAACCATTATTCACCAAATAAGTGATTGTTGTCAGATGAAAGCACTTAATAAAGCTGAACAAACAGCTCCGCTCAAACAGTCAGAGATTCAGGACTATATTTATACCAAACTCCATACAACTGTACAACATTCACCCTTATGTAACAGATAATACTCCCTACAACTGTAAAACAACTCACCCTTTATGTAACAGATAATACTCCCTACAACTGTACAACAACTCACCCTTATGTAACAGATAATACTCCCTACAACTGTAAAACAACTCACCCTTATGTAACAGATAATACTCCCTACAACTGTACAACAACTCACCCTTATGTAACAGATAATACTCCCTACAACTGTACAACAACTCACCCTTATGTAACAGATAATACTCCCTGCAACTGTAAAACAACTCACCCTTATGTAACAGATAATACTCCCTACAACTGTACAACAACTCACCCTTATGTAACAGATAATACTCCCTACAACTGTACAACAACTCACCCTTATGCAACATATAATACTTCCTACAAGTGTACAACAACTCAACCTTATGTAACAGATAATACTCCCTACAACTGTACAACAACTCACCCTTATGTAACAGATAATACTCCCTACAACTGTACAACAACTCACCCTTATGTAACAGATAATACTCCCTACAACTGTACAACAACTCACCTTATGTAACAGATAATACTTCCTACAACTGCACAACAACTCACCTTTATGTAACAGATAATACTCCCTACAACTGTACAACAACTCACCCTTATGTAACAGATAATACTTCCTACAACTGTACAACAACTCAACCTTATGTAACAGATAATACTTCCTACAACTGTACAACTACTCACTCTTATGCAACATATAATACTCCCTACAACTGTACAACAACTCATGTATACATTATGTAACAGATAATATTCCCTACAACTGTACATTTTCCCTTATGTACCAGATAATACTCCTTACAACCATACAACAACTCATGCATACATTATGTACCAGATAATACTCCCTACAACCGTACAACAACTCATGCATACATTATGTAACAGATAATACTCCCTACAACTGTACAACTCACCCTTATAAAATAGATAATACTCCCTACAACTGTACAACAACTCACCTTTATGTAACAGATAATACTCCCTACAACTGTACAACAACTCACCATTATGTAACAGATAATACTCCCTACAATTGTACAACAACTCACCTTCATGTAACAAATAATACTCCCTACAACTGTACAACAACTCACCTTTCTGTAACAGATAATACTCCCTACAACTGTACAACAACTCACCTTTCTGTAACAGATAATACTCCCTACAACTGTACAACAACTGACCTTTATGTAACAGATAATACTCCCTACAACTGTACAACTCACCTTTATGTAACAGATAATACTCCCTACAACTGTACAACTCACCTTTCTGTAACAGATAATACTCCCTACAACTGTACAACAACTCACCTTTCTGTAACAGATAATACTCCCTACAACTGTACAACAACTGACCTTTATGTAACAGATAATACTCCCTACAACTGTACAACTCACCTTTATGTAACAGATAATACTCCCTACAACTGTACAACTCACCTTTCTGTAACAGATAATACTCCCTACAACTGTACAACAACTCACCTTTATGTAACGGATAACCATATGTCCTGTCAATCAACATCGTTTTTGCACTTTTTTTCCCTTACAACCTCTTGTATATAGCTCAGATATTTTTTTATTACTTATTTTCTATTTTATTTTGACTTGTACATTTACATTTACATTTATATAATTATGCCTTATTGACACTGTCTCTTGCTCTTTTTTGCTACTTTACGACTAGAATTTATATTATCATTTATATTTTTTTACTCTTTGTTATTATAATATATTGTGATGTGTGAGCTACTGTGTCAAAGTAATTTCCCCTGTGGATCAATAAAGTTTGTCTAATTATAACTTTGATTAATATGACAAGTTTGTGGAGCTGATCCCTAACACATAATGAAAAGACAACATTTGTTGATCCTAACTGTGTATATTTCTTGCACGATTAATCTCCTATAGAGTTACGGCCACTATCTGAATTTATGAAGGTGAATGCAACTTGCTAAAGAGCATATGACAGGTTAGAGTAACTTTTCACATAAAAGTTTTACACAAAATCTTGCCTAGTTTTGTGTAATTTTAATTCTAATTCTGAAGTTTATCATTTTACTTCTGGATATGGCAGCAGTAAATATGACACACAATACATACTCCATAAATAGCAACCCTAATGGTCACTAGGGGTGTGCAAAAATATTGAAATATCGATATATATTGTATTGTTTAATGTTGTTCAGTATTGATATCGTGGGCTGCTGTATTGTTATATTACCAAGAGTATATTTTGATACATTTTACTAAATTATTTTGTTACAGAGCTACAGATTTGTTGCTTGTTCAGAGGAAGGAAACTCATTTATGCAACATATTTGACATTTTTTGATTAAAATGTTTGTGTTTCATATGAACTTTGCACAAGAAGTGGTTAAACAAAGACTTTTAGTATCACAGCGATGATTTAGCTTTTATTTTTTACTGAATTGTATCGAATTGAATTGAAATACCAGTATATTGTATCGAACCGTAAGCTCACTGTTTCGAGATATCGTATCATGGCCTATGTATCGAGGTATGTATCGTATCGGCAACTTCTTAATGATACTCAGCCCTAATGTTTACAAGGGCCAAAATGTGTCACACAAAAGTTATTATTAGAAAAGTGTGTTCCTTGAGTGTGAACTGTCCCTGGATTTGGGATAGAACTTTCAGCGTTGTTGACATAGTTAGAGGTTTCCCTTGTTGGAACTCGTGTCTCTTTTTCCCACAATAATCCTAACACCGTAACACAACATTCCCAGAACTCTGAAGGGTCACCTGATCTCAGCTGACGTCATATCAAAGATGTCTGAACCTGTTTCGCCACATTTCTGCCACACAACACTGTGACAGTAGCTCTCTTCCCGCCCTCTGTGCAAACAAAATTACCCACAATGCACCGATGAACGCCAGCACTCCAAACGTGTCCTTGAGCACACAGAGTATATAGAGGTAGTTTCATTCACCATCAACCCCAGACGAGCCACGTTCAATATTTAAACAGGACAATGCCTTTTTAGGGAATTAAATATCCCTGTGTCTTCCCATAAGGTCTTATTATGTTTAAACCTACTGATCCTGTAGTTTAGACCAATGTTTTATTAATACAGTGCGTTGAACGTATAGAAAACTGAATTTAAAGATACACTGTGTACCTTTTCTGGTTTGAATTTCAATGTATTTGTGTGAAAAACATCAATTTAACCTTATAAAAAGTAAGTTGTAAGGGTATGCCACCTGCTTATTTTCGTAGAGTTATGGACCTATTACTCGGCTTAAAATGTTCCATACTATGGCATTAAACGTGTCCTCTGCACAGAACTAAATATCCTTGTCTTCCCATAGAGTCTTATTATCTTAAAACTTGTCGAACCTGTAGTTTAGACCTATGTGTTACTACTCAAATGGAATTTAAAGATACATTATGTACCTTTTCTGGTTTGAATCGGAATGTATTTGTGTGAAAAACATTAATCTAATCTTATAAAGAAGTACCAATAAGTTGTAAGAGCATGCTACCTGCTTATCATTAACAAAACTTTAATGTAACCTTATAAAAAGTAATATAGAGTTAGGAGTTATGGGGTTATTGCTTTGCATAAAATGTTCCATACTATGGCATTAAACCTGTCCTCTGCACAGAACTAAACATCCCTGTCTCCTATACAGTCTTATTATGTGGAAAAACTGCTAACCCTGTAGTTCAAAATTATGTAAATGCTTCTAGACGTGCAATGAATCTACAGAAAACTATATTTAAAGATACATTGTGTAACTTTTCTGCTTGAATTTCGATGTATTTGTGTGAAAAACATGAATTTAACCTTATAAAAAGTAAGGTGTAGGGGTATCAAACCTGCTTATCATTAACAAAACATGAATTTAACCTTATAAAAAGTAAGGTGTAGGGTTTGCCACCTGCTTATCTTCATAGAGTTACAGAGTGATTACTTTGCTTAAAATGTTCCATACTATGGCATTAAACCTGTCCTCTGCTCAGAACTAAATATCCCTGTCTCCTATACAGTTTTATTAGTTGGAAAAACTGCTAACCATGTAGTTCAAACGTACATGTAAATGTTCCTAGACGTGCATTGAATCTATAGAAAAACTACATTTAAAGGTACACTGTGTAACTTTTCCTGCTCATCTCCATGACATGTTATTACTAGGGGTGTGAAAAAATATTGAAATATCGATATATCGTATTGTTTAATGTGATGATACAGTATCGATATCATGGGCTGCTGTATCGATATATCGCCAAGAGGATTTTTTGGTGTATTTTACTAAATTATTTTGTTACAGAGCTACAGTTTTGTTGTTTGTTCAGAGAAAGGAAACTCGTTTTTGTGACACATTTGACATATTCACAGTTTTGATGATTAAAATGGGAGTGTTTCATATGAACTTTGCATAAGAAGTGGTTTAACAAAGACTTTTAGTATCACACCCAGGATTTAGCCGTTATTTTTTATTGAATTGTGTCAAATCAATTTGAAATATATCGTATTGAATTGTATCAATCGTATCGTATCGGCATCTACTGAATGATACCCAGCCCTAGTTATTACTGCCAAACATGTTCATTTGACCTACTATCACCAGGCCAAGTGGCAGATCAGGTCTGTGGAGAGGCGAGCCCATTCAGCATATTTTTGAGCAATAAATACTGCCATTATTATATAGCTGTATACAAACACATTTACTGCTATACTGTGTGACATTTCAGACAAAGCAACGGCATCGCCATGGAGACCAGTCAGTGGCGAGCCCCTTTAAAAGCAATTGTTTTTGATCGTGAGAGTTGATTTAGAAAACTAAATCTAAATCATGTGATCTTATTATGTATAAAACCTGTTGACCCATATAGTTAAAATCTCTGCAAAGACGTTTGCAAACTAAAAACTATAATGTGATTCTGGATTTATCTTATTTTATTATAGTTTAACATGTTTTGAATCTTAATTTAACTAATGTGTTACTCTGCAGCGGCAATGACAACAAAATAAAATCCTGTCTCCATGTGGTTTTATAAAAGCTGCTAATCCTGTAGTTAAAACCTCTGCAAACATGTTCAGAATAAATTAATATAAATCAAATTTTAATTAACATTGTTCAATTGATTGAAATTCAGTCATTTTTAACTGTCAGTGATCAGCCTGAATCATTTTATTAATCAATAAATTAAAAGCATGTGGTCTGGAGCAGAGTTCGGACACATTTTTTTAAATTTTAAATGTCAAAGATTAAATGCCTGTCTTGTTTATGTTCAGGAAATTAATATTGAAATATATAATATATATCTTTCTCTTCTCTAATAAGATAAAATTAATTAAAAAACGGATTGCCCAGAATAATTAAAAAAGATTCATTTATCATATCACTCAGCTTTTTAATACATTTTTTAGTTTGGTTTCAAGCATAAACTAAATTTGTTCAATTATGATATTCAACAGTGATCATAAATTCAAGAAAAAATCCAAAAGCTGAATTGAAAGGTTGGATTTTTTATGATCTAGTAGTAAATGTATAGCTCTTACCTGTTTGTTTTTGGTGTTCTCCTCTTCTAGTCAGAATGTATAGTCCAGAAACATGTTATAAGTGATAAGTTTATCTGCTTTTCATTGTCTCTTCAGCACATCTTCAGTGATCTTCATAAGGAGTGCCGCCGCGTTAACAGCCCATCTTGTTTACCTCTCCTCTGTGTCCGGCTCCTGGGAGCAGTGCTGTTACTCTGTTCTGTTTGTCTACCTTTAGCTTGACTCCGCCCACTCCACCTGCGCTGTCTCCTTCCTCTTATCTCACCAATACCTGCCTCAAAACACAGCAATCAATATCACTACTACAGCTTTGTAATACTTTTAATACTACTAAAGAAATCCCTAGTTGAATAATGAGAGTTAAGTTGGCCTAATCCGAGCAGAGCAGTGTGTTCCAGTAGCCCTGCCTATCTGGTCATTGTCTGCCAAAACTGGTCCAACAGCTTTTTGTCATTTTTAGTTCACCGTCTTTTGTTAAGCGCGTTTCCCTCATAGCGAGACAACCCGTAAAGCCAGATTTTGTTTCCCGAGGGCATTTGGCGAACAGTAACAGTAAAGGGTTTAACTTCATTCCTTTACTGAATTAGAATCTATAAAATGTGCTCTGAAACTTTCAATTATCGTAATTATTATTCCTTATATAAATACTTGTGAAATTATACATGTGTGCTTCTTCATCTAAACAGTGATCATGTAATACTAATGTGATTTTAAACCACAGTGTTTAATCTAGATAAATATATACAGTTTTATCACTGAATCAAAATGTGAATTCCACCCGTAGACTGTCCTTCTGTGAGTTAATCAGATATTTAAAATAATCACTCACTACTAAACAGAGTCTTTGTGTTGCAAGTCTCAAGTAATTTTCAAGTCTTTGACCTCAAGTCCGAGTCAAGTCCCAAGTCAAATACATGCAAGTCCAAGTCGAGTCTCGAGTCACTGGCCCATAAGTCCAAGTCAAGTCCAAGTCGTCTGCTTTGAGCTTTAAGTCATTTCAAATCTTTAAACTAAAGTACCAAATACATCTTCGATTTTTGCAATTTATATCAATTTTAAGATAAACTGTACTTAGAAAATCATAGTATATTTATATGAGTATTTATAGAGTATATAAAGAGTTGCAGAACTTAATCTAGCTCAGTTTTCTTTTTGAAATGTCTTGACAAGGTCTTAGAGTGAATCATTACAATCAGAACACACAGAATTCAGATTTAAAAGTGCTTTTCAAGTCTTCTCAAGTCACAGGCCTCAAGTTTGAGTCAAGTTCCAAGTCACTGATCTTCAAGTCCAAGTCGAGTCCCAAGTCTTGGCCCATTTTATCAAGTCAAGTCTCAAGTCCTAAAAATAGTGACTCCAGTTTGACTTGAGTCCAAGTCACGATTTGCAAGTCCCCACTTCTGCTACTAAAACTATAGCTCCATCTGCAATTAATAATAATAAAATAAAATACTTCTTGTTCTTGTTCTGCCCCTTTAAACCTTAAAAACAAAGCCATTTGTTTAATCTACAGTGTATCTTAAATATTGAATCACAAAACATGACTTACACACATTATAGCAATTATACTTATGACAGTAATAATTTTTGACCTTACATAAATGATTGTTTCTTATTATCATGCTTAAAATATTGGCTCAAAATGTACATGCTATAACTCAAATCTTGCCAATTAAACAAATTAAAACAGGCAAGTGCTCAAAGCAGTATGTAACTTTTCTTGCACAAGCTCCTCTACCTGCTTGACTTCATGACTTAAAATGTTTTGCCTGGAATGTTCCACAGTGTGGCATTTGACATATATTTCCTACAAAGAGACAAGTTACAGATCTGATCAGTGGAAAGACGACCCTGCTCAAGAATGTATGTTTTTCCAAGTTATTTTTGAGCGATAAAAAGCCCTGTAATTGAATAAATGTAAGATAGATGTGTTTAATGCCATACTGTGGAACTGTGGAAAAAAAAAACCTGATCATAACCACAGCCAAAACGGTAATACACATACCTTTAAACGTAGATTGCAACATAATGTGTAAAAGTAATCCATCTAAAACCCCGTATGTCCCCATTTGACCATTAAGAAACAGGAGTTACGCCCTGGGCCCTGGATCTGCGCAAAACAAACAGACTGTCATTCATGTTTACAGTGAGGCTAAAACATGTTTGGATATAACGCGGTGTGTGTTTAGGGAGCAGAGGGGGTAAAAGAGCCAAAAATATACTCAAGTAACAATACTGAATTTAAAATAGTATTACTCAACTAAAAGTAAAAGGTTGGTGGAAATAATGCTGATCAAATATTTGGTGAGTAAAAAGTAACTGATTTTAGTCTCAGAATCAACCAAATTGACCAGATTTACAATTTATACCAATATTATTTATTTTAATTGACATCATTTTAAGTTATAAGTATACAAAAATGCCACTTTAAAATATAATAATGGGTAATAAGAATGATGTTACAATTATAGCTGCTTTGACACATATAGGTAGTCAGGCTGGCGCCACCTAGTGCCTCCACTCAATTTCATTTCTCTCCGGCAACTAGGTCAGGAATCGAAATACACTAGACAGTTTACAAGAACCGTGGAAGTGTGAGTCCGGGCACTAGCCAGTCAGCGAAGAGCCATACATTCTGTGTTGGCAACGATTCCAGAGATCAAGGATTTAAAGCCGAAACAAAGAGAATGTTTGTTTGAATTTTATCAAGGGGAAAGACGTTATTGCCCTTCTTCCTACGGGATTTGGTGCTTTACATACGTCACAACCAAATAGCAGTGATTAGTAAAATAACAAAGTACCCGCCTACCGTCGAGCGAACGAATCCTAATGCTGCGAGGTCAGACGGTTTCCACGAAGTGAAACCGGCTGATGAATCAGGCTAACATATAAGCCCATCTGAGAGTGAAAAAATGTGTAGAGAAGCCATGCTAATCAAATAAGTTAGATTTTATTCATGAAATCTTAGCACTTTACATAATGGATTTTGTAGTTTTGTTCCCATCCTTATATTATGCATTATTAAAGGATAAATTATGTAAAAATGTGTCTTCAGTTAGAGATCATGCTGACATTACAGAATTGAAAGTACTTCGATGACCTGTTTTGTTCACAATACTGCGTGTGTGTGTTGATTCTAGGCACTGACTTTCAAAAGGCATTGGAATCTTATAAATTGGCAGAGATTTTGTCAGGCTGAGGCCCAAGCCACTTCTCTCCTGAAAAAGAGAGAGAAGTACTCATTAAATGTACTGGATAAATTGTAATATATAAAAAGTTTGCTAGATTGTTTTATTAATGTCATATCAAAATGTGCTCATTTAAAAAGGTGCACAAAGTATTTTTTCTAGTGCTGCCTGCTTGTCTTCATGGAGATGTTACTGCTTTGCACAGATTGTTCCATACTATTTGGTTAAACCCAATTATCTCCACAGAGACTACACCAAGCCAAGTCTGTGGAGAGGCGATCCTGCTCAAAGCAAGAATGCATGTTTTTCAAGGTACTTTTTGAGCAATAAAAACTAAACTAAAAATAAATGTACAGTATAAAGATACATTTAACACTCTACTGTGGAACATTCCAAGATAAGCAACAACATCTCCATAGAAACAAGCTCTATGTAACCAGGAAAGTTACATAATGCACCTTTAACCATTGAACAGTTGTCTTACCGATGCAGTAGGCCATGAGTTCAAACCGGTCTGATCCAAAAAACATTTCTTTCTTTTCACCCATGTGACAGATAATCATGGGGAAACCAAAAGCCTGAAGTATCAAAAAATAAAATAATATTCATTTTATCATTTATTTTCTTTTTCAATTAATAATTTAGCAAAAAACTAAAAGGACTGCCTACCCCATGTTCCAGTGCTTCCTGTGTTGCATTCTTCAACTTGTCTTTGATTTTGACTGTGGTTATCATCGCCAATATTTCTTCGATGTCCTTGTGAGACAGTCCTGCCTTCACACCTGCCTGTAACACACAAGTCTCATTACCAATTCAAGGCCATACTGACTTGTCAAAGCCTGATCTTGGCAGATCTCAGAAGCCAAGCACAGCAGGGCCTGGTTTGTTCTTGGACGGGAGATCGCTGGGAATTCCAGGTGCCACAGTGGAGCAGCAGTGGTAAAACTGTTCTTGTCCATGGGCAAGACACTTCACCAACTGTGCCTAGTAAGAATGTGATGTGTGCATGAGCAGTGTTGGGGAGTAACAGATTACATGTACTGGAGTTACGTAATCAGAGTACAAATTATGAGTAACTGTATTCGGTTACAGTTACTGTTTTAGTGAGTGGTAATTGGATTACAGTTACTTGGTTGAAATAAATGGATTACACTGCGGTATTTTCCCGTTTTCACATTCCAGGCTATATTCTTTTTTTTTTTTTTCTTCCCTCGGTAATTCCACTCATTGCCGGACACTAAACCAGGTCTAAAACCAGGACTAAAACCAGGACTAAAACCAGGACTAAAACCAGGACTAAAACCAGGACTAAACCGAGACTAAAACCAGGACTAAACCAGGTCTAAACCAGGTCTAAAACCAAGACTAAAACCAGGACTAAAACCAGGACTAAAAAAAGTCTAAAGGTCTAAACCAGGTCTAAACCAGGTCTAAAACCAGGTCTAAACCAAAACCAGGAAACTAAAACAGGATTTAACAGGACTAAACCATGCTGCGTGGACCGTGTCTTCACCTCTTCTATCAATAATATTTTTAATACGGTTAAGTAAAGTCTGGGCTTTTTATTTTCTTTAAGCAGACAAAACATTTTATGTGAAAATTTTCTCGTCTTTGCTTCTCTACAGTAAATCAAGTAATCCAAAGTATTCAGATTACGTTACTGACTAAGTAATTTAATGGATCACGTTACAAACTACATTTTGGGGTATGTAATCTGTAATCTGTAGGGGAATACATTTTAAAAGTAACATTCCCAACACTGCACATGAGTGGTGGTGGTCAGTAGTTTACCAACATCTAGTGTGGAGTGAATTAATAATGAAATATAAAGCTTTTGGGTGTCTGGAAAGGCACTATGAAAATCCAGTGCATTATTATTATTATTATTATTATTATTATTATGCATTTAAACTGTTAAAATGTTTATACACAAACAGTGGTGTTACCTCTGCGAGCGACTCTGGTTTGGTGATGTCTTTGTCTTCGCTCCAGATCCTCCTCCACAGCTCTCGGGACACACGCTCCACCTGAGTGTCTCCTCCCACCTCCCTCTCCTGGACCGCAGTCACAAAACGCATCGCAGCCAAAGATCCTGTGAAAGCAGCCAGCACACATTATTAATTTACAGCTTTTTTTCTGTGCAATTTCCCACAACAGTAAGTCTACTTCATAATATTATTGAAGGTTATCTCATTTTTATTGATGTATTTTAAATATATTGTTAAGATGGTAAAAAGGTTGATAAAATTACATTCTGATAAGAGATAATAAAACACACTTTAAACTTTATACTAAAAATACCGCTACATGCAGTGACAATGCTACATTTATTTATAACTCTGGGTGTGTTTCTAAAGAGATAACATCATTATACCGTGCCTTAAAGCTCACAAGAATCCATTATGTGTAACACGGGACTTTAAATAAAGCCTTTAGCAGATGATACTTCCATCTACAGATTTTACCTTTTTTAAACATTGTCTCAAAAGGATCAGCTGGGTGCTTAAGAGGGACATTGAAGTACTGGGCCAGGTGGTTCAGGTCCTTGTTCATGTACAGAAACTTATTGGGCACCATACCAGGAGGCTTGTTTCCTGTTTAAAAGAAAAGTTACATGTTAATTTAAGGTTTTCTTTGTTGATTCCTGTATGGAAATTAATGCATCTGACCCATTCTTCAATCCCAAGAGGGCAAGCAGTGATTAAAGTTGTCAAGCATTGTTGGTATCTTTAATTTTCCTTACCATTGTTGGTATCCTTACGTATTATTGCAATACAGTTATGTTACCAAACTATAACAGAGACTCTTTGTCAGAACTTGTAAATAGTTCATATAGTTTAATGTAAAATGTCTGAAAAATTAGAAAGAAAGCTCATTGTGTTAGATTAGAAGATGGGGGTGGGATTAAATAAATTTTCTTGTTCCCGCTCCTTTTTGGGCCAACTTTAAACATTTTTGTTGTAATTTTTTGTTGTATTGTTGCTATGATTTCATTAATGTTATATGTTCCTTTGTAAAAGAATGTAAATTTCTTACTTGCCCAAAATAAATACATACATCTCAAAAAGCATATCAAAAATTGTTAATCAATACTAAAAATAGTATTTTTACTGCACTGTCCTATTAAGTGTTTAAGAATGGTCTTGATCAGAGCATTATCAGACTACATGGTAACTAATATTGTATATTTGAAAGTTGAGCCTAATCTTGATAAGAATATTTTTTATTCAAAGATACAGATTTGCACACAGGAGATTAAATGCATTTTATTTTATGCTTTTAACTTTGTGTAGATTACCTGCTACATGCATGACGCCTCCCAGATATGCAGGTCGTAGTTTCAGATCAATGTTCCACACATTTCTGTATCGACATATCACCTGAAAACACAAAGCATGAAAAATGTCAGACCAAAAGACTGATGTTGATATTTTAGTGGGTTGTAAGCATGAGGTCTATGGTTGAAGGAGACGATGGAAAAATAATCAGTACCTTAAGGTGAAGTACAAACAAGTTACAATCAAACATTTTAAATACACAAAGGTTTGTCACGTATTGCCTGCATTTAATGAGAAGAAACCAGATCCACTATGTACAGTGTTGGGGAGTAACAGATTACATGTACCGCCGTTACGTAATCAGAGTACAAATTATGAGTAACTGTATTCGGTTACAGTTACTGTTTCAATGAGTGGTAATTGGATTACAGTTACTTTGCTGAAATAAGTGGATTAAAGGCGGTATTTTGCTGTTTTCACATTTTGTGCTACATCCCATTTATTTATTTATGTAATTCCACTCATTGCTGGAAATCAAACGGAACGCGGCAGTAAGAGCGATGTAACGCGTCAGTCACACAATGGACGAGGTTGAAGAGCCAGTAGAACAGAGCCAGCAGTGCACAGGTAAAAACGCATTTGTGTCTTGGAAATTCTTCTCCCGACGTGATATAAAATCGCCTACAAGTTAAATGTCAAACTGGAGCTACTGGCACTGGTGAAAACAACCTGCATAGGCTCATGAAATCTGCACTACTGTCCTATAGTGACCTGCCACACGAGGGGACGCGCACACAAACACCCACAAACACACACCTTCATCATCATCATCAACCTAAGAACACGCGGACCACGTCTCCTTCCGTAGTTACAGCGCGGACACCACCATCCTCCCGTGCGCCGTGTGTGGACCGTGTTTTCTCGCATACGCTGCGTAAACCGCGCTTCCTCCTATGAGCCTCTAAACCAGAACTAACACCAGGTCTAAACCAGGTCTAAACCAGGTCTAAAACCAGGTCTAAAATAAAACCAGGACTAAAACCAGGTCTAAAACCAGGACTAAAACCAGGACTAAAACCAGGACTAAAACCCGGACTAAAACCAGGTCTAAAATCAGGACTAAAACCAGGACTAAAACCAGGTCTAAAATCAGGACTAAACCAGAACTAAAACCAGGTCTAAACAATATGTTGACATATGACATAATTTAAGGTGATCTCATATAAAAATTATTTCTCTATCAATAATATTTTTTAATATAGTTAAGGAAAGACTGAGCTTGTTATTGCCTTTTAGCAAACAAAACATCTTATGTTAAGATCCTTGTCTTTGCTTCTCTACAGTAAACAATTACCTGTTCATGGAGACTTGGGCTCAACAGACAATTTGACAAGAACAAACAAGAATTTTCAGGATGTGGTTGGTACATTCATGTCGTTTTAAAAAGCATGACAATATCAAGTAATCCAAAGTATTCAGATTACGTTACTCACTTTAAGTAATTTAATGGATTACATTACAAACTACATTTTGGGCTATGTAATCTGTGATCTGTAAGGGAATACATTTTAAAAGTAACCTTCCAAACACTAAATGATCCTGGGTACTCTACCTGTTTGGCTCTTTTGCTTTGCCTGGTGGAATGTTCCACAGTATGGCATTAAACTTACCTGTCTCCGTGGAGAGAAACAGGTAATGCCACCACATTTTTTATTTTATTTTTTTTCATTTTGTGCAATAAAATACTTGTAACTGAATGTGTGTGTTTAATGCCACAAGCAAAAGACAAAACAATCTCAATGCAGGTGGCAAACTCCAAAAGTTACAGATGCACCAGCTGCTTTCAACTAAATAATTATCCAAAAAAAAAAGAACACAAACCTCAAAACCGAGCCAGGAGTAGGGAGACACGACATCGTAGAAAATCTCTACCACTTTTTTGGATGCCATTTTCAAACCGCGATCTCAAAACTGTGCAAAAATAAGTGCGTATTTGTATTCAGGGGCTTTACTATCTCTTCATGTACCAAAGTGACCCTCAGTGCAGTGTGTCAAAGTTCATGAAGCGTAGACGCTTCCTGGCTGCACGAAGAAGCGGCTCATGCATGAAATCTTCTGCAGGAAATCCTTAGAAACGCGGATTAAAAGGCCATAAAATGAATTCAGACTGAGAAAACTGCAGAAAAGTCTTTGCAATGCTGGACTCTGCTCTTCTTCGTTTTGTTTAGGTTGAAATTGCATTCCAGACATATGCCCACTACCCCCATCTAGCGGACAAATGGAGGAAACTGCAGCATGTGTCTATTGACGAATTAAAGATGCACTATGTAACTTTTCTGTTGTAGCCACCTGATTAGGATGACCAGACGTCCCTATTTACCCGGGACAGTCCCAGTTTTGAGCCCTGTCCCAGCAGATTTATCCAAAAACTAGTGATTTGACCCAGTTTTATACAAGAAATGCCCCAAGTGTCACTATCTTTGATTAATTTGATACCTGTCAACAGAGGTGTGGACTTGCAAGTCGTGACTTAGACTCGAGTCAGAATTGAGTCATTATTTTTAGGACTTTGAGACTTGACTTGATAAAATGGACTAAGACTTGGGACTCGACTTGGACTTGAAGGTCAGTGACTTGGGACTTGACTCGGACTTGAGGCATGTAACTTGAGAAGACTTGATGTTTCTCCTAAAAATATATTTTTTAGAAAATACTTTTCTCTTCAGTTGATAAATGTGCTGCATTTTACAGGAACAAACTGGAACATGTCTTTCCCACTTCTCAGTTTGTTATTTTGGATGTAACTGAAGTACTGTGATGTAGTATCCTCAAATGTACTACAGTAATATACAATGCAATACAGTAAAACAGAGGAAACTACAAAGAGCATGATCCTTTCATTCCAGTGCAGACTACATGACAAAATAACTGCACTTTTAAATATGAATTATTTCTATTGTGACTGTAATGATTCACACTAAGATCTTGTCAAGATGCTTAAAAAGGAAAAATTAGCTTTTCTACAACTCTTATATAAATCCTCATATATAAATATACCATGACTTGTAAGTACAATTTAGCTTAAAAGTTATATAAACTGCAAAAATGTAAGCAATATTTGGTTTAAAGACGTGAAATGACTTGAAGCTCAAAAGCAGACGACTTGGACTTAAATTGGATTTATGAGACAGTGACTCGGGACTCGACTTGGACTTGTCTATCTTTGACTTGGGACTTGAGGTCAAAGACTTAAGACTTACTCGAGACTTGCAAAACAGTGACTTGGTCCCACCTCTGCCCACCAACAGTAAAGAGAGGCATACTTTGTGATTTGTTTAGGTAAAATACAGAAAAACTGCTTAAAAATAACCAAAACACAAAGAAAATTTGACTATTCTGACTCACATTAGGGCAGAGTGCAGAACAATTTTCCTTAATTACGCACTCGTTTCACAATTTCATTATTACCAACCACCACAAACCAGGGGAAGATTTGTGGAGAGCCAACCCCACTAACCGTAAGAATATTTTGAAGCTATTTTGGAGTAAAAACACTAGTAATGTAATAAATGTCATATAGACATGTCTAATGCCATACTGCGGCACATTCCAATCCAGGTAAAACAAAGTAGTTGCCCATTAATCATCTTATTATGGCTAATGATCGTAAGTAAAGAGAGACAATGCAGTGTAAGTGTCCAAAAACATGAATAGATGAATGCATTGTTTACAAAAAATTCAGTTCACACGTTTCTCCACACATTTTATTAGCCTCACACTTTACTGGAAACTATTAAAAAAACTTAAATTATATCTTCTGCATCTATGTCAATAAAATACTATACAATTTTACTTTTACACCTATTTACAAACAGGACGTCCACAGGATCAATAATATAACGACTACAGCAGCTACTGTTCAACAAAGCATCATATCAAACAGTGTTATGAACAGTGTTTTATGTTTCTTCTTGAGGACTTGGGTGGTCTTTGATTTCTGGTCCCACTCCGTCTGAATTTGTGGAGAGAGATGCTGAAGATCTGTCACTGGAAACAAAATATTGTAAATTATCACATCATCTACGGTATATTTTTTATGTATTTGTGATATTGATTTGTTACCAGTGACATACCTTTCTGAGTCCTTCTCTGTCTGTAAAAGAAAGTGTCAAAAGTTGAAAATTAATTAGTAAAGTGGACTATATGTTAGAATTTTATTACAAATTGAGAGCAGAATATTTCATTTGTCAACTTTGTGGTTTAATGTTCATGTAAATTAAATACAACTAATTTCCCAGTTTGTTATTTTATTTCATCTTATTAAAACATATACATTTTTTATAGTTATAATTTTTTTATTTTATAATAGTTGCCATTAAAAAATATCCCAATTCATGTTTTATCAAATACTTTGCTGCCCTACACCTCAATTTTGAACAAAGGGCTTTTGTTACATTACATTTTTAGCAATTTATTTTGTCTTTACCTTGTGTTTTTGTGAAGACGTGCCAGTTTTTCGAGGTACCCCAAGAGTTTCAAATGAATGGCTCCTTACTCGGATGGCTCTCTAGAATAAAAAAATTACAATCACCACATGCTAAATGTGCGCTGCGTAACTTTACTGGTGACTGTCTCCATGGGCTGGGAATATGGGCTGGAATATGACATTATTAGACTTATCTAGCCAAACTCTTCAAGTAGATTGGCTAGATAAGTCTTGGTAACAGGTAAGATCTGAGAGGTGACCACACAAAAATGGTTTCAAGGTACTTTTGAATAATGAAACCATCTAAGCTGCTAGATAAGTTTATACTGTGTAACATTCCAGGCAAAGCGATAAAATTTTAATGGAGAGAAGCAGTTGACAAATCCCCCACCAGAAAGATTACACCGTGCACCTTTAGAATTTGTAGAAAAAAAGTACCTTAAAATTCTCTATGAAGCCTCCAGTCCCCTCAGAGGCCGTCCTGATGCCTTCTGTCTGAGAGAGCTGGGCAGACAGAGTCGGATCTCCCATCATGCATTGCGATCGTGTGAAGAGCTCAGTGCGGAGTGTCTCAAGCAGCGATGACCTTGTGCGCAGCTTAAAAACAAAATCTGAGGAATTAACACTAGGAAATAGCAAACTGTACACAGAAAAATTCATATTATCAATAGGCCCATTAGTTAAAATGACAACAATTCAGAATATTAATTTCATATTGAGTAGTTTTAATCCTCTAGGCGACACTGTCGACTTAAGACGACAAGAGGCCGCACTGAATAACACGGCCAATTGTCAAATAGGGTGTCAAATTTTCATTTACATAAAATAATATGCCCCCTCCAGGTCCTTCAGTCCCTTCTAGTGTCACTAAGGTAGTTACGCTAAGGTTGCATTGCTAAGGTTGCGTCTTTAAGGTAACGCCACTATGGTAACGCAATGTAACGTAATTATGCTAATGGTTGCTATGGTGACAGTTGCTAAGGTAATGGTTGCTCTGGTAACAGTCACTATGGCAGTGTTACTATGGAAGCTTCACTATGGTAGCACCACCATGGTAACGCCACTAAGGTAACGTGCTATGGTAACGCTGCTATGGTAACGCTGCTATGGTAACGCTGCTATGGTAGTACAACATAGCATAGTTATGGTAATGACTGCTATGACAGTTGTTAGGTAACGGTTGCTATGGTAACAGTTGCTATGGTAACGGTTGCTATGGTATATGGTATATAATCCTTTTTGCAGTGTGCACTTTTTAATGTTTGTAGTACCTCTAGTTTGCTAAACTGCTCTGCTTTGTAGCACGATATTTCAGCATTGATGAGTTTGGTGAGAAGAAATTCCCTCAAGAGTGAGCGCTAAAATTCAAGAAAGGAAAAATATTACTTCAAACTTCCTGAAATTGGGACAAAATTATGTGTAATTTTTATATCTTACATCTCTGAATACTGGAGGGTCTGGAAGTACAGGGCAAAAGTTAGGAACATCGTCTCGGGCCGTGACTGAAACCTAAAAAGTACAAATCATATTTGTCTGAAGAACAGTGGTATGAGGGCAGAGAATCACTTTTTGAACTGACCTTTCTTAAACAATCAAAATCTCATAATTTCAGCAAAGATGATAACAAACCTATGAATTTACCATAATGAATTTATAAATGAAGGCTGGAGAAACACACTAGGGATCAGGCTGTCCTAGTTTAGTCCTGGTTTGGTCCAGATGTAAGCTTGTTTTCATAGTGCTCTAGTCCTGACTTGGTTGTAGCTAATGTTTTGTGATTGTTCTGTTTTGTCATAAACTCATTTGATATACACCCTTTTACTTCTGAACCATCCTCACATTTCATATTAAAAAAGTATCGGTAACGTACATACTGTGCTGCTAAGTGTGTGTTTACCTGATACGCATACCCACTCCCTTCATCACTATTGGCGAGCCTCCGGACCACCAAAAAACTGTGTAAGAAATGGGACTTGATCACATCTGGGAGAAACGGGGTGTGTCCCTCCTGATAAACCAGTGCCACGATGTCATTGCCAATGTGTCTTTTTCTCTGCAGCTTTAGAAACAAAAAAAAAAATAAAATTCACACTTTGTACTAAATTATAATGATTGACTTAATGTGTCTGATATAAAAGAGCTTCTGACCTGTTGAGGGTCACAGTCGGTGAACGGCAGCTTGGTGGTGACATGGAACATGATTTCTCTGCCATGAAACGACGTGTAGACAGCTTCACTTCCTGTTTGGCCGTGACACACGTCCAGGCCTCCTCTGAATCTGAGACACAGGGAATATGTCATTGTGTGTGCTTACTTATTACAGTGGATATATTACACATTTTGTTATGATTATTTGAAAGTGAAGACGTCATACAAATAGAGTTCAAAATGTCCAGTAGCCATTCTTCAATAATGAACAAAATGAAAAATGGCGATCTACTTATGTTAATGCTTTTAACATTTTAACCATAAAAGCATAATACGTCTTCTTTAAATACAAAGAGTTACTAATATAAAAAGAAAACATATAGCCTACCCAGTGAAACCTTGGAGCTGGATCGTCTCACCCAAAATTGACAGAAACTCTTTAAATTCATCACTTTCTTCATTGTTACTGAGTATTTCCTCTTCCGTTAACTAAAAAATGAACACAAAGTATACAGTATATTACATGAAGTATATTTCACAATAATGTCATTTTGTAGCGTACCTGTTTATCTTTTTGATACAAAACACCAAATTTAAAATTAGGAGACACTCGATGTTCATCAAATGTCTGAATTAAATCTGGGGCCTAAAGAAAAAGAGAACACTTTGAAGGTAAAATTAACATATTTATAAAACCAGGCTTGTTCTGAAGTTGCAGCTCACCTTGAGGTAACAGACGGCATCAAACTTTGGCACAGTCACTTTATCACAAAGCATCTGCAAACATAAGTTAATGTCTTAATTTCTTTTAGAAAAGATGCCTCGCAGTGAGCAGCCGAAATATGTCAAGAAAAACACATCTGTCAGTCTGACTAAAAGAAAAGAGGAAGTTAACTATCAAAACTCAAAAACTGCAAACAATCAAGACTTCACTGAGGTATCTTACACTATATAGTTTAACTGACTTGCAAAACAATATTTATTTGATATATTTTTCTATTTAGGGTTATCAAAAAATCAATACTAAAACTAGTATCAAAACTAGATGTTCATTTGAACCAGATCAATACTGAAAAATTATCATAAATAGAACAAAATTGAACTTTTCTTAATAAGTTTTGGTACAGTCTTGATTTATATCAGAACTCGTCAACATATTGATAGAATAATATTAAAAAGCAGCCATTATAAAAATGTCCATTGTATTGTCTCTCTAACCAGTTTTGATCATCATTGTGAAACTGAAGCTTCTCCTTCGTATCGAAATCAAGTCTGAAATTGTAATAGCGGCAGTGACAACTCTGTTTCCTAAAAGTGTTTACCAGAATACCACGATGATAGTGATAATAGTTACCCAGTACACGGCTCTTTACCTTTGCTAATTCAACTGTGGACGGGATGTTTGGGAACAGTGACAGAGAGAAAACTCCATGCAGCGAGCACTCCTTCATCCTGTCACACAAGACAACATGTTGGAATGTTTCAGTATAAAAAGTACATTTAAATTCACTTTTATTAAAAGAGTTTTACCGTAATATTACTCTAATTCTGTTCTCGTCCTCTTCTAAACAAACAGACAGCACCAGTGACCCCAGGCACGGATCTACTGCCGTGAACGAGTGATGATACTGGGACAAAACATGAAAAAGGTTTATATTAAAGGTGCCCTACGACCTCTGCCACCAGCTTGTCTCCATGGAGATGTCATTGCTTTTCCTGGAATTTCCACTGTATGTCTTTATGGAAATAGATAAGTTTAATGCCAAACAGGTGACACTGACAAGCCAGGTCAGATCTGTGGAGAGGTGACCCTGCTCACTGTTAATCATGCATGTAATTCAAGGTATTTTGTAACAATAAAAACAACTCTAGCATAGATAGATAAGCAATAACATTTCCATAGAAACAAATGGCTCCAGACCCGACCATTAGAATGTTCCACGGTATTAAATGTACTGATCTTACATTTATTCAGTTAAGGAGTTTCTATTGGTCAAACATACAGTGAAAAACATCTTCCTTCTGTGAGCAGTTTGACTTGTGTTTTGCCCTGTGGTGTTACCTGCTTGTCTCTATTGAGATGGATAAGTTTAATGCCACACTTTGGAACATTCCAGGCAAAGCAATAACATCTGCATGAAACACCCTCCACCAGAAAAGTTACATAGTGCCACTTTAAGACATAATTTGAAACTCAATGAACACTTGAAGTTTAAATAAATATAAATTCATACTTACTCTTGATCGAAACACGTCATGGTAGATTTTGGCCTCTCCGTCTCTCTCCAGGATGTCGTAGCTCTCCTGATCCGCTCCGTGGGTGGAGGAGGTGGGGCTCAGGTCACTCTGCCTCTCTGATGGAGGGTCGATCCAGAAGCCACCTGCCTTGGAGGGCAGAATCAGGGGCAGTTCTCTACCTAATGTTAGGAGCTGAGACTAAAATAGAAACAGTACAGTGTCAGACAGGGATGGAGAGAGTGGTGTCAGTTTACATGTAAGTGTTTCAGAAACAAGTGTTATCGCATTAACTGAACGGCAGCATCACAGCTTTTATGACAGCGGCTTGAATAAAAATATATTTGTTAGATCACATTAGGAACTGGTGTAATTAGTTTGACTAATTTATTTTTAGTTTATCTATATTTGATTACTTGAACACTTTCTCGCTATCTGCCGAGGAGATAGTATTGCTTCGCCTGGAATGTTCCACAGTATCGTATATAGTATAAGTGTGTTTTTTTTTTCATCAATAAAAATGCTTGAAATTGAATAAAGCAAGAATGATTCAGTTTAATACCACAGAAAGGAACATTTCTGGCAAAACAATAACATCTCCAGATCACCCCCAAAAAGTTACACAGTGCACCTTTAAGATTTGAACACAGTAATTCTGTCAGTTTTGTTGGCTATCTTTTACCAGTAGTTTTGTTTTATTTTTATTTTGTTGCTGTGGTATATTTAGTTAATAACACAGATTTATTTTAGCTCAGTTTTAATTGACTTCCCCAAACTGTCACCATAATATCACTTTATAGTCCAGGTCCACTTTTTTGCAGTGTAAACAGAGCTATAAGTCTGAGTTTTCTATTGTGACATTTACCTTGAGTGGGAGGGGGAAGTGGCACCTCTGTTCATCGATCCTGCTGCCCTGATGGACAATTGAAGCTCTTAGCAACAACAGCCTGCTCTGAGAGATCAGTCATACAGGATCAATCGTACAGTCACTCACCTGCAGCTTCGCGATGAATTCAAACAACTCCGACTCCTGATCACAGCAACAAGTGGAGAGGAGAGAGCGGGACAGAGATGGGGAGAGTGAGAGGAGAGAGAGTACAGACAGAAAGAAGGAGAATGAGACACAGGATAAAAAAAGAGGAAGAACACAAAAAGAAAAATGTTACTTCTCTTTCTTTAAAAAGTGCAATATAAAAAATAGGCTGCTGTGTATGGACTGTATCTGTGAGCTGAACTGAAAATTAAATTTAAAACTGTATTTGAAAATCGCAGAACTGAATATCAAATAAAATTTAATAAAACAGAAGAGAGGGAAGGGCAAGAGGGATGATAATTCTTTTTTTCCCTTGTTTTTCTCCTTCTCTTCACTTCCTCTCTTCTCTTTTTGCCAGATAGTGTCAGTCCAGCTTAGGACAGTGTTCCTGGTCACAGTTTGACCCTGAGGTGGGTGCTGACTAGGATGGCTCGATCATCAGTGAGGCAACCCCTCTGACCCCACAGGGAGCGGGTCTGTCTCAGTTGGGAGAGTCCAGTGACTGTCGCTGACGACCCAACAGTCATTGAGGCAACCCTCTGACCCCATAGGGAGTGGGTCTGCCTCATCTGTTGAGTAGGTCTGTCAGAATATTCTATTATTATATTATATATTATTATATTATATTATAGCAGCAAAGGTGGTGAGTTTGAAAAAAGTAATCAAGAATTACCAATGCAATGATGAAAAACATAGTAATTAGTTAGAAGAGAAAAAAATCTATTTAAAAAAATAAAATAAAAGAGGGTTGATAGTGGTAAGGATGGCAAAGATGTGAGTCCAATAGTGTGAATTTGTATACACTGGTTCAATTTCAAACCGTTCTTTCAATACATATTTTTCTTTTATCAAGAATTAAGTAAATTCACAAAAAACTGTTTCAGTTTAAAACAACAACAACAAATCCCCCCCCCAAACAGTTTGTTTTCAGTCCTACAATATTCACCTTCAGTTTCTAGTTCCACAGATAAATGTCCATAACTGTGTAAGTATGACGTAGCAGTAATGACAAAAAAAATCTACATTAGGGATGTGATTCAAGTTGAAAATTGTTATTGCATTTTTACTTCTGTGTAAGTGTGAGTAATGTCTGCAGTGCTGAACTTCCCCATATAAAGAGTTAAAACTTGAATTGCCTTAAAAATCTAAATATAAGATTTGGAAATGGTTACTATTATCATTTTTTAATGGTAAATTTCTGGGTCATCACTTTTTGGTTTGAAGGACACAGACCAATTTAGAACTAAACAATCTCACAATGCTGTTTCAAAATAACTCATATAGTAATAAACACGGTGCAATAGCTATCTGCACTTTATTGTGAATTATCCCATAACAAGAGGATTTCTTAACGGCAAGATACTGGCTTGGAGTTTGGCTCTCAACCTTAAAATGCCCTGTTCCACAAGCTGACATAGGCAGGTCATCTAGCAGCTATTTTTTATAACCTTACTCAAACTAGGCTTGTCAAAAGTAGCGAAAATCAGATACTTCTCAATACTAAAACCAGGACTGAAACTAGATACTCATTTGAGCAATACTGATGCTAAAAAGCCACATTAACAGCACAGAAATGAACCATTCTTGAATAATTTTAGAATGATTTTGAGCTGTATCAGAACAAATGTAAGAGCACATGGACTAATAACCTGGAATTTACCTGAATGACTGAAGGATTACACAAATATAAGACTACAAATAAAAAAAAAGTACTATGATTTAATGTTGAATAGTATCGAACACTACTATTCCTGAGTTTTATACTAACACAATACTAATTCAAAGTATTTCAGTCCAGCTCATACTACTTTACTTTTCACTACGTCCATGTGCTCTCTACTGGGAACAAGTTTGTACCTTCTGATTGCTGCTGGAGCTGAGGACAGGTGTGGGCTCGATGGAGGGAGAGTCGAGAATGTCCATTAAAGTGGCTCCCATAGACTCAGGTCTGTAAAGACGAAAGGTAAAACTTCACTTAGGCTACTACAAACTGCAACAAAGTTAATATATAAACCGCAATAATACGAAGACAGCTCCTCACCTTGACTGATCCTCACATGATCTGTCCATGCTATTGACAAAGAAAGATTAGGATTAAGCTGTGTTCAGACTTGCTCGGGTTTAGTCCTGATGTAGACTTGGCATAGCACTAGTTTAGTCCTAGTATAGTTAGGCCATGAATTGAATTACTGCCATGAATTACTGTCATAAACGATAATACTGAAACTGAAACTTTTCAATATACTCATCATTAAAGGTCTGAGCTGCAACAAATAGAAGCAAAATTAAGCAATAATTACCCATTGAAGTAAAATCTCCCCACTTTTGCAAAGAAAATGCACACATGATAAAAACTGAGCCCCAAAATATATGGTTTCAGCTTTCAAGTATTGAATGATAAGCTGATATTGTAATTATTGTGACAGGCCAAAGTATAGTCCAAGTTTAGTTACAAGTTAAGTCCTTGTTTTGGTGGGCTAGTAATTATCACATTGCAAGGACTAAAATCTGTATTTACTCCATTCATTGGGGCCTGCCTCGTTTATGGGGACAAAAATATGGTTCCAGTGAAATAAATACTTTATTTTTAAATCAGAGACATGGGTTAAAGTGAAAATCCGGGTTAAGACAAGTAAACCCAACATTGGTGTGTGCAAATATGAAAAAAAAAAGAGGTGCTCTTTGATAAAGGTATACAAATTACATCATAAAATAAAACAATAAGAATATTATCCCGCCAAAATGTAAAACAGCAAGTTAATGTTACATGCAAATAATGTTCACTTGTAGCTACAATTTGCATAGCAGTGTTTCCAGCTGACAATAAAAACACTCAACTATTTCTCATAGGTCATATCATTCAACTTTAGATTAACTGCACCTGTACCAAAACTGTAACAAGAATAAAATTAGATTTTGGGGCAATTTTTCAAAACATTATCTGTTTTCACCAGTTCATTATTAAACAATTTCTCAAGGGTCAAATGAATCTCCTTTTGTTTCAATACTATTACTTGTAACAAAACAGTAAAAAATGTTCATTCAGAAACTATTATCATTCAGTTTCAGTATCAGTTGTACAATACGTTTTCAAATTTGCTTGTAATAATTAGTTTGTACTGACTCACCTCCCATAGGCTCCAAAAGTCGAACTTCTTTTCCTAGAGAAGCTTGTGTCACTCCTCTTGTCCATCGCTGTAGCGTCACTGGTCATGTTTACACTTTACCACAGTGAAATCAGCACTGTCTACGGCTGAAGTCATTCTCTCTATCATTCTAGCTCTGCTCCTCCTCTCCACCCCCTGCCTCTTCCTCATTTAAGCTTCTCTTTCCTCTGGCGTGCTGTCAGTCTGGAGCTTTAACCCTCTATTGGTCCAAATTGGTGTAGCCATTGTAACCTGTACAGACAGAAGACGTAGTCAGACTGGATACATGAGATAGCCATGCTTCCACTTACACTGGTGGCATGTACACAGTGTCGGAGCCTAAAGGAAGACTTCATTATAGAAAAGAAATGGGTGAGATATTAGTCCCAGACCTGTTACCCTTTGAGCAAGTGGGGATCATCAATTATTGACAGAGCTCACAGTCAGGGTGAGGAGATGGACAGCAGGGGAGGTAGAAAATGTTCTTTATTAGTGGATAGACTAGAAAAACCTATCTGGATTAAACCTTGCCATTAGTGCAAACTGTTTAAAAAGACTGGAAGCGTATTAAAAAGAGGGTTACAGATTTTAGTGATGAGGCTTTTGTAGGTTTTCCAATAGTCAAGGACACAGTGTCAAACATGTCATTGTATCCGTGATGATGCTAAAATTCTAAACTCTATTGTGAAATTGACAAAAAGACTTGACAATCAATACCAATTTTTATACCAGAATGATACTGTCAGTCTTTTAAATAGAGAAGGATTTTCAACAAACACTTATTTCTGTGGTGATTGGTTTGATATATGTATAAGGCCATACTTTAAACTGTTCAGGAAAGGTCAAATTTTGTCTTAAAGGGCCTATAGTTTATTTCCTGTGTGTTATAATGCTGTTTCATCATCACTTGCTTAACACACAAACACTTAATATTTAGTAATTCTTACTCAAACGTGTGTGAATGAAACAAAACACAACTCCAGACAAGTTTGTGATGAGGTAATAACATTATAATAACATTAAAGCTCACAAGAGGCAAATTTTGTGTAACATAGGACCTTTAAGTGTCTATTAGTATCCGGGCATCAATACTTAACAACCCTAATTACACCACTGCAAATGTGATTTTTAGTCATGCTTGTTGCTATGATATGTGGAGAATAAGAAAGCATGATCTCATGAATCAAAACTCATGCTCACTGACAAACAGATGTGACACACTGATGGTCACAGAATCTCTCATATAAATAGATTCTTGTCAGCAAATTTAGAGTTAAAAGGTCACACTATACTTTTATTTTTAATTCATGCTATTTGCTACTCAGTATGAATTATATTGGAAGTATCTACTTCACTCATCACAGTAAAATTCTGTAGTAAGATTTCACCAATACCTCACATTATTGTCAAATGTAGGCTACATTTGTCACATAATAGTGCATTAGTAAAAGTAATCATAACATTGGGGAGTAAATAGAGAATCGATCATTTTAACAATTCTATATATGTTTTAATTAACTGTCAATATACTTTAAAGGACCCATATTGCGCTATTTTCTAAAATCTATCTTATAATTTTGTTTCCCCATCACAAACATACCTGGAGTTGTGTTTTGTTTCATTCACACAAACCCTACATATTTAGGTTCAACTCTCAAACTGAAAACACTCTGTTCCACTTTGTGATGTCATGTGGTAATACAGGAAGTACTTCACTGTGTTTTTAAACTCCATACACCTTCACCAGAATCACTTGGATGATTTCAGCTCTGGAATTGCCAATGTCTACTGAACTAAAGTTAAAATATAGTTGTTAGGATTAACCAGGATTACTCAAACATGTGTGAATAAAACAAAACACAACTTTGGGTATAATTTTTAGGTGGTAGCAGCATTATTATATGGCCTAAAGATCACAAGAATCCATTCTGTGTAATGTACAAGCTTAAATAAAGGCTGAATATCATGTCACACACTAATGCAAACTGTAAAATTATATCTATTATAGGCTTTCTTAGAATTTCTTATTACTTATCTATAACTTTCTGATACCTGTTTTGTTCATGGAAAATATGGTCAATAAGGTCGCCCTGCAAAGTCCATCTTATCTATTGGTTACTTATTAAAAGGCCCATTCACAATTCAAATTTAAATTAATATTGACTTTTCAGATTCCCAGTCATTTTACAGTAGCTAGATGAGAAGCCAGCTCATTGGCCGCTTGAAACGTCAATCAAAAAATCCCTTTGCTGTGATTGGTCTAAATCCAAAACATTGCCCCCCTTAGCCCCGCCTACACCGTGCTTGAGTCACTCCCGCGGAAGTTGTGTAGAAAGTGGACGAGATGCGAATTTACATAAAAAAATAAGGAACCATATTGCCAGTGGACTGTTGTTGCCCCTGAATGCGTTGATATTAATTTGCATACGCCTAATAATACGCGGTAAGTCGTTATTTTATAATAATGCCACATTGTCTAAGCGTTCCGGTGTTAGCTTGTTAGCGTGTTAGCTCTAGCAATTAGCAACTCACATTTACTACACTTTTATTACGGTCACGGTGGCTTTTCCCCAGAGCGCGCTTCTCTCAAACTTTTCGCACAGTTTCGAGCCACAAACAGCATCAATTTGGGCGATTTTGCTCGTCTTTAAACAATAATCCCTTCTACTTTTTAAGCAGTATGATCCCTTAGTGTTTTGTCTATACATTTTGGAGTAATAGCACGTTTTTACCTTCGTTTTTTATATAAACAAATTGTCTCACATCGACAAAACTTCGTGCGTATTGTCCTGAAGTTAGTTGAGGCTTTATACCTAGAAATCATTGCATAGATTAGTTAAGGGGTGCGGTTAATCTGTCGTGTTAGTGAAAAATACCTTCACTCTGAACCTTGCTGTCTGAACTCATATGCATCGTGCACACCTATGCATGTGTTTTCTGTGTGCAGTTTAATACACCAAAAATGCTGGAGTGCGGCATGTCAAAACGTGATAGAAAGGCTCTGCAGAAGTGCTCGGCTGTCCTCTGTAAACAGATGGTGGTGGACGAAATGCTCATTCAGTCTCTGCAGGCGGACGACATTCTCACGGAGAGTATGGCAGAAGGCGTGATGGTACGTACTCATTTGTAAACAATACAACACGCACATATATAGTCATTTGTCTTAATCCCCTCGAGTAGGGGTGTGCAAAAATATTGAAATATCGATATATCACTTTGTTTAATTTGATGATACAGTACTGATATCGTCAGCTGCTGTATCGATATATCGTCAAGAGTATTTTAAGGTATATTTTACTCAATTATTTTGTGTAAGAGCTACACTTGTGTTGACATTTTCACCACTTTGACTAGGGTTGCGCATCATTAAGAAGATGCCGATATGATTCAAACCTCGATGCATAGGCCATCATATGATACATACCTCGACACAGTGCACTTTCGATTCGATACGATATATTTCAAATCGATTCAATACAGTTCAATAAAAAAATAAAGGCTGAATGATGGTTGTGATAATAAAAGTCTTTGTTACTTCTACTACTTCTACTTCTTGTGCAAAGTGAATATTAAACACACCAATTTTAATCATCAAAATGTGAAATGTGTTGCATAAAAAAGTTTCCTTCCTCTGAACAAGCAACAAAACTGTAGCTCTCTAACAAAATAATTTAGTAAAATAAAAT
This sequence comes from Boleophthalmus pectinirostris, assembly GCF_026225935.1. Taxonomy (NCBI): domain Eukaryota; kingdom Metazoa; phylum Chordata; class Actinopteri; order Gobiiformes; family Gobiidae; genus Boleophthalmus; species Boleophthalmus pectinirostris. Next base: position 30,521,076 of record NW_026571447.1, read on the forward strand.
ATACCAGAAAATACTCCTGGTGGTATATCGATACAGCAGGCCACGATATCAATACTGTATCATCACATTAAATGATAACGACTTTGTGGTTTAATAAAGACTTTTAGTATCAGAACCATGATTTAACCTTTGTTTTACACTGAATCGTATCGAATCGATATGAAATATATCCTATAGAATCATACTGAATCAAACGTGCACTATCGAAAAATGTATCGCATTGTGGCCTATGTATCAAGGTATGAATCGTATTGGCAACTTCTTCATGATACCCAGCCCTACCCTCGAGTATAACTGTCCATTTACTTAAAAATACAGTGAGTAAATGTACATGGCCAGTAGAGTCACATCACTAGAATAATTAAATAGCTCAATAATTAGATCCTATAGGTTCACAAAATAAGTAGGAGTAGTAGTATCTATTAAATTACACAGTCCATTTATGAACAATAATAACATCTTGTGGTCTACTTATGAACGGAAAGTCCTCATTATATTTCCATGCCTTCTTGTTCATCAGAGTTTTGAATACTGCTCTGTGTATTGTATTCATGGTCTTTCCTTTCTCTCCTTTTTAGGCAGAGCAAACTTCTCAGAAACGTAGTTGGCGTCTGCTGCTTCTTTTACCAAAGCGAGGACCCAAAGCTTTCAGCAGCTTCTGCTCAGCTTTGAGAGACACAGAGCAACAGCACTTATGTGACCTGCTCACACAATGTCCACAGACAGACCTGAGTGAGGCCCAAGGAGAGGTAAGGGGCAGAAAGGTCATGCAGCTATAATAAGGCCTATAAGTGTGCTGTAAGTAGGACTGTCACGATAATTACTATATCGACTTGTTGTTCAATATATGACAGATAGAACAATATATTGGGCTCAGTATTCATGTGCGCATTTTCTTTTTAATAATGGGGAGATTTTTGTTATTATGATGTAATATAATAGGATTATTGATTCATTCTGCTATTTGATTGTTGTAGCTCATGTATTTTAATGAGACGGTCTACTTAAATGTTCACTGGGATTATCCTGCTTTATTGTTATTGCGTCAGTGGCATAAAGTAGTTTCAATATTATCATTATATTATCTCTGTAGCTTTATATCGTGGTGCAAAATGTGTTATTGTGACAACCCTAACTGAAAGAAAAAAATGACAGACCAGAAGAAAAGTTTCTTTTCATATTATTTCATTCACTTTGTATGTTTTTAGAGCCCAGTGCACTCCTCTCTTCCCCTCCCCACACCAGAGGTCATTCCAGCCAAGAGAGCTCGAACACTTGGTGAGTCGGACGAGCTTAAGTCAATACTAAACATCCTTTGTCTTTGTACCCTGTTGTTTTCTTGTTTTGTTTCCATGGTTACACCTAATGTTTAAAATCTCAACTATTTTGGACCCCTGTTTATCTAATTCCAGTATTTCAAATATATTTTGGAACATAACTAGCTAGTATTCAGAATTTACAGACATTTTTTGTCTATTATTGTCATTTAAAGTATAAATAGAAAAGGTGGTTTGAAAACTCTAGCTGTTACTAGAGTGGAGCGTGCCACTCCCTAATAGTGACAAACTCATTATGCTGGCAGTGTAAAGATATCACCAGTTATCACACTACTGTTAGAACACTTAACAATCACTGTTAAAGCCCCTGTGCCCATTTCTCCCATTCTGAAAAAGTGCTAGATGGTAGATAAATAGGATTTAAACTATTAGCTGTCATGACTGCTAACTCTGCACATTGCAATTCTTTAAGTGTGTGGATTTTTGTGTAGATGTTATAACTTTCAGAGGGAGCAACATACCTCCCTTTTTTCGTACACTGTGGGCTGTTAATCATAGACAAACATCCAAGTTTACTATACAGTTCATAAACTCCAGCCAAAGGCACTTTCACAGATTAAAATGTTAGGTAAAGGCCTTTAAATATAATGCAGTTATGTAAAGAATGTGTGTAATGTTCTTGCAGAGTCCATGGAAGTTAGCCTGGATACAGACAGTCCAATCACCACTCCGGTCTACCCATGTACTCATGAGTTCTACCTTTCACACTGTCAACAGGTAAAGTTTATATTTAATCTATTTGAATAAAGGGACTGTATGCATAAAGGATACATACAAGTTTTTCTCATTCTCACTGTATGGACATGTAAAAGCTCAGAACTTCCGGAATTCACTCACAGAGCTGCAAAGACTGCACTAGCACTGGTTAATGATCATCTGTAAGTGCTGAAGGTTAGGTAGTTAGATCAGAAAGAGGCATTTTAGGTTTATTTATTTCCCAATTGTTGGAACTGGCAACCCAAAAGAAAAACTCACATGTCTCATGTGTCCAGTGTCTTGAGAACCAAAACACCAAATTATAGCATAAACAACTTGGCCATCATGCCCAATGTTTTTGTAAATAAGAATAAATCAGATTTACAGTTGTTATAAGAAAGAACTATATTTGATTAGAGCATATTTATCATGTAGGAAATTTAAAATCTAATTCTTACATATGATTCCTTTAAAACTACCAGTTGCATTAACATAATTTTTCTATTGTTTGTGCTCCTTTTGTATTTGACAGTCTTATAAAATGACCTCCTCTCCTCGTGGCCTGGCCTTGGTCATCAGTAATGTGGCGTTTGACCCTCACGCCGCTCCAGACCTCGATCTTAGAAAAGGGGGTGAGGTGGACGATGAGGTGCTCAGGAAAGTCTTCACTGAACTGGATTACATAGTCACAGTGCAGAGAAACCTCACTGCTCAGGTAACTATGTGATGTGAAATATTTGGAGAATGCTTTTTATTTTTTTGAGCCGTTGATTGTAAAAGTGCTAGAAAAGCTTGAAAATCTTGAATGTGACATGACTGAGGTCGGTAATGGCTAGGGATGTCAAGATTATTCAGTTAATCGATAATTGTGAGTGTACAGGTCACAGGATAATAAAAAGAACTAAAAAATAATAATATTACTGTGACATCCCCAAGTAGTGGCTATTGGACATTTCAGATTTTGTGTGATGAACGCATTAAGTTTTAGTGAAAGTTGTAAGGAATTCATTTAAGTCGCAAATATTTAGTCCATTACAAGTTGGACAGGGCAGTATTACAACGATGCCCAGTTATAGCGGTTCTTCAGAACAGAATAAAATTATCATCAAGTTAGGATAAAATATGACTAAATGTGTTGTGGTGATGCAGTATTGTCTTTGGGATTATCATAATGTATTTGATTTAAATTCTTAATTGTAGTCTCTGTCAAATCTATGTAGCCTCACAGCAAGAAGGTTCTGGGTTCGATCCCCGGGTCGCCCGGGCCTTTATGTGTGGAGTTTGCATGTTTTGTCCCCATTTCTGGATGGGTTTCCTCCGGGTGCTCCGGTTTCCCCCATCAACCCAAAACATGATACATAGGTCTCCATAAACAGTTGATAGTCAAGGTCAGTTAAATACAATCAATTCAATCATTGTGTCCTTAGGCAAGACACTTCGCCCACATTGCCTAGTATGAAAGTGGTGTGAGTGTGTGAGTGGTGGTGGTCGGAGGGACCGATGGCGCCGAGTGCATGGGAGCCGCGCTTCTGTCAGTGTGCCCCAGGGCAGCTGTGGCTACAATAGTAGCTTACCATCACTAGGGTATAGAGTGAATGAATAATGCTGTATGAATGAATACTGAATAATGCTCTGTAAAACGTCTTTGGGGACAGAAAATGTCTGTGAAAGCGCTATATAAATAAAAGACTTACTTACTTACTTACCATGAACCTGACATGGAGCATGAAGGTGTTGGTGTGTTTCCAGGACATGAGGCTGTGCATAGAGAGCTTCTCCAGGCGCCCGGAGCACAGGACAGTGGACAGCTGTGTGGTGTGTCTGCTCTCTCACGGAGTGGAGGGGGCTGTGTACGGCACCGACGGACAACTACTGCAGGTGGTTAAACAATATTGATAACGTGTATATGCATGCTAAGTGTTTATTGGGATACAATGGCTGTGACGGCCGACCTGATGAGTTACCCAACGCAGGGGCCAATGGGGGGGCTCCTGAGGCCAGGCTGTTCAGACCGCCCGACTAGGCTATCCAGTAGGCATGGCGACTACCTAATGTGGCGCCACCTGGGTACAGCAGGGTCGGCCGAAGCCTCTCTACGATTACACCGAGGCATCTTGATAAACATGACGACATCACATAGAATCACACATTCTGCCGAGTCATGGCACTAAGCAGGGTCAGCTGTGACATTTAGAACACTTTATTTAAAACACATCAACACTGACCATAACGCAATGTCATAATAATGACTAGGCCATCTATGGAGCACTGGAGCATCGTTAGTGCTCCATAGATGGCCTAGTCGTTATTGTAAATGATCCAGTTCAGCATGGTTTCAGCCTTTTGGATTCTTATTAAAATAACAAGCTATTACAACTGAATATAGAAAATAATTTGTCACGACTTAACTTTATCATGTCATGTTTTTATTTCAGCTTGACTGGGTGTTTGGGTCCTTCGACAATGCACACTGCCCGTTACTACAAAATAAACCAAAGATGTTTTTTATTCAGGCATGCAGAGGAGGTAAGCCCTTTTTAATTTGTTTGCCACAAGCCCAATGACCCAAGCACAAAATAGAGAACTCAAAAGTGACAAATGTTATGTTTTGCAGAGGACATGGACTGTGGTGTGGAGCAGATCGATGGGCCTACGAGGACTTGTTCACCGAGCTGTGAACAGGTGGATGCTGGGAGGGAGGGCCAGAGCGACACAAGCCTCAGACAGATAGCGGACATGGGGAGGCCCAGGATCAAACTGCCCCAGCGGTCTGACATGATCTGTGGCTTTGCTTCTCTCAAAGGTCAGAACATTTGTAAGTTTTTTATTTTATCATTTTCTCCAAACATAGTCCTTCATCACATAAATGTTTATTTTCTTAATGAAAATCTATACTCCTAAACCTAAATGTAAACTGCTTTTCAAATTAACTTAAGTTTTATCAAAAAGCAGAACTAAAAAAAATTAAAAGGAGACATATTTTGTAAAATTGACTTTTATGAGCTTTTAACCATGTTAGAACCTTCATCACAAACTCACTCAAAGTAGTGTATTTCAAGTGATTCATGCACGATCTTACATTGTCCTGGATTTGAGGCTGGAGTGTGCAGAAAATTCCTGACACCTACCCCTTATCTCTGTGATTTTGAACATTGAAGTTAATGGACCTACTTTTATCATTAAGCCTCTTTCACCAATATTGCGGTTTACAATCAGTTCTACCTATGTTATCATTTAATATTAAATATCCCAAAGCATAACATTTCTTCTTTAAGTTATAAAAGCCATTTAAACTGACGCTCTTTATTGTGTTACTGGTGAAGGCACTGCTGCGATGCGAAACACAAAAAGAGGATCTTGGTTCATCCAAGACCTGAACACGGTGCTCCGTCTGAAGGCCAAAGACACACACCTTGCTGATATGCTCGTGCAGGTAACACAGCTACTACAATAATATATTTGTCTTGTGTCTGTACTTATTAACAATTTATTTCTACCTTTAAAATAAATGCCAGCCCTAACACATTTCTCCTGTGAGAAATCTAATCTAAGTTAGGTCAGCTTTTATTGTTCCTGCTGCTGGGACAACCTGTCAGGAGCAGTTGGCCCCACAGTGTAGCTCCAGGAGATATTGTAATGCCATGTCAATTTTTTCTATTAATATAATTGTACTCTACATAACTATTTTTATAGGTCTGTGAATACTTTGTTGTGGAGCACACTAAAACTAGTATTATAACCAGTAGAGTGACCATGTTTACCATCTGTTCAGGGACTGCAAATGGTAAACAGCCTCTCTGGCTAATTCTAGTACATTTACTTAGACAGACTTCAACTTTATTTGATCCACAAGGGAAATTATTTGGACACAGTCACACACACATCACAATATATTATAATAAAAGAGTAAAAGTTATAAATTGTAATAAAATAAGTATAACAGTAGCACAAAAGATAGCAAGAGACTAGTGTCAAATAAGGCATAATTATATAAACGTATATGTACAAGTCAGAATAAAATAAAAAATAAGTAATAAAAATTCTTGGCTATATGCTAGAGGTCATAAGGAAAACAGTGCAAAAATGATATGATTTTAAAGAAATGTTGATTAACGTACTCTGTCCCTGTGAAATAAACCAAATAAATAAATTCAAGTATAAATAGAATTTCTGTTGATTCTGATTTCTCTTTTCTGCTCATAGGTGAACAGGAGAATCAAAGAGAGAGAGGGACATGCTCCTGGCACTGCCCACCACCGCTGTAAAGAGATGTCAGAGTTCACCAGCTCGCTCTGCAAAGACTTCTTCTTCTTCCCCAAACACGAGGCCCATCACTAACATGTGCAACACTCAGACTAGAGCTGAGAATAGTAACTCCATCAGTCACTATGTTTACATGCACAGGGAAATCAGAGTACGCTCTTGATCCAATTTCCATCTCATTTTGCCAAAGAAGACAAATTTAGCATTAGCACTAAAACTTTGTAGCTCTAATGGCTAAGAAAAGCTGTTAACATACTGTACATGATCACACTTTTGCAAATGAAGTGCTCAACTGCAAAAAGATCTTTGTTTTGAATAATTGTTAAGTATTTATATTCTATAGTACAGATGTGCATTTTATCATTTTGCTTTTGAAAATATTACTACACAAAGAGTAAGCTACAAGCCTCAGATTACTTTTTAAAATGGCACTTATCCGTTTTTTAATAAATGAACTTTCCACAGATAGTTTTTACTTTCCCTTTTAAGGTAGTGGACCAAAACACTGAAACAGCACTAGGGAGTCCATCGCAACTGCTAATCAAAAATTATTTAATATTAATATTTACCAGACTTTTTCTGGCCCCATGCAGTTGAATGCTTCTCCTAGCATAGTGAGAGTACAATCGGCGTACTCCAGATGTATTTATGTGATTTGGGAAATTCAAATCGTGCATTTTAAAAATCCTGATGAAGCCAGAAGTTTAGCTTCCCTGATGTGCATGTGAACATAGTGCATTTTTGACCACTGCCGCACACTCACATTCCTTTTACAACTTTAGCTATTTTTATTAATTTGTTTTATTTCTCAAACTATGAACTCAGAAATGCTTGTACGTGGACACTGTATGCACATAGGTTTGTACCAGTTAAAGCTTTAGATACTTTTTTAGTTGTTTACTTCATCAAACTGGTGGTATTTTTAAAAAAAACAATTTTTCACTCAGAAATGTATTTTGTACGCAGATTTATTTTTCTGTCCCTTATTTTTTTATAAATATTTGTTTGTATTGTTGACAATGTTTTATTACAGTGACCAATAGGTGGCAGCAAATACATGTTGAGATAATTGCATTTCATCATACACTTGTTTTTTAATCAATATTGTTATATTTTCATACGTAGTTTCATAATAGTGTTTGTTGCTGTATGTTTATTTATGTAACCACCTGCTCTGCACTGGGATATAGTAACCCACCCACAGAGTAGCTAAGAGCCAGCGCTTGTACACTTTTCATGTTTGTCTGTCTATTTTAATCTCTGCTTTTGTTAAATCAATATTATTATAATTCATGACACCCACTAGCTTTCTTTGTATCAGCTGTGTTACAGAATAGCCTTCGTGCTAGTTGGTTAACAGGGGAATATGGTGCTACTTTGGAGGTCGTTGGCAGGCATGAACTTTGAACTATAGCAATCTCTCACCTCTTATGGTGTTTCTACCATTGGGGCGCTGCTGTAAGTGGAGCTTTCTTACTGTATTACTCCCACTGTCTTCCAATAGAAAATCTAAATGCGGGTTTCTACAGTGACTGGAGCCAAGAGTGACCTGACCATGACATTATAACCAGTGGGCTGCTTTCTATGTGTTGCTTTGACCACATCATGTACAGTTTGATGGCATTCCCTCAAATCATGTTTTTCTACAGTGTTTAATGCAAGGAAAATGGTCCGAGCTGTATTATTATGATCTTTACCCTATCTTTATATCAGGTGTTTAAATTAATGTTGCCATTGAAGGTACTGTTACCATCACATTAAATATACTTCAAATGAAGTAGTATTATTAGGTTCACATTTAAAGACATGTATTTGCTGGCAAGCAACAACATTGTATGTTTATCGAGAGGTAAAATAAGATATTTGTTTATAATGACTGCCAAATATTGTATACAATAAACCATGGCTGAAATGGACCAAGCTAAGATTTGTATTGAATATTTTTCTTGTTTACAGGTTGCCACTGCTGTAAATTACAAGCTTCATTTGGCTTTATTTCACAACAGAAGCAAAAAAGTTTGCTTTTAAAGAAATTGTGAATACATTGGGAAGTCAGTTTGTGAATACATTGACATGTCCCTAAATAAAATATTTAAAGAACATATGCCGTTTATGTATTCAAAATGACTAAAAGAGGTACTAATCGCTGTCCAAGATTTGTCATATGCTCCCAGATTTGGGGCAAAAGACAGATTTCCGTATTGAAATATCTAGATTCTAGAAGGTAATTTCACAAACGTCTAACCTGATCATTTCTCTTGTTGACTAGAACCTAGAACTATACTCTTGCAAAAATGTGCTCATGTGTTCATTTTAGCTGACCCCATCTATATGAAATATTATTGGTCTTTATTGTTTCATCTGAAACAGCAGTTCTGCACAGTAAATAGTCACTTATATTCTTAGTTGAGATGTTCATTAATTCATTTGCAGAAATATCCCCTTTGTTTAATTTCCCTTCTTGTGTTTGTGTTCAGATGTTCTAATCGTGTTTTTCACAGGTTTAGCAAACTCCTTTAACTCATCCTCTCCTCTGCTCAGGTCTCCGTGCTGCCTCTTGGATACCACTCTGTATCTGGCACACCGGTCGTGCCCGATGATAATGGTCGCAGTGTATCAGATAGGACCGAGCCAGCAGCTGTCCTCAGTCATTCTGCCCTGACTCACATAGACATACACACACACACACACGCACACACACACGCACACAGAGTAACACGTTGGTTTGTCACTGGCCTCTGCTGCGCAGAGAGATTAAGCTGTTATGTGCTGGCGTGTGGACCACAAAGCAGGGAGGAGTTATGGGGCTCTGAGCGGCTCTGTGTGGTTGACATAATAGTGGCCCATATCATTCGCGTGTCAAAGCTATCAAATTATTTAACAACTATTTGTCTTAGGTTTGCATAGAAATAAATAAGAAACATAATCAAGCACCTATAATCACACTGTCACTCATGTTGACATGTTATAATATCTTCCATTACACAGAAAACTAATAAATTTTGGGTGAGAGACATTAATGAATCAGAAGGTCGAGAAACTTAAATTATTTAATCAAGTTAAATTGAAATATTTCTTAAATATGAATTCAGCCATCCCTTCTTGCTTTAGGGTCACAGTGTGTAACTTTTTGCAAAAACATTTTTTGTTGGCATTTTTTATTTTTTACTTTGGTTGTGTTTGTTGCAATCTTCAAAAGTATAGCATGAGAATGTTCCAAAGTATAGTTTTAACTTTCTATTTTTGTAGAATCATGCAGGTGATGTGCCACCTGCAGAAAGTTACATTTAAGTCTGCCATATTAAAGGATAGTTTAATGATGTCATGATGGTTTAGGAATTATACTATAGAAAAAAGGTTTGGAAATGTGAGTTTTATTAGTCTTTTTGTGTGTTTACTGACTTCATCTGCAAAGCCACAAACTATAAAACCAAATGAATCTACAACTAATATACCGTAGTTCATTCAGAAATAGTTTTGAATCAAATCTAAAACCTAAATGTTCTGACACTGCAAGACTTTACAGCCCTAGTGTCCATTCTGGAGATGACACTTTGTGGTCTTGGGAGCGGACCACGGCAGCATGTGATCTGAGTGGGGATTGCCTTGCATCATTGGGTGATTAGGTGCGAGCTGTCAAGGGGGTGTCGTGTGCACCTTCCTTGCTCACGTTGCATGGGACAGCCCTATGGGGGGTGCCCTTCCAACCCCCCCACCTTACCCCTCTCACCCTAGTGTCCAAACAGAACAGCAGACCCGCACACACTGGTCTAATGGGCGGCTGGCAAGCTGGGTGCTGCTAGGGGCAACAACTCTTGTGTGTGTATGTTATTAGGTGTCTGCAGTTCTAATAAAGGAAAGCATTGCGCCCTTCACTGCCACATCAGATGGCTTTGCTGTGTTGTGCTGTCTAGTAGACCACTGTGTCTATAGGTGCTTCAACTTCTGGATAATCTGGACAAATATGCAAAAATCATCAACTATCTTTCTTCTCAGCTCTGTGTCTTCAAGAATACTTCCGTGAGGTCAACTTGTTGCTGGCGTTGTTTGTTTGACCTGGTGTTAAGCATATGCAAGAGGGAGTTGGTGCATATGGTTTTCCTCACACCACTGGAAATGCTGGGGTGTCCGGCGAAGTTATTTTTGGATCAGTGACAGCGTGTCAATGGCTGCAGATGCATCGCAAAGGAAGGCTCTGAGATACCAACAGACCCTGGTAGGTCTTTCCCGATCTTGCTTTTCCTGTGTGTCCGAAAATGTGCTCCGTTTACCGTCACATGACTCCTCAAAACGCCCAGTCTTTAAATTTTGCAAAGTTCTCCCAACCATCTTTCGTAACTATTCATGCTAACTTCTCACTCTAATTCTAATTGATTACTTTTCATTCAATTGAAAATCTATTTAAGTCCTTTATAGTTCTAATCTAATGTGGTGCAGAAGAAGCATTACGCACCTTTTCTGGTTGAAGGCCCACCACCTCCTTGTCTCCATTGAGATGTTATTGCTTTGCCTGGAATGTTTCACACTTTGGCTTTATACTATCTCTATGAAGACAAGCAGGGATGTGACCAGGCCAAATTACAGGTCAGAGGCGCCCCTGCTGACGTAAGAATGCATGTTTTTCCACGTTTTTTTTAGCAACTAAAAATCTGCATCAAACAAATCAAGATGAGTTTAATGTCAGACTGTGGAACATTCCAGACAAAGCAATAACAACATCATAGAAACAAGCAGGGGGCAGAACCCTCACCAGAAAAGTTACATTTAATTTAAATTTTTACATTTAATTAAGTTAAAGTTACCAGAAAAGTTACACCTTTACTTATTCCTTTTAGAAACTGTATTAGCTTTCAGAAATGCACATTAAGATCAACATTTGTCATTGCCTTTGCATTTTATCCTATGGAAAGTTGGGCTATACTTGTATGACATAGCGCTGAGCCCTGTAAAGTGGTTTCTGTTTGTGTGTATTGGTGAATGATATAAATACCTACAGTATATAGAGGAAACCTGAGCAGACAGGTTAGAGGTTGTGATGAAGTCATGTCACTGTATCCCCGGCTTCATCTGGTTAAATGATAAACTGAGACTAAATGTTCAGTGCAGCGGGTGCAGAGTTTGGTTTCTAAGACTGCAGATCAGTACTATTAAGATTTTCATTCAGTTACGAAGTCTACAAAATACAACCAAACCACTAAAGAGAGGCTGGAAATGGCTTTAAGTCAAAATGAACTTAGCTGGTTTAGAACAACTCTTTTCATGCTTTAGGGCTGGTTTAGACCTGTTTTAGATTTGGTGGTAGGAGTGAATGATATTGATAAGAATGATAAGATTTATTTTTTCTCTAAATGAATGAATACAATATAGATATGTTTACTGCCATACTCCATTTCCATGGACAAAAGCAGGTGGTGTACTCGCTTCTAGAAAAGTAATATTGCAGGCTGCGTATTTAATATAGATGTACTATATGGTAATGATATTCAGTGTTGACATTATCTTGTTGTAGACAATATCCATCCATTTTAGAGGGATGAGAAATTAGCACCATTGTCATAGCAATTAACCAAAAAGATTAACAATTCAGCACAAAATATTATATCTTGTGAACAGTAAAATGTCCTCAAAATGTCACCTATAAACAGGAAGTCAAACTCCAAATATCACCCACTCTGTTTGGTGATACTCAGGAACTTACCGTCTTTTCTTTGATGTAACTTAAAAGGTTTGAAAAACGACTCATCTTTGGTGGTTTTCTAGGCTGTGATGATCTCATGCTACCAGATGGTAGGCAAGAGCCAGATTTCCCTATTGATTGCATTATAATTGTAAATTGTAAAGATTTTAAGAATATTAATTGTAGCTTCCAACATGCGTATTCAATATGTGATGCCATTTGTAACACGGCATTAGTGTCAGAATCCTATAGTCTTATCCTGTGGAATACAAGACAAGTCCATGCCTTGACCCAGCACAGACCTCTAACAGAAGATACGTTTGATATAAATATGAAATGTGATGAATCCAGATTTCTGCAGGCTTAATGTATCAGTAACATATCAAGCCTCTCTTACGTGTAAAAGCTGTGATGGTCCGTGTTTGCCTGTGAGTGGAAATCAGAGCCTCAGAGGATTTAAGTTTATGTGGAGCTGTGAATAGATCCTGTAATATAATTTATTTACTACTCAGTAACATCAGTGGTTATGTTATTAAGTAAATTAGTAAGATGCATGATGCGTGAAGTTGGCTCAGCTTTTTTCAAGCATTTGAAAGATTCAGGTTATTTCTTGTTTATATATTTATTGACATTAACGTTTTTTAACTAGTCGGCCACTTTAAGCGCTCTTTTTAGAAGTTAATAGTTTCATTGCTTATTATTCTCCATATAAGAATATACTGACATATCAGAAGGAGACATTTTAAAGCGTTTTTAATTTGTTAAAGCTTTATAAACTAGAAAAGTAGTGTATTATCATGACAAGATTAAGAAGACTAAAACTCAAGTGGCCTAAGTGGTACTAAATGTAATCTTATTATTATTAAATAAATGTGATTATATATAGTGCTACTTTCATGATTTCATTATATTCAGATTGCAGTGATTTTAAATGTGAGCAGCACTTCAGCCCACCTTGTTATTTTAAACCACTTAACACATTTTAATTGGATTTGGAGGAGGTTCACTAACACGTATGAAAATGTCTTGTTTCCCTGTAGACTCTCGGGCTGCAGACATCTCTGACCTGCTAATGGCCAAAATGAATGTTGGTGGGTTTGTAAACCTGTGTTAATTACTTCCAAGTCACACCCTGTCTCTTGACCTTTGACCTTAGTGAGGAGGAAGCAGCCTCGGTGGGCTCTACTCTGACAGACACACTTCGGTAGAGTGGCCACGCACAGCTGTCGACTTCGATGGTTTAATCAAAAAGGAGCTGCCCATAATGTTTTAGGTCAATGAACACTTCGGCCTGCCAACGGTCCTGGACAACTAGTGATTTTATTTTATTTTTGTGCTGCTCGTAGTAGTAATAATAACAGTGTAGGAGCAGTTAGGGGTGTGCAAAAATATCGTAATATCGATATATCATGTGATACAGTATTGATATCGTGGGCTGCTGTATCGTTATATTGCCAAGAGTATTTTTTGGTATATTTTACTAAATTATTTTGTTACAAGGCTAGTTTTGTTGCTTGTTCAGAGGAAGGAAACTTGTTTATGTGACACATTTGACATTTTTGCTGTTTTGATTATTAAAATGTTTGTGTTTCATATTCTCTTTTCACAAGAAGTGGTTTAAAAAACACTATTAGTATCACAGCCATAATTTAGCCATTATTTTTATTGAACCATATCTAATTTGAAATATATCATATCGAACCGAAAGTGCACTGTGTCACGACCCATATCGTATCGTGGCCTATGTATCAAGGTATGCATCATATCGGCAACTTCTTAATGATACCCAGTAAGGATGTAACAATAACCGAAATACCGAGATATCGTGTCATCAAAGTTCTCACAATAATATTGTGGATCACACACAATATATCGAATTACAAGTCTCTTTGCACTTTAAAGTCTCAGTTCTTTGGATTAAGTCTTGTCAAGGCATTTTAAGAGGAAAAAGTTGCATATTAACAGTTTTGTAAGCCTCCACAAAATATCGTAATAAATATCATACCGAGAGATTTGGATATTGTCACATCCCTAATCATGAGCCTCCCCACCATATCGTGAGCTTTCCCACGATATCGCAATAAATATTGTACCCTGACGTGAGAGTTGGATATCGTTACACCCCTAATACCAAGCCTTAGTAGCAGTAGTAATAATAACAAACTGACTAGACCTTGTTAGACAAACGCTGTGGTGGTTCAGTGGCTCTTAGATTGATGAGCTCTTGTTGAAATCTTTTTAACTATGGAACACTTTAATGGATGATGGAGAAACTACACCACCTTTAAACAATTTATTTAAAAAAGGTTATTGTTATACTTACACTACCAGTTGGACACACCCTGTCATTCATTGTTTTTTCTTCTTTATTTTTACTACTTTCTACATTTGATATACATACAGAAGACCTCAAATACATGATGTAAGATGTCTGGAATTATGTAGCAAAGAAAAACAGTGAAATAACTCAAATCCTTAAAGTAGACACCCTCAAACTTCTGACTGGTAGTGTAGAAAATTCCAAAATATTCTTAAAGACAAGACAAAGGTGAATGACATTGTTTAGCCTGCCACATGCAACAGAAAAATGCTCAGTGGTCATCTGTCCACAGTGTCCAGATCACTGTTGAAACCTAAAGACGCCTGGATGAGTGAGGGATTACACTGTATCAGGTGTAAGTGTTGATAATATGTGATAACTCCAGAAATCAGGTAACAGTCAGATTTTCAGTGTGCATTTGAGCAGTGTTGATATTGTTTTGTTGTCCTGATCCAGCCGGTCCCACGTTACAATGATGTGATGGATGTGGTGGAAAAGTGTGATTGCGCAAGGAGATGATTTTTGATCTCCAAGAATGTCAACAGCAGTGAAACTGATCTCAGAAGTCTCCAATGTTACAGGGCACTAAAAGGGAGAGCATTACCTGCCAAATGTTTGCAGACAGGAATGACGGGGACGTAGACGATTAAGCCATTAAACTCCATCTGATAGTGCAGTCACTTGATGTGGCTTTCTAATTACAGTTTGGACCCCGTGTAGTAATTAAGCTATTAGCGGTTACATCAATAGTAACAAGCCGAGCACTGTGTTAGTGGACTGAGAGAGGGTCGATAATTTGTTTTTGCCAAAATGTTGAGCTGATTTTGAGCAAAAACATTACAATTTTAGGTTTGTCAAAATTACTGACACAAGAATCGAAAAATACAATCTTTTTTTTTCCTGTATAGCTCAGATTAGCGGTTTGAATCTTGCTCCCTATAATAACACTGTTATTACAGGGTTATTATAACACATGCATTAGATCTCTTGGCCCACAAGCTGGCAGTGCAATTCCAGCTCCCCTAGATGAATACTGTTTTTGTGTCCTTGGCCAAGACATTTAACCCCCCTCACCTCCAGTGTCTGTGTGAATGCATGTGTGAATCCTGCATGTGCTGTTTGATGTATGGTGCTTTGAAGGAAGAAAAGTGCTTTATAAATGTGATGATTTATTCTTCTAGAGCTGCACGATTAATAGTAGTCGAATCAAAATCGCAATTTAAATGGTCACAATTAGCAAGGACCTCAATTATTTAAGTTCTTTGCAAATAAAAAAAAAAATGCATATATTTTAAAAATAGCAAATCCTATTATCGTAAAAATGCATGAGATTCTGATATTTGTTTAGCAGTTTATATTTCAGTCTTTATGCTTCTGGACATAAATTTTAATAAAATTTTAAATATACACTTTGAACAGAACCCAATTATTAAAACATAAATCTAAAATTTTATTGTTAATGCAATGTTTTGAAATATCACAATTAGATATTTTGCCATAATTGTTCAACCCTAGTCTACAGTCTTTGTAAGGAGCAGGATTTCTGATGGAAGGTGTGCATAAAGTGAGAGCAAGGTGTGTAGAAGTGTGTCAGTGAACATTGGGTCACACTGAGGCTATATTTGTCCTGAGTTTAGGTTTCGCTGTGGTGGGGGTTGAGGGTGTTGGATGGACGGGGACAAGGGGTGCATGGTGAGACCAAGGAACACTTTAGGGCAAAAAGGTTAAAGGCTGCAGGAAGGGGTCACTCAAAGGGGAGCTGCAGGAGCGTGTGCTCAACATGCTTAGAACACTTACAAAAACTAAAAAAGAACAGAGCAACTTCTCTAATCTGATATATATTATTAAAATATTTTTGATACAGTGGAAAATACAGTTGACCTAATCACTAAACTGCAAAAAAATATGTAATCAAAAATAGTGATTTGTTGTAGCCATTTCATGAATTATTGTCATGTGTTGTGTATTGTCTCAAACTGTGAGCTTCTCATGTGATTCTCAGTTTTGAAGTGTTATGGCTGCATATTGATACAAGATATAAAATATAAAAGGATGCTATTAAACATATTTACTATGTAAATGTATTCATGTCATATACATGGCCTGTGCAGCCTGTATTTACAATTATTATAAGGCACTGTAGTTGATTTTTACTAAAATAGTGTAAAAATAAGTGTTCCCCTTCATGATATTGCTAACAACAACTAGCATGCTAATAGAGTATCAGCCTTACTACCAATTTTGTGGACAAAAAAAAAAGTAAACAGCGCAGTTGTCTCATTTTTATCCTAAGAGATGTTTTTACATTAGTATTGCACTCAGGCAAAACACATTTTTACTTTATTACATGAAAGAAATTGTCTTCTTTAACCAGAACAGCCTCACTGAGAATTCCAAGTGGATCTTAGTCTGTGGCAGCTTGAATCTTGGTCCTTGGTCTTATACAGTTGGAGCATGTACTGTGTGTACTGAGTGAAATTTAATTAAAATCCGACTGTGGTGAATGAGCACAGTTGTTTCTCTGACAAATGCCTGAATAATGTGTCTTGTGTGCACACCAAGGACAAGTACAAGGGAGCCACAAGTTGAAGTACCACACAACGTCAAGTCATATACGTTTTATTGTTGGTTTATATACTTACTGCATATAATATGTACTGATGAGGACTGGCTGAAAAGTTAATCAAAAGTAATCAGAAACGCAATCTGAATAGTGGAAATCAGCTGCAATTATCCTGTCTTAGTAGAAAAACTGCTGACCTTGTAGTGTTGACCGCTAGCAATGCATGTGATTTTCAGACTAGACAGACTAAAATGGTTTCGGTCCTATATATGTATTGAAAAATGTGGACTGTAAAATAGTTGAATAGAGAAGATGAGATAACAGAAGAAGTTAGTAATAGAGTGAGTTAGCTGAACGTTTGGTATTTATGTAAAAAAGGCAAATTATCTTTTTGCAAATACATTACATACAGCCCTAGATAAACACTGTTGTTTTTGCATGAACTCGTGGGTGCATTTTGGGTGAGATACATAAGTGTAATAGTTTTGAGAGCTTTTGCCACAGACGCATTTTAGTCAACTAATCAATCTTCAGGACATGTCTTTAGTCGACCAAGTTTTTCTTCAGTCGACGACAGCTCTATTAGAGATAATGTAATTAGTTATATTTCCAGAATGGTTGAGTCCAAGAAGTAGTGAGGTCCGTGTACCTTTCTACCATAGTGTGTGCTTCGTCTCAGAGAAAAGAGGGACACTTTGAAGCAGAGCCAGTTCATTTCTTATAAAGCACTTAAGAGATTGGAGGCTCCAACCAACCACTATGCAGATGCTAGATATGATGTGTACCCAGATTTACAGACCACAAGAGAAACAAACCAAAAATTACTTTTACTTTTGTTTACTCTTATTATTGCATGGTTTTAGTTGTACAATTTTTTGGCCTAATCATTTATGCAGAAATAGAGATGCTGACCTTCACTTTAACCTTGAGAATCATTTTAGGTTGTATTTTTCACATATTGCAACAGATTATGTCACAACTATGGTGCACTATTTTTATGTGAGTATTTCTTTAATCTCTTACCATTTGTGGACTCTATATGTGCATCTTTAGCTACAATGGGGGTGCTACTGAGATAATACCGTATTCTCCACAAATTGTCTGAGTGTTCCACCGAAAGTCTCAACAAAATTAATGAGAAACGCAAAGAATGAAAACACACCGTCTACCAAAGCACCTCTCCACCAGTCTACATGACCCCAAACAGTCTTAAAGGTTATGGCGTCCCCTCAGTCAACAGGTATTATTTTCATAGCGTATCCTGTACAACGCTGCTATCATTTATGATCCTGCTGGAATCTGCTGCTTCGGAGGATAGGGCTTTCTGAATTAAGAGCTGCTGACACTTTATTGTCAAGCCCCAAGTGTCTGTATTAACCTCTGGAGGGGCGTGAGTGTGCCCACTGCCTGGCCCATATCTGCCCCATACCTGTCCATTAGAGTTCTGATGGAGGCAAGGAGCAGGCAAAGCTCCAAGGACACAGAGGATAGACAGACATTTTCATCTTGTCTTCTTTAGTTGAATAATTTAGTCATTCATCTATATCAGACAATAAAGAATGATATCCACAGAAGTAATTACAGAATATTAGGCAGGACTAATAGAAAAGTTAGACACAGGAACAACCTTGAGGATTGAATATGATGGAGCGAATCAACACATCTGAAACAGTCCTTAACATTGATCAGTTTTTGGTAAGTTTTAATTTTATTTACATAAAACTAAGGTGGGAAGAGTCATTCAGATAGTAGGGTGGAAGCCGTACAACTTACTGATTTGGTCCCATGTTCAAGCCAGGGCTAATATTGTGTCTTTGAGCAAAACACCTTTGTATGTGTTTGAATGTGTGTAGTGATTAAGATAGGATTAAATACGAGAACTTTGACTTATGTTGCAACAGCACTTTTAAATGGTCAGAGAAGCTGTTGACGTAAATTAGATACCACATCTATGACAGATAGCCCCGGGACAGCTGTGACTAGAGAACTGGCTTACTACTATTTGAGGAGTGAATGACTAAAGAACAAATCATACTCTGATAAAGCGTGTTTGAGTGACCAGAATGTGCAAAATGAATTATACATTTTTTATTACTGTGCTTTGTAAATTTTGTATGTATTATTTTCAGTAAAAGCATAGGCTCCAATGCTTATTCCATGAAAATGATTGCAGCCTTCAATTATCTAATGTGACCTAATCTGGTTGCAGATTGTTGACAAATTAAAAAAGGAATATTAATGTAATATTAAAGGTCATATATTACACAAAATAGATTCTTGTGAGTTTTAAGCCATTTTATAATGCTGTTACCTACTCAAAAACATACCTGTTGTGTTTTGTTCCATTGTGTTGTTATTGTCTACATTTCCAAATCTCAAAATGCTCTGTTCCACTTTGTGATGTCATGTAATGGTAGTTTTCAAGTTCACAGCTACTTTATACCTTTAGATCAGTAAAGATTTGCAATCCCAGTGCTGAAACCATCCACATGATTCTAGTAAAGGTGTATGAAGTTTAAACACAGTGGACTACTTTCAGTATTACCACGTGGCATCACAAGGTGGAACAGAGTGTTTTCCATTTGAGAGAATAAACTCGGCCGAAATATGTAGGATTTGTGTGTTTAAACGTGTGAATAACACAACTCCAGGTAAGTTTTTGATGATTAACCAACATTATAACATAGGTCAGAAAACAGCACAACATTGGCTCTTTAAAAGATCACTCTCCGCAGTTTATATTTTTGTGGCATTTTGATCTTGCGGTCTCCTTTTATTAATCCCAGGCACAATTATTATTATAACATTGCTGAAAATGTCTAAACGCTTCTTTTGTTGATTTATTGTGATACATTTTTTTTTTTTTTTTTAAACATACTTACTTTTTGCACTTGTCCAGACCACACTGGCCTAACTCTGAAGTGTGCTCTCATACATAATACATGGGTGCTTTGTGTTCCGCGACTACAACATGCCTTAATTAGAAGTTGACAGCTCGTGACTCGTTGGGACCAGGAGTGGAATTGTTATTGTGCTGGTTAATTAGTGAATGCGAACGGCAACACGGCCCCTGGAATGTGAGCGTGTGTCAGGGGTGAGGGTGGTGAGGGGGAGGGAGGGTCATGGGGGGGAGCGAGAGGGGAGAGGGGGTAATCTTCTGATCTATCTGTCAATGAACGGGTCAGATTTTATCATTAACTTGTGTGGTGCGGTTTGGACAGGGGTGTATTGTTTTAGGGGCCTCTCTGCACACTCACAGAATTTTGGCACTAGTGGACCTTGGTGCTGAACAGAGATCCCGAGTTAAAGACACTAGTATTGCCAATGCATTCACTCTGACCAAAACAGTGTAATTGTTTTTGTATAAAAGTGTAGTGTAATGAGCCAGTGGTTATTATTTTTTATTACTTTTTTGTTTTTTTACAACCTATTTCTCCCACAGTTTGGAAATGTCATAATTAGTAGCACAGCGGCTGGATGGTGTCCCAGAAGCTCAGTGAGTAGCAGCAATGTAGTGAGTAGGGTTTCCTCCGTCAATCAACCCAAAAGATGCGTAGAAGGTAAAATCCTCCAGCTAAGGTAGTCCAGACCAAGACTAGGTAAAGATCCCCTGTACCGCTGAAAAGTCAAAGGTCAAGGGTAAAATGAAGAGAATAAATTTCCCTATGTCAACTTCAGTGGGTCTGCAAATGATTTATTTTGCTAATTAATCAATTTGTTGTTGAGATTAAGTTAGAGACAAAACTGGTTAATCATGCCCTTTCGATGACGTTCTTGGTCTGATCATAAATCATAAACACTTCTCTCGGCACATAGCATGTTTTAGAGTCTTTGTACAGTCCATTTAACGATTTGATGACTAAATTAGCTGATGATTATTTTAATAATTGATTAGTTGCAACTACTCAGTTTAATTTGTTTCAGTCCTCTATATAAAGTGTGCCTTCATTGGCTTTCGAAGTACCACAGATTTAAACTGTGGTAAATAAGGTTTAAAATAGGTCTCAACTAAGGCTAATTTCATTACAACTTTTCCCAAACTAAACCTAAAATAGAAATAAACCAGGTTTAACTGGACTAAACCTGGTCTAAAATGTATGTAGTTCTAAATGAGGGCTGGCGTTGCTTGGATTTTGAGTGGCAGCTGAGTGTGAGTCGCAAACATGAGCATAAAGTGATGAATATGCAGCAAGGGGGCTTTCTCTGAGGAGGCCCCGGAATGTGCCATTATTTTTTAATTAACTCTCAAAGTCACACTGCCCTTCAACCTCTGCATCTACTGCTCTGCTCTCTGACTCAGTGCATTGTATTTAGACTGCCTATGTATTTTGTGCCTCTTTTACTACAATAGTTCCTTATTTTTGTTGCTATGAAGTTTGAAGGCTTCATGCTTCTATTCTTGCCTGTACACTGCCATTGGAAAATTGCCCAGAACTGAATGTACACATTTCTTCTGCAACATTTTCTGATAACTACATCAAGTGGACTATAATGTTCTAGTGAGTTGTGTTATGGAAGAAAATTGGTACACAGACATTAATTGTAATTAAGTGATAATAAAACTCTAAAACTAATACTGAATACCATTCTCAGTTGTGCAGGTATACTGAAAAGAAATCACATAAATAGGATAAAATTAGACCTTTCTTGAAATATCTGTAAAATGATGTTGATCTATATCAGCACTATATGATCGCATAGTAATATTCCAAACTTATTATTAAAAAACAAATATTTTATGTCACTAATTGCGTCGTCTAAAACTGCGCTTTGATCGGAATGGCTTAAGAGTTTTCCTTGGTATTCAAAGTTAAAATATTACATATATTTCTTCTTTCATATGGATTATAGAGCCTCTTTATGTGACAAATGACAAGAATGTTGTAATGTTCATTGGTCAGTAAATTCCGATAAATGTCATTAAATAGGGTGTACTTTGTTGATTCTCATTAAAAAATAAGCTTAAATGATTATTATTTAACTGTACGGTATTTTTATTTATGTATTGTTGGATCTGATTTTATACACTTTATAAACCACTAACCTGTCACTTTTTACAGCCAATCTAGAGAACTAAACCTACATGGAACAACATGGCAGCAAGCAAGTATTTTTCATCATAAAGGTCACATGGAGCTGGGGGACTGAACATGCCACTTGTCCAAAAGCCTGTGAAAGTTAAGAGAAATGTGTGCTGATGTCATAGTTAGAGCACAGTTGTTAAAGTACAAGGCTGTTTTGTGACACATGTACACACTATGGTGAATAATGAGCTCTGATATCTCACTACCTCACTGGACATGGGACCCTACAGTTTAAAGGTTCACTATGTCACTTTTCCAGTGAAGT
Source organism: Boleophthalmus pectinirostris (assembly GCF_026225935.1). Taxonomy (NCBI): domain Eukaryota; kingdom Metazoa; phylum Chordata; class Actinopteri; order Gobiiformes; family Gobiidae; genus Boleophthalmus; species Boleophthalmus pectinirostris. The sequence continues at coordinate 30,543,281 of NW_026571447.1, forward strand.
GTATGAAACCTGCTTTTCTCCATGGAGATGTTATTATCTTGCCTGAAATATTCTACAGTAAAGCAATACAATACATGCATATCTTATATTTATTCAATTGCAGGTGTTGTTTATTGCTCAATACCACTGTTGGGCAGGTTACTTTAAAACTGTAATGTGTTATTTATTACTTGTTACTGTCATTTCAAAGTAGTTTGTTACATTACAATATTACTGTATTTAAAATGTAAGGTGTAATGTGCGAAGATGCCGAACATTTGCCCCATATAAGGACTGAACCAGGACTAAACCAGGACTGAACCAAGGACTGAACCAAGAGGACTGAACCGAAAGGACTGAACCAAGGACTGAACCAAGAGGACTGAACCAAGAGGACTGAACCAAAAGGACTGAACCAGGACTGAACCAAGGACTGAATCAGGACTGAACCAGGACTAAACCAGGACTAAACCAGAGCTGAACCAGGACTGAACTAGAACTAAACCAGTACTAAACCAGAACTGAACCAGGATTAATCCAGTACTGAACCGAGTACTGAACCAGGAGGACTGAACCAGGACTGAATCAGGATTGAACCAGGACTAAATCAGGTCTAAACTAGGTCTACACCAGTACTAAACCAGAGCTGAACCAGGAGTGAACCAGGTCTAAACCAGAACTGAACCAGTCCTTAGATCTACTTGTAACATGTTACTTTTCTCCATGGAGATGAATAAGTTTAATGCCATACTGTGGAACATTCCCAATAAAAGCAATACCATCCCCATGGAAACATAAAGCAGTCTACATAGTATACTAATAAAACACGGCTCATATAACAAGAAACAAGTTAAGATCCAAGTTGTAACTGAGTGTTTTATAATGTCTGGGCTATTTTCTCACTGTTCAGCATCGTTCTGTGTCAGGAAATGGGTCCACAAATGTGCCGTTTAACTGAAAATTGCCTTTGAACACGACCTGTGTGTTTGAAAAATTGTCTGCCCGTGTTGCTGTTTCATCAGAGTTTACACGATCAGCTCTACACAAAAAGGACATTTGCTGGTATTTATGTTGTTGGCTCTCATTCCTTTGGGATCATTGGACACGGTGGTGATGAGATCTCTATGTTCTTTCTTTATTTATAAATACAGAGCGCTATAGATTAACAGATATTTGAGCAGCAGTGGCGCAATGAGTTATGGATTCATCCTCAAACCGGAGGGTAACAAGTTCGAACCAAAAGTCTGCTGACTTGTTTCTTTTATTTCATTGTTTTAGATCAAAATAAACTGGACAAAGGTTTTAGAAACATCTGACCAGCATTTAAATAATGAATCATGGACACGGGTGTCAGAAATTATAGTTATATAGCAGAAAAAAGCATAACCTCTCTGTTCTGGGTCTGTTTAGGGCAGTGTCTCCTCTGATGTTGCAGGTCTGTAGTTGTGAGGTTGTAGTGTGGTGTTTGTTTGATGCAGTTGATGGATGGGACCTTGCCGTTAATGTGTAGTCCACTGTGAGGCTGAGTCTTATGTGTGACAGAAAACAGGCTCACTGCACTAAAGGACATGTCCAGGGCATCTGACAAAACACAGGTAATGACCACATCTGCAAATACAGTTAATATGATCTGGATTTAAAGAGACAATTGGCTTTTCCTGTTTATATCTTTTTAATTTAGTTTATTAATGAGTTTCAAGCTACAGCAATAATCCTCTGTTGAAATAGCAATTAAAATCTAATATATTTTCAATGGAGAAAGTGATTTATGAGGGAAAATTACTTGGTTTTCTTGTTGTTGAGTTGGTATTATTTTAGATAAGTCTTTGTAGTTTTTATAGTGCATATAAACTTATATAGACTTTTACTTATGACCTGAAATTGACATTATTTTAATATGTTCATAATGGATGGTTTCATGTGATTTGATTCAACGCCTTCATATTGAACTAGAGAATGTGTTTTCACTGTGGCCCTGCTTGACTGTGAGAGAGAAAATGGACAGTGATACTTAAAATGTAGTGCACTGTATCCATACAAAAATAAAGCTTCAGTAAATGCTAACAATATTACTACCAATTACTGTATTTACTTTGACTAAAATATTATTAGTAAAACAGTTCTAAGTGTGTGCACTGCTCACACTCACAGCTCTTTTACAACACTGTTTAGCATGTTTAGGTTTTCACAGCTTGTCAGTGTAGTCATGGCCCATTTTGTGTTTAAGTATGGGATAAACAAACTTCCCCTTGCTGTTTTAGTGCTCATAAGCAGCACTGCTCTGGCATTGTTTTAAATAAAGGTTTGTGGCTTGTGGCATTTAACACGGTTTAAAATAGACAACATGATGATTTAGAGGTATCAAAACGTTTCATGGTGCAACTGCTAGACACCTGCTCTCTGTGTTCACTCATTTATTATAATGTCCGTCTCAAGCACTTTGGCACGGTCCTGCAGTAACTCATGTGTTACAGATCACTGGCATTGTCCTTCAGCAGTATAGTTCATAATACCCAATTACACATGCATCATATGCAGTAAAGGTTCTACAGTACACAAAATTGTGAGCTCTTGTGAGCTTTAAGCCACGTTAGAATCAAAAACACACCTGGCGTTGTGATTTGTTTCATTCACATGTTTGAGTAACCATCTGTTTCTATCTCCAAAGCTCAAATGCTCAGAATCCAAATGATTTTAATAAAGGCATATGGAGTTTAAAATCACAGAGGAGCTTTTCCTGAATTACCATATAACATCACAAGGTGGAACAGTCTAGAAGAAGCATAAATATGCAGGATTTCTGTGTTAAACGTGTGAATGAAACAAAACACAACTGTAGGTATGTTTTTGATGAGGAAACATAATACAACATATATCAGAAAATAGCATAATATCGTTAAAAGCTTAAAAGTAGCTGTCCTCTGAATACAACCAACCAGAATACAATTACTCAAAATTAGTATTGTTTTTCCCAGCAATGTCACTGCGGCATCATAATTCATAATTCATAATTCATAATTCAACACTACATGCATCCTAATTCAAGCTGTCTAGTTGGAACTCTTCTGTATCCCTGGGGATATTGTGAGTCTTTAGTCTGGGACTCACTGGTATAGCTACTATTCTGACAGGTATTTACAGTATATTTTGTAAGTTACGGCCAGTGCGTGTGGTAGTCCTTGGCTGGGCCTCCTCACAGTCCTACCTCAAGCTCGTCTTTCCTGTGTGAACATGAGACTGAAATGCATGGCAGTCACTTCACCTTATGATTTAGCTCCTTGCTCTGCTGTACGTTTAAACACATGTGATCCACAGGGTTAAGTTGCACCATGTTGGGTACAGGCGTGCATAGATCTGCAGTATTTTACAGCCTCGATGGTTTTAACAAGTGCAATGCAACCTCTTCACAGGACCACATGGAGTCTTGCTTTGAGCGTACTAGAGCTCTAGGCATGTAGTGGTTTAGTAGCTTAGTCGACCAAAATTTATATTAGTCGATTAATCATTTTATTTACAAAAAAATGCAGATTCAACCCATGATTCAAGTCATTTTATATAAATATATTTTTATTTCAAATTAGGGTTGTCAGAAGTAAAGAAAAGTAAGAGAAAATCAGATACTAATTGATTCTAAAACTAGTATAGAAACTAGATACTCATTTGAGCAAGTATCAATCCTAAAAAAAAATGACAGGACAGAAAAATTAACCTTTCCCGAATCGCTTTAGAATGATCTTGAGCTGTATCAGAACAAATATAAGAGCATATAGACTAGTGTACGCCCATGGACCACTATGAAACCTACCTGGATGACAGAGGATTACGCAGATATAAAGCAACTTGGTAATATAAAAGAAAGTATTGTGATTTAATGTTTAAAATCCCATTCAATTGTCTAAAGAAAGAGTCTATTCCTTAGTATCATAGTATTGTAACAACACTAGATCAGATACATAGAGATGTACATGAGAGTTTTTGCCACATCTCATTTTCAGTCAACTACTCTATTGGCAGGCCATGTTTTTAGTCGACCAAGACGTTCTTCAGTTTCTACCACCCTAGAGCATCTGTGTGTGTGTATCTAAGTGTAAAGCTCTCAAATACTTGGAAGGGGAAGATGAGGCATGTCCCCTCTTTCAGGATCTCTTCCTCTGGCTTGTCTCCAAGACTCCTGCTTCTTCTCCGGGAGGGGTTTTTCCAATCTCCATGCCCATTTTGTCTATTTCTGTCTGCCAGAGTATTCAGGTTGGTGTGTATCCCTTACACACTCCACTCTGTTATCTCAAAACTCTACACGCAGACAGACAGAATTTAGTTTTGACCATTCTTCAAGTCTCAATTGTCATTCCTGTTATTTATTGTTGCCCAAATACTGTACTGTACATACTCGTAGTCACCGTAGTTTAAAAATGAGCTAGAGGTCAAGAGTCAGAATTTTATGGTGATTTGATCTTTAACTGTCAGACTTCAGATTTGTTGACTTGGTTTATGATTAATATCTCTGTAATTGTTACACCAGCTATCCATTTGAAACAAAAACTGGCACAATTCAAGGTTTTATAGTCTCATTTCCATAGGGGAGCTACAGGTGCGGAGTGTTTCTACTGCGTAAAGCAATCTGTGCCTCCCTGTTTTAGGGGTCCCAAGCGGACTGCTGGAGTTACTACCTTCAGAGGGGTTTTGCACGGTTAGGACCTGGGACTGCCTTGTGGGGATGAGGCTAGACATGCCTCCACGCAGTCATTCAAGCACTGGCGCACGTGTGGCAAAATATAAATAGTGTAAACCAAATTTCTTAGATAAACGATCATCAATAAGATGGCTTGGGATGTCGGGATGTCACATCCCACCATCTCGTATTGCGCAGCGTAGGCCAAGCTCTTTGGCTGCTACGTGGCTCCAATGACAGCAGTGAAAGTGTGGTTCTACAGCGCTGTGTGCATCGCTGTGCTGCTGTGCAGGAACATTTTGTGCATTTGCTCACATATTTGTAGTTGCCACTGCTTCTGGCGCTGTATGACAGAGAGCAACATCTTCTGTTGTTGGTGCATATTGATGAACAGAACAATGATGAAATATAGTATTTGTCACTGCTCATTTTTGTGTTGCTGTCGATCAGTGTTGATGCGCCTTTAGCACTTGTCTTTTTTATATCTGTCCAGCGCCTCTTAGAGGTGCAACCCTATGTCTTACCACTGGTGACCTGTGTCACGCTCAAGAGGCACGCCCAAAACATCCTGACCGCAAAAACAGAATCTAATTGACCACCAATGAAACCTTCTCTACAGTGAAAAACTCCTGGACGAATGAAGGATAACACGTATCATGATAAGTTTATATATTTTATTCAAAAACTGTGAAACTCCCATGTAGTTACTCTGTAGGTTTTGCAAATGTGTGATTGGAGTTCAGAAAGGCTGTTGGCAGAAACTGGAAACATTAGCTAAAAGTCCAATGCATTATTATTAGTTATACTGTATGGCTGAATTATTGGTTTATTAGTGTTATCTATTTTCTACTGGGCTTTAACTCAGTGTATACTTGTTGCAGCTCTACGGAGAGTACAGGGAGCAGCTGGGAAACTTTGCCCGTCGAGAGGCAGCACGTTTACTCACAGAGAGACAATGGAAGAAAAGAGCTGGAGAGGGCAGCACGTCCAGCTTGCGCAAAGGGCTCGGGAGAAGGCACCACCATCATCACCCCGCCACCCTCGAATCCCACCACAGCCATGTCTCCTCCAGCCTGAAACCACGCCCATACTCCAAATGCCAAGGTGAGTACAGAAATAATGGAGTAAACGCATACTTTTTCCATAAACTACCCAGCGCAGGCGATGGGTATTTGTGCATTTCTAGGTTTAGAAATGAGCAGATACAGCTTTGAGACAGCGTTACTTTGGGAGGAAAGGGGTTTGTACTGTACACAGTAATCTAATAAATAATTATCCATTTCCACCCATGTTTAATTGTGATCTGACTGACCTTATAATCATCTGCCAAACTGAAGAAATCTTTATACCACAATTTGGTGCTTTTCAGTTTAATGGCATTCTATGCTCACAGACACATGCCACATCTACTTTTCCCCACCCACTCCTCCAATCAGTTAGCCTCTGTCATGCTTTGAGTAAGTGACAGGTAGTTTTAACCAATCACAGTGAAGTGTAAAACCTCGTAATGAGTAAATACATTTAGTTTTCTATGATAAGAATTATGAACTGAAACAAAATCATGACATATGCTTAGTAAAAATTGTGAGATGATGTTTTACCATCTTGCGCTCACATATGCAGAAGAGTATACAACTGTGACAAGCAAGTTCCTGGTTTGTGAATTATGTTCACTGACAATGGCAATAAATCTTATTCTAATTCTGTCCTAAACAATGTTTCAAAAGTAGAGTACAAAATAATTTGTATTGTAGAGTAGTGTATTGTGTTGCATCCCTCTCCAACTATTCCTTGTTATTTCAAGTAATATTCCCCATTGCATCTTTCTGACGAAGGCTAAGTCAGTTATTAGAAGTCTGTGATACATTACATTTCAGATTAAGATTTTGTATTGTGTCCCAGATTGTTTGGCTCGTGTGCGGCGTTACATCGTGAACAAGATGGGGGAGGACTGGATTTTCCTGGTGCTTCTTGGTCTGGCTATGGCCCTGGTCAGTTGGACTATGGACTACGCCAGTGCCAAGAGTCTCCAAGGTACAAGAAAAAAAAATTATCTTGTGATCTCGTGCCACAAGATCTTGGGGAACAAAATTGCCACAGGATTGTGCACACATGAAGAAAATGACCATATGAGATTTTTCTTCACATTTACATTTGGATTAGTGCTTTCTTTAAGTGACCGTGTGGTTCTGGACTGGTGTTGATAAAGTTCAAGATTACCGTAAAACTGTGTAAGAAAGGTCAGATTTAGTCATGTTTATAGGATTTTTTCAGTATTGATACTGAAATAGTTAAATTGGGTATCTATTTTTGACACTGGTTTAAGTATTGATAAGTATCTAATTTTAATTATGATAAAATCTTCTTGTGGACCCAGTCTCTTATCTTGTCTCATCTTGTGGAAATTGTGGCTAGTCCCACCACTATTAATTAAACTGAATTATTAATTAACCCGAATTGAATTACTTCTATTTTCACCGTGTAATAAATCCTTTGATATATCCCTGTATTTGCATGCCACTTCAGCCTACAAGTGGATACATGGGGAGCTTAAGGGGAATGTGCCACTGCAGTACCTGGCTTGGGTGACTTATCCCATGATTCTGGTCATGTTTGCATCGCTCTTCTGTCACCTGGTTTCCCCGCAGGCCATCGGTAAGCTCTTTACTGCCTAACAGCGCTCTCCGCATTTCCTTTGACATAAATGAGTGTGAATGTGTTTAACTGTGGTGGGGCCATAGTTAATGAATAATGAATGACATTGTACAGCCACTTTGAGTGCCTGGAACCACTGTGGATAAAACTGTATGGTCTATTATTATATGCTGTCAATGCTGAAAATGCCTATGTTATGCTTTATTTAGGCTTTTGGAAACCTTAGGATTCAAATGTAATTTTCTCTCACACTCTATTATTTATATTAATCATATATTAATTAGGAATGCACCAATCTAGGTTTTTAGTTCCAATACTGATTCTGATACTATAACTTTAAGTATCTGCCAATACTCAACATCAACAGATACACATGCAAAAACTGAAAATAGCAAGTATACAGAGTTTTTCACATTAATACGGGAGGCTATGGTCTATAAATTTCCCCTATAGCCATTGTATAATATTGTATCATTACATTTAAAAGTAACTATACCAGGCAAAAAGTACTGCCTAAAGATTAAATATATAATAAGCAACGCAAGCAAATTGTTAATCCTCACACTATGAGATTAAATTATTCCAATGAAAAATGATCTGTGCCATCACCGTTTCCCCGGGTTATATGGAAAACACAACATAATTAATATTTATGTAGAGAGAGAAGAGAATGATTCAAATAATTGGTACTGCTCTGATGGAAACTCTAGGGAATGGAAGGCAACACTGCAATTTGTCTTTTCCTCACTGTATACAAATGCTATTCTCATTTTAAACAATATTAGCAGTTGAGTAAGCCACTTGCATGATTCACATTATGGAAAAAAGATAAGCCAGTCACTGAAATTAATATTCAAAAATCAGTAGAGTGACAGAATGTGGGCTTTAAAAACATGGAGAAGCGCCACATGAAGCAAGAGAGAGAAGGAGGTGTTACTAAAAATACCAGGCGCGCTTTTAATGGGTGAACAACAGAGTAACACATCTTAAGTCTTGGATCTTTAAACAATTCATCTTCTTTGGTACTCTGTCCTCTTATCTACAGGCTCTGGTATCCCTGAGCTGAAAACTATATTACGAGGTGTGGTGCTAAAAGAATATTTAACCCTGAAAGCCTTCATCGCCAAAGTCATCGGCCTCACTGCGGGTTTGGGCAGCGGCATGCCAGTGGGGAAAGAGGTAAATTTTTCTAATAAGCACCATCTTTAGATTTGCAAAGTATGCTTCAATAGTAGGATCCTGTTCACACCATCCAATACACCCACACATGAGTAAGGTTGTCAAAAGCATCAAGTCAGATACTAATCATTATTAAAACTAGTACAGAAACAAGATTTTCAAGCAAGAATCACTGCTAAAAAATCTAGTACATACAATACTTACATGGTAACATAAACAAATCATATCAATTAACTATGGAACCTATTTCTTATTATCGAAATTGAGCTTGAAATTGAGGTATCATGACTCTCTCCAGGAGCATTAACATTTAAGAGAAGATGTGAACTTAACTAATAAAATCCTATACATTTCATATGGGTCTGAACTGCAGGGTCAGCAAGTTGTATACATAAATAGGAACATTTTTTTAGCTGAATATTCAAATGATTGCAATTGTGATTTGCAAATTGCAACCATTTAAACTGCATTTTTGTCCAATTGTGATTAATTTCGCTGCCCTACTGTTTATTGTTAGAAAATGCATTGGTCTTTTCTATTTTTTCATCCTCAAAGCATGGACTATAATAAATCATCTTGTGTCAAGCTTTTCCTCACTTACTGCTCTCACGAGACCAACCAGAATTATTCAAGTCCTCAGCTGCAGAGTACATTCATTTTCCCCATTACATTAGCAGGGCAACTGTCACATCCAGCAATTATATGTGATTTATCTGCTCTGATACATCATGTCCTACTTTAGACTCATGTGTTAGATATTGCAGTTGTCATACAGAGTGGATTGTGGTGGCACTGTACCTCACTGCTGGGCTGTATCTTTCCCAGGGGCCGTTTGTCCACATTGCCAGTATCTGTGCCGCGGTGCTCAGTCGATTCATGTCCATTTTCTCAGGCGTATATGAGGTAAGATGAGACCCTGACCAAAGAAAATCAGTGTTACCTATATGTCATGATTACTGTTGCAAGTCGTTGTGTTGCCTGGCTTGCAATGGTGGTTTTTTTTCACTGTTACTGTATACCAAATTCCATATTAGACTTTGACTACTGGACTATTTACACACCAATATTTACTGATATACCTGTAGTTAAACACAACCACATTCTTTCTATTTGTTGGCTTCTGGTCCAAGAAATAAAAAAAAATACTACTACATTTGCATAATGTAAAGAGCCACAGCCAACTCTAACACAAGAGGCAATTATATTATGATCTTATCTGGCTTTTTCTTCTTGGCATTCATGTTGTCAACTAAATGTGCAATACATGGGACACATGGGAAGCCTTTGTTTTGCTCTTTAAAGTGTCCACCCTGCCGACCCCCTCAAATCCCATTATGGTTTTGTTTTGGATGGTCCCGCACACGTTGTCTGTGTTTGTGTCTCACTGTATTAATAGTGTGATGGTAATGTCTGGCATGTCTATTAACAGTGAACTCCCATACCCCTGTCTCTCTTGTCTGCCCGCCCCGCTCCCCCCGTAACCCTTTGCTTTCTGGCTCCCGGCTCTGTCTACACGCTTCACCTTTGACCCCAGAATGGCATCCATAATCAGGACCTGTTGGTGTGTGCGTGTGCTGTGGGAGTGGCCACCTGTTTCGCCGCCCCTGTGGGAGGCAAGTCTTTGCCTTGCTCTTGGCCCAGCCTCAAACTGCTCCACCTGGCAGCACGACTCTGGGCAAATCTGTCCTCCTGTATTAGAAACAACACAAGGGGAGATTGTGATTAAATATCTGAGTCAGAAATCAGTGAACACATTTCGCAAAGTAGGAATGTGCTTCTTTGACAACATAAAACAATGAATAATAGTAAATATAAAATACGATCAAATAAAAGTAGGGTGACAAGATTTTCTGGGCTGGGACATGCTCGGGTTGGTATAAATAAAATTGTGAAAGGAGCAAAGATTGTGCAATTCTCATGTCAGTCATAATCTGAAGGAGCATTTTTTTTTTTTGCTTTATGGTTATTCGCAAACACGGTGTTCTGTATTTTGGCAAAACAAATGACAATTTATGCTCCTTGTTACTGTTGGCAGGGATCAGATTAATTAAAAATTGTGATAGTCCTGTTTTAGTCCTGGTTTTGAGTTGATCCTAGTTTAATCTTAGTTTAGTCGTGGTTTAGACTTGGTGTAGATCAGATTGGTCAAAAACAGGGACACCTGGGACATTTTTTTTTGTATAAAACTGGGACAAAGCAGTGGTTTTGGATAAATCTGCTGGGACGGGGGACACAGGGCTCAATATAGGGACTGTCCTGTGTAAATAGGGACGTCTGGTCACCCTAAAAAGGCATGTGGAAATAAGTAATCTAACTGTAATACATTCATCCACATTAGGCCTACAAAAGGATACAATTATCTCAATTTAAAACCTATATGCTAAATGTTTCTTAATTAGTATAACCTACTGAAGCTACAAAATATGCAATCTATTGAATTCATGCCTTTTTAACTAAACATGTCCCTTTTCAGTGTACATTTTGAAACTGAATCCTTGCCAAAACATAGACTAAAGCATGAGCTAAAGTCAATAATAGTCAAATAGTAAACAAACTGAGTTGTTTCTACATATAATTATATTACTTTTTTTTCTGAAATGTTATCAGTATACTTACACAAAACGCCTTCCTTAAAATATTTACAAACACAATGAATTTTAGAAAAGCTTTAACTCTAAGCTCCTAAACTAATGTTAACTCACAGATGCTAACTTACCTGTGGAGCTAGCAGACCCCGCACTTCAACTCACCTGACCGTATTTACTGTTTTTGAGTCATATTCTGTACATTTTAAAGAAAACACCGGCATATATATATCTTAAACTGTAACTATTAAGTATAGCTGGACATTTAGTTATATTTACTTTTTAATGCATGCAGTTTTGTTGGTGGCTAAACTGCATGGCGCTTTGTAGCATTGTCTCTGATTGATCTGATACTGTTGGCGGGGGTTTTAATCTTAATTTCCTTTTAATGAACAATATTTATTCACTTTGTGCCATTTTCCCCTTTGGTTTCTCTCTCCTCACTCTTCACCTGCTTTTCTCCATCACCTCCGTCCCCCCTGGATGCTCCTCCCCGGCACCTCTCTCCTCTCCTGCCCGCTCCCTCTTGGCCTCCCCCCCGGTGTCCCTGCTTTGGTCCTCTGTCCCCGGCTCTTCCCCGGCTCCTGTGCCTCCTGTTCCCTGTGTCAGTAGAACCCGTACGGGTACACAGATATTCTGACGGTGGGCTGCGCTGTGGGGGTGGGCTGCTGCTTCGGCACTCCACTAGGAGGTACTGTACCACTGCACGTGCTCCTGCTGTGCTCAAACTGCCTCATCCAGGGGCAAGGACCATGTGCTGTTTGATAATTGTCCCTCTCATCTTTTTTGTTTGCTGTCAGTGCTTTTTCCTGTTGAACGAGCTCATGTTAGCCAGCTTTGCAAGTTGTTTTAAACCATTCTTTGTGCCTTATAACATTGGTGTTTATTGGTGTTTATTGGTGTAACTAATGAAAGCTTTTTTTCTCATGAAATATGTATGCTGTATCAAGGCCATTATTTTGATGTTTCTCATACATGCACATGTCTTGCATTCAGATAAGTCGATAGACAGACCTTTTCTTTCACTACAAGTTAAAATGAATCTATGCACTCATTGTTAAACGTACAATAAGCCACTGAAGTACTCTGTTAATCTATTTTCTAAATGATTCTAAACCATGTTCTAAACCAGACCTGGGCATTATACAGCTCCTGGGGTACATATGGTCCTTTGGTTTACTCTGACTGGCTCCTTTAAGCTAATTGGAATTATAAAATAAACATATTTTATAATTTTACATCATGCATGAACTGAAGTTGCATTGCTTTTATTTTAGAGGTGTTTTTTTTTTTTTTTAATTGCATTTTTTGTAAGGCAACCTCACTTTTTCATTGCTTAGTCATAACATATCCTTACCAGCTTGTCAAAACAAAGCTTTTTACTGCTTTTTAAAATAAAGAAATACTTACTTAGTATTAGTACCATCCAGAATTGAGTTAAGCATTTTGGCCCGGGCCTCCACAATATTTTCTGTTTCTCATATGGCCCCATAGAAAAAAAACAATTGCCCACCCCGTTCTAATCTAACATAACAACAACAGATGTAGTTAATACGATTAACTGAGATTCAGGAGCAGGACCACGCCTCAGCCGCCCTCTCCTCTCACCAGCGAACCACAACTCACCTTGACCACGCCTCTAATTTCCCAGCAGCCTATATGTAGCAGCCTTTCCCATCATCCCAGTTTGTCTCGGTGAACTCGACCCCACCCTCCCATCCCCTATTTTGTCTTTCAGTCATAAGACCCCTACAAGGGGGGTCCCGTTCCGGCTGGGCCAATTGTAGATTGAGACGGAGCCCCCACCCATAGTCTCAACCCAGCCATCTTTGTCTCGCTTCGTACATTATCAGTAAACTTCTTCGCACTATGCCGTTGTTGGCGTGGTCCTAGCTAGTGAATAGTCTTTTAAGATACTAAAAGCATTCAATTGCATTACTCATTCAGTCCTCATATAGTGTTGGTAAAATACTCTGTAGCCACAGCTGTCCTGCTGTCACTTAACAGAAACATGACTATTAATCTGCACCATTGGCCTTTCAAAGCACCAGCAATCACACACATCACATTCATACAATTAACCTACATTACAGTCATGATATTACTACTCCAACTTGAGCCTATAATAATCATCCAGGCAGCTTTTTATCCTAGTAAGGGAAATGGTTAAAATAGAGGTCACCATTTATTGCATTACATTATATTCAATTTTCTCTGGTCACGACAGTCATAAGGTTCAGATGAGATTTGCTGAAGGTTTACACCATTCCCCTCATGTGCCCTGTATTTACCCTGCATGCACCTGTGTTAGTCAGACTACATGTGGTCCTCCTGTTGAGTATAATTACACTCTAGGCTTTAAGTACTTTCAAACATCTTTCTCTCCTCTCCTCCTTCTCCCTCCCTCCCTCTGGTCTGCTCCCTCCCTTCTCCACCACCAGGGGTCCTGTTCAGTATTGAGGTCACGTCTACCTACTTCGCGGTGAGGAATTACTGGCGAGGTTATTTCGCTGCCACGTTCAGCGCCTTCATATTCAGGGTGCTCTCCGTTTGGAACAAGGATGCTGGTAAGACAGGCAGCTAATACTGTCTATGCCCATGTCTGCTCCATTTGAATGCTGTGTAATGAGAGGGGACTGTGTGGAAGTGGGGATTTTTTTTATATTTTTTTTCCACAAGTTGAAATTGAAAATGACACTTTTGGGGAACTATGCAGCTGCAAAACAAGCTGAAGAAAATGAAAAACTTTAAACTTTATACTATTTAAAACTATTTTTAAAGGTCCTATATTATGCAAAATTGTCTCTAGAATGTTGTCACTGAAAAACATACCCGGAGTTACGCTCACACATATTTGAATAACATTTTATTACTTGTCTTTCTACATCTCCAAAGCTCTGCTCCACCTTATGATGTCATGACACCATAGTTTTAAGTTTATTCTAACAGTTCAGTAAAGATTGGCAGTGCCATGTCTGAAATTATCCAAATGGTTCTAGTGAAAGTGTTTAGAGTTTAAAAACACAGTCGAGTGCTTTCTGTATCACCACATGACATCACAAAGTCGAACAGAGTGTTTTCTGTTTGAGAGAAGAACTCAGCCTAAATATGCAAGATTTGTGAGTTAAACATGTGTGAATGAAACAAAACACAAGTCCAGGTCCATTTGTGATGCAGAAATAACCTAAGATAGATCACAAAATAGTGTAATATCAGCCCTTTAAAAATGCTATTTTTGATACAATAAGTTAATGAACAACGAACAAACAGTTTATCTAGTCGTCTAGTCAGAGTGATTTGTTTTTCAATCAGTTAAATCTTTATCTGTATTGTACATTGAGACTTTTCAAATGCATTATCACCCAAAAAATGTTGAAAGATGACATCCAGATTCAAATTATTAACAAATGATGTGTATTAGTGATGTGACATTTTCATTTAATAATGCAGCTGTCTTTAAAAATTTATTTTTGTTTGTGTTTTTACAATCTGTATAGTCCAGATAATTATTATGATGATGAAAACATGACTTTACGACAATGTTGCTTTTATAATCAGCTAATGTCATAATTAGTCAACTAATCATTTTTGCCCTACAGTAAGTAAAGACTTGCCATTTGCCAGATGATGGATAATCGAAAATCCAAGAATATTATCTGAAATCTATTACTTTTCGTCAGTGTTATTTATCCACCCGTTAGTAACTTGTGCAATAATAGTCTATATATTGACATGCATTTCCAGCTAAATATCTATATTATTTTTTTCTTCCACAGTTACAATCACAGCACTCTTCAAAACAAACTTCAGGATGGATTTTCCGTTCGATCTACAAGAGCTTCCTGCATTTGCAGTCATAGGGTGAGTATATTGCTGTTTTTTATGTTGTTGAATCTATTCCCCTGTATTTATTTAACCTAATTTATATTTTTTAGGATTTCTTGTGGCTTTCTTGGGGCGTTCTTTGTCTACTTGAACAGACAAGTGGTGCTTTTCATGCGAAGGCCGACTGCTCTCACTCGATTTCTGACAAAACAGTAAGATTTCCCACACTGCAAAACACTGGCTTGGGTCGAGACATTTTACTTGAATTCAGTTGAATAGTTTTGACAGAGGATTTACCTGGACAGGTCATTTCTGATGGTAAGACCATTTAGCTTGAAATAAGAAAATGAGTCTGCCAGTGAGTGCAAGGCAATTTTATTTCTTACCCCATAGGCAATGTAGTAAATCACGTTATATGATCTAGAGCAGGTCTATCTTGTAAATGTTAATATCTCTCTACCTAAAGGAACAAAATGGTGTCATGGTGGTAAGTTCTCCCCGTTTGCCTGCATCGGTTTCCTCAAGATCCTCTGGTTCATTAACAGCAGACAGCAGTGACAATGTGAAATATAATGAAAAAAGAATGATGCAGCATAATTACAATAATGAGTTGCTGTGTACATTAGCAGAATTAAAAAGGGAACTAGAAACAATGACAGATATTTTGAAGATGCAATAAAAGGGCACTTCAATACAACTGGAATGAGGTTATATATTATGAGGGCTGGGTATCATTAAGATACATACCTCCATAGTTACATAAGCCACGATACGATACATATCTTGATACAGTGTTCTTTCGATCCGATACAATATATTGCAAATCGATCCGATACTGTTCAAGGAAAAATAAAGGCTGTGATAGTAAAAGTCTTTGTTAAACAACTTCTTGTGAAAAGTTCATATGAAACACACACATTTTAATCATCAAAACAGTGAATATATCAAATGTGCTGCATAAATGAGTTTCCTTCCTCTAAACAAGCAACTAAATTGTAACGCTGTAACAAAATAATTTAGTAAAATATACCAAAAAATACTCTTGGCGATATATCAATATGTTGGCCCACAATATCGATACTGTATAATCACATTAAGCGATACGATATATCAATATTTCAATATTTTTGCACACCCTTATAGATCAAATATGTGCAGGAAGACTATTGCATTAGTGTGGGGCCTTAAACTGAAAAGCAAATTTACCAGTTTAATTTTTAACGCTATAGTGACAGCAAAGAAAAGGTGGTCGATATGGCATAAATTATGGTACTAAACGGTGCAAAAGACTAAAATATCAAACTCGATTGCGATTTCTCGATTTACTAAAGAATAGACTCAATACCAATTCTAATACCACAATTATAATAAACACTCTTTTCTTTGGACAATATCTTCATCTGCGTAATCCCTCAGTTGTCCAAGTAGGTTCCATAATTGTCCATGGGTATAATAGTCTAGTAGTTTATGTGCTCTTATGCTTTTTCTGATGCAGCTCAAGATCATTCTAAAACTCTTCAGGAAAGGTTCATTCCTGTCATTAATTTTTTAACATTCATACCTGCTGAAATTAGTATCTGCATAGTTCTGATACTAGTTTTAGTATGTGACTTGCAGTACTTTTGACAACCCTACAAAATACCGCTTTATATAGATGGGGTAATTAAAGTAAGATTCATTTCAAAATACATTTTAAGAAGTCATTTTAACTAATCTTGATACTACTTTTTGACATGAACACACAGAAACACCATCATTTTGCTCAAACTGAGGCAGTCGGGGCAGTTATTCTTGGAGTTTAATTCAGTCTAATGTATCTCAGCTCCACTTTGCTCTCTCATCAGTCTCAGTACAGTGGCGCGGGCAGCAGGAAAGCCTCAACAACCTCTCACGCGCTTATTTCCTGAATAGAGATTCACTCAGAAACCAAACCGTCAGGCAACATTAGCTGTCACCATTAAAGAAACAGAAGAGCCGTGTATTTCAGTCAGCACTACTGTCGCACAAACGCCCATTTCCACTGCTGTAAACAGTTCGCTGCCAAATGGATATCGAGGCTAATTAAATGTACTTGAAATCAAAATATTCATTAATTACTTTCAGTGGTTTTGACTATTTAACAGTTCATTACATAGCCTGGAATGTTTCGCAGTAATCACATCTTCAAGTAAAGCCACAAAGCCAAATTACATGTCAGATCTGTGGAGAGGTGACACAGCTCACAGTAAGAATGCATGTTTTTTGAGGTGTTTGTGGACACTAAAAAGCTGCTGATTCATCTAGACTAGAGAATTTAACTTGTGTCTAGATGTTTCAGTGCATTACTTATTATTTCAAGTCATATTATTTGTCAGTGACGTAAGAAAATTGCAAGTTCAATATATTTTCTTATTTGAAGCTAAACTATCTTGAAACTTGTCCAGAATGTCTTGAAACAAATTAAATTAAATGTCAAAACTACATAGATAAAGTTTAATATTATAAATTCATATTCACAAAGGCTTATTACTTATTAAACAAGAGGAGCTGTGCAGTTGTACTTAGTTATACTTAATCTCCTTTCATGTCATCTGTAACAGTTGCTGTTGTTGCTGATTTTTATGTCTGTTTTTGTACAGTCGACTCATCTATCCGGGCGCAGTCACTCTGATCATTGCCACCTTCACGTTTCCACCAGGGTTTGGACAGTTTATGGCCGGAGAGGTAACAGACTGTTTGTACAACAAATACAATATTTCTGGTTTGCATGTGCTCCCTGTGCCTGAGCGGGTTTCCTCTGGGTTCTTCTGTTTGCCCCATTAACCTAAAACATGCACTGGAGGCTAATCCTGCGTGACTGGAATCCTGGCTCAAGATCTAGAAATGGGCCTCAGGCGATGCTCTGTACTCCTGACACTTTGCCCTGAGGCACTGGTTCGAGGAAGGGTTAAATGTAGAGAGTGTATTTTCCAACATGGGCAACAAACAAACTCAATTTAAATTGCATATGCCAGTTTTCTGTTTTTCTATTTGTGCTGGATTGTGAGACAATATGGTGGTGCTGTGGAAAGTGGTGAATATTATCATAGTTTTACATCAGTCAAGTGTTTCGTGAATAAAATATGAGCAAAAACTTTAAAATTTCTAAAAAGAAATCCATCAGTACACGAAATTCAAAATACAGAGAATTTATGCTCCCGTCTGCTGCCCATGTTCAACCAAAAAGTAGAATTATAAACTTCACCAAAACTGTCAAACAGAGAAAACTTGGCAAGATATTTAAAAGCATAAATATTATGTTCACTAAGTTTTATGAGTAGCCTAGTCTAACCTATATTAAAAACAGGTAATTTTAACTCAGATAATCTCCAGTGGGTGTTAATTACAACCATGCTGACAAAGATTCAAATGTGTGCAGCTCATGCCTCGTGAATGCATCAACTCTCTGTTCGACAACTTCACCTGGACCAAAATGTCCGGCTCCCCTCTGCCCCCGGGTCTGGGCCGATCCATGGCTTGGCTGCACCCACAAGTCAGTGTCTTCGTCATCCTCCTGCTCTTTTTCATCATGAAGGTAGGTCTGTCTATATTATATTGTGTTCTGTTTACTTCTTTACATCTCATGAAGTAGTTTATGACAGCATACAATTATTTTTAACACGACTACTTAAGTATAAGGCTGTGTTCAAAATTGGGACTTAACTAGGACTAAATTTCAAACTAAACGTGGAATAGACCAGAACAAAAGGGGACTAAAACGGGACCAAACCAAGTCTATATCAGGATTAAACTGAGCTCAGACGAAGACCAAGTGTGAACACAGCCTGAGTGATATAACTACCAAAATCTGTATGGTTGCAATATTTATAAGTTAAACATTTGCGTTTCTTTGTACCTTAAGATACTCTTAGATTTCATATATTGATTTAGTTGTCTATTTGTTGTTTTTGTTGTTTTATATTGACTGTTTTATATCACAAACTAAACATACTAAATCATAAATCACATACTATATTTATAACGTCGTTTCACTACATGAGTAATTATCTGAATGACTGTTACTATAGTACTATTTCTGTCTCCTTTCCTCCTCTGCTTCTGGTATAACAGCGTATAACATGTTCTTTGGTTCCACCTTGATCCTGTTTTTGTTGCAGTTCTGGATGTCAGCAGTTTCAACGACGATGCCCATCCCCTCGGGCGCGTTCATGCCCGTGTTCATTTTAGGTAAGAGGATTGGACCTTGGGAGAGCCCGTGTCCTGCTAAGCCTCTGTTTAAGTTGTTTTTACCTGGTGTTTTCTATACTCCGCTGTAGGAGCAGCTTTCGGGCGCCTTGTGGGAGAGATCATGGCCACTCTGTTTCCAAATGGAATCCTGTTTGATGGGATCGTGTACCGGATACTGCCAGGAGGCTACGCTGTCATTGGTCAGTCCACTGAGCCATTTGCAAAACATCTCAGAGTGACTCAATATGATCTCTGTTTCCTGGTACATGATATTGACTGCAAACTTGTGGTTCTCAAACAGTGGCATATGGTGTTGTTGTTGAGGATAGTTTGCTCCTGGTTAAATTGAGTTTTAAACCTTATTTTGTCCAGGTTTAGGCAAGGCAAGTTTATTTGTGTAGCACTATCATACACAAAGTAATTTAAAATGCTTTACAGATTAAGACATTAAAATTAGACTCCAAACAGACTTTAGTAACTCCTAGTGTACCATGGACCTGCTGAAGCCCTGTTTAGTTCTGGTTTAAACCTAGTGCACACCAACAGTAATTGTGCACTTCAGGCAATCAGGAAATTTAACTTTTCCAACCTGCAGATAGGACAAGTTCCCTGAAACGGTGTGTGAACTAGTAATTCTCACTGATCTAAACATGAGAGCAATCGCCGTACTGAACGATAAACCTAACATTTTTAACACGATTAAGCTTCACACCCCAACTTCATAAGTAGGGGTGTGCAAAAATATTGAAATATCGATATATATCGTATTGTTTAATGTGATGACACAGTACTGATATCATGGGCTGCTGTATCAATATATCGGCAAGAGTATTTTACTCAATTATTTTGTTACAGTTCTACAGTTTTGTTGTTTGTTTAGAGGAAGGAAACTTGTTTATGCAACACATCTGACATTTTCACTGTTTTGATAATTAAAATAGGAGTGTTTTAAATTCACTTTGCACAAGAAGTGGTTTAACAAAGAGTTTTAGTGTCACAGCTATGATTTAGCCATTATTTTTATTTAACCATATCAAATCAATTTGAAATATATCATATCGAACTGAAAGTGCACTGTATCGAGATATGTATCGTATCACATTCTACGTATTGAGGTATGTATTGTTGCAACTTCTTAAAGATACCCAGCTGTATTCATAAGCAATATAAATATTTACTAACCCACTAGATTCATTCATTTAACAAATTTGGCAATGTAATTGAGTTGGAGCTGAGGTATGGAGTCCTGATTCATCTGATTTCCAACCTTATATTTTTTAAAATGACTGCCGGAGACAGATATTTTCTCTGGGGGTAGATGTTGCAGGTAAATTGTAACTTATTGGCTTATAACATGTAAACAATTTGGACATTGTGCTGTTTTCACCAATAGGGGCAGCAGCTATGACCGGGGCCGTCACACACACAGTCTCCACTGCTGTGATCTGCTTTGAGCTGACAGGGCAGATCTCTCACATCCTGCCCATGATGGTGGCTGTGATTCTGGCCAACATGGTGGCTCAAGGCCTGCAGCCGTCCCTCTATGACTCCATCATCCAGGTGAAAAAACTGCCCTACCTGCCTGAGCTGGCCCTCGGGCACATCAGGTAAACCAAATCCACACTGAATAAATAAGTAACTCTTATATTATTTATACGTATTTATTTGACTAGATGTTTTTAAGATTTATTTGACTTGTAGTATGATATTGGTGATTTTCAGATAGTAGTCGTAGTAGAAGTAGTTTATTTGGTCATTTTGCACCACTACAAAACAAAAACATAGACTACAATCCCATAGATTTATGTATTAGTATTATTTAACAAAAATCATTACATTTTAACAGTATTCATTGTAAATCCTCATAGCATATAATGTAATTTGAGACCCAACAGTTTATAGTTGTTTCAAAATATATGCTTTTTGTTTGTATTTTTTACTCTTTGAAAAATATATAATAAAATATAAATGTAAATATCATAAGTAAATAATAAACAATTAAATAAAAATTAAATATACACTTTTCAAAAAACAAATATACATCCACTTTCAGATGTCAAGTCTTACAAGATTTAGAGATTCGTATTTTGTAATGCAGCAACATGTTTCTGTCTGATATTGAGTCCCATTTGTCTTCTCACCCACAGCAAGTACAACATCTTCGTGGAGGATATTATGGTCCGAAAGGTCAAGTTTCTGTCGTCTCAATCCTCCTACAGAGAACTCAACCACCTTCTGGACACAACAACGCTCAAAACTATCCCACTGGTCGACTCTAAAGGTTAGAGTTACGTAGTGCACTTTGGATGACTATTTCGATTTAAAATGTGTACATAATAACATATTGATCCATGAGTGTTGTACATTTGAACTATATAGCAGGCTCAAGCACAAAATATGATCTTTAAAACCTTGATTTGATAATTTGCTCAGGGAATGGGTTTAAGGAAGTATTTAAGCTCATTCTGTCTTGTTGAGACAGAATGGACAACCACCTGTTCCAAAGAGATTATTAGATTATTACTCGATCCCTGGGATGGTTTCGAGTCCAGGAATCTGCTCGAGTCCTGGGAGGGTCTGGATTTCTGGGAGGGTCTTGAGTCCCAGGATGTGCTCGATCCCTGGGAATATCCCAAGTCCAGGGATCTGATCGAGTCCTGGAAGGGTCTCGAATGCAGGGATTTGCTCGAGTCTCGGGAGGATCTCGGGTGTTAGGGTCTCGAATCCAGGGATCTGCTTGAGTCTTGGAAGGGGCCTCAAGTCCTGAAATAGTCCAGGGATCTGCTCTATCCTGAGAGGGTCTCGAGTCATGGGAGGGTCTCAAGTCCAGGGATCTGCTTTAGTCTTGGGAGGGTCTTGAGTCCAGGGATCTGCTTGATCCTGAGAGGGTCTCGAGTCATGGGAGGGTCTCGAGTCCAGGGATCTGCTTTAGTCCTGGGAGGGTCTTGAGTCCAGGGATCTGTTTGATCCTGAGAGGGTCTCGAGTCATGCGAGGGTCTCGAGTCCAGGGATCTGCTTTAGTCATGGGAGGGTCTTGAGTCCCGGGAACTGCTCGAGTCCTGGACGGGTCTTGAGTGCAGGGATCTGCTCGAGTCCAGAGATCTGCTCATAACCTTGGCTGGTCTCAATTCCAGGGATCTGCTGGAGTCCTGGAAGGGTCTCAAGTCTTGGAAGAGTCCAGGGATCTGCTTGAGTCCTGGACAGGTCTTGAGTGCAGGGATCTGCTTTAGCCAGGAAATGTTTGTTTAGTAAAACCTTGAAGAAGACCTATTATGCAAAATCGACTTTTCAGAGCTTTTAATCATGTTATAGCTGTTCCCCCTTCTCATTTACAATGTGATCCAAATCCACCATTGTTTAACCTGAAAATTCTGTGTTCGGGTTTATTGGCTATTTATCTTGTGGCTTAAAGCTTAGTCATTGTTTAGTACATTAATATGTATTCAATCATTGCATTTTCTCTTGCCGTTTATTATTATAGTTTAATTTGTGTTGACAGGGACATAAAACATTGAACTTGGTACTAATGTTTATTTTATAACCATGTCCAAGCATCTGGATTTTGACAGTTAAATGGCCAGTTCTTTCTGGCCTGTCCTCCAACTCAAGGTGCATTTTTAGTGGAGAGTCTGCTACCTGCTTTTCTCCATGGAGATCATTATTTTGCCTAGAATGTTCCGCAGTATGCCATAAATCTTATATCTTTCCATGGAGACCAACAAGTGACAGATGCAAGGTGTCTGATGCAAGATACATATGTTTATTGTGGAGCCTCTCAGACAAAACAATAACATCTCCACAGAAACAAGCAGGTGGCAGGAAAAGATACCATAAAAGTTACGCAGTGCACCTTTAAATAATGAGCTCTTCTCAAATGTTATGACACCACCTATTTATAAATTACAACTTTTCATTGCAGTAATCACAATGTATTGGTTCAGTCATTATATTTTACCCTCTCTGCAGAATCCATGATACTTCTAGGCTCCATTGAGAGAACGGAGCTGCAGGCCATCCTCGACTGGTGGCTGTCCCCAGAACGCAGAGCATTTGAGAGGGGTCAGAGTTCACCGGGCCAGGGATCTAAAGTCAGCTGGGAGTCCTTCACCTTTGTGGACGAAGAGGGCGGAGAAGACAACACAGCCAAGGTGCAAAACTGTAAACAACAAAGTACTAAGGGTCAGGCAGTATTCATACAATCTTTTATTGCTTTAATTTGAAATACGTTACAACCAGATGCTAAAAGGAGGAGACTTTTGGTTGTCCTGCACAGCCATTTAGGCCCCCATGAATCATAACAACCTTTTCAGCAATGTACATGTATTGTATATAAAATTAGATACTTTTTTCCTCACAAAAAAATCAAAACTCTTTGGTGTAAATAATAGTTTTTTAGCCTTTTTAGTCAGCTAGTGGAATATATGAATACATTTTTTTTTTTATACTACTCTGTCTTGTTTGAATTCAGGTCTACGTTAAAACCCCATTGCACAACTTTTTAGAAAAATGTAATGTTTTTTTTTTTCCTTTTGGATATTTTTATTGCGCTGAAAACTGTGTCTTTACTGTGAACGGGCTTGGATCTCCACAAACCTGTTCCCTCCTACTTGCCTCCACGGAAATGCTGTTACTTTAGCTATAATTATCCACAGTATGGCATAAAACTCCATGGAGAATGTTCCAAAGTCAAGCAACTGAAGATGACGAGCCAACTTCAGTTAGTTTAAGATTTAGTTCTAATATACTATCACTATCACAGGATTTTGTTGTGGTGTTGGTTTAGCTGCATGTTTCAGAGTCACATTCAAGCTCTTATGTGTCCTTTGTTCTCATATTACGCACACAAAAAATACTGTTTGAATGCACTGTGGTCCACGGTTCTTGTCTGAGTGTAATTCACTTGTTTGTGTGCAGACCACTTCAGCGCTGGAGGAGTGTAACGGCCCCCTCCCCTCTCCAAGGCCTCAAGAGCACTCGTCCAATCACCGGGGCTCAGGTAACACATGCGCGCCGAGCAGACTTTCTTCCAAATGTCACTACCTTTATACAACTCCCTCTTGTGTTTCTTTGTTGCTCTGGTCTTCAGACAAACGAAAGCTGCCCTCAGTGAGACATGCATTACAAAGACTGTTCTCCTCGTCGTCTGCCACCGGACAGGCAGACTCTCAGGTCAGAAACACATCACCATTAATGTCGCACAGCACTGACACTCCAGACACTTCACTGTGGGAGAGCTTTCACTGTGCCTGAGTTAACCTGCTTCAATTCAATTATGCCACTATTCCAGATGGAGGGCAAGGGTCAGAGAAACTCAGTGTGTAAGACACACAATCCGCAAACTGAGAGCTGAGAGTCAAAAGAGCGCGAGAAATATATTGAGTCAAATTGAGTTACATAGGTCAAAAGGAATTAACGCTTATGAAAAGGTGTATTCACTGTCAAAACATAACTGAAATATTCTCTATTAAGTGTGAGGTCTTCAAGGGGACACATTATGTACAGGAAAGCTCATTTCTTGGCAATACATGTGCTAAAATTCAGTTGGTGATGCAAGTTGAATAAACTGGTATGTCATTTTTGGCCGTATTGTCCATCTCTCATTATATTAAAGGGACAGTTTCGAATTTTGGACGTAGGACCTAATTTCCTAGTTAGCCAGAGTGTTGGAGACGTGTGGAGACACTTTTTTAAATGTCCCATCCAGTCCTTGTATTTGCAGAGGTCACTGGTGCTAGGCTAGTGCATGTCAATGGCCATAGTTATCCTGCCACTAAAAACAGTCTTACCCACTCCACAAAACACCCGACGCAAATCTGTTATTACGCCAGACTGTCGATGTGAATGTCTGTGTTGATAGTTTTATTTCAGAGATTATTCTAACCTTGCATCGCATGAATCGTCGCATGTTGAGGGACAATTTCTCAGCAGCAGAATTTTACTTTGGTGGTAAGATAGGTGCTAGGTGATTTCAGTCACTGCCAAGCTTTCTATCAGGAAGTATAACTCACTGCTGCTGCTCAGACATAAATCCTTCAAATGCAAGGTTGTTTTTACTTCATTCATATGGATGGAATATTTTAAAAAGTGTCTCCACACGTCTCCAACACTCTGGCTCACTAGGAAATGAGGTTCTATGTCCAAAATTCCAGACTGTCCCTTTAAAGGTGCTGTACTGTCAATAAAAATAACTATTCCTCCACATTCTTAGCATCCAAATTATTCACTGCATTGCATTTAAAACTTGCGTTCACAACTTTCAGAGGCCAGAGCAGTAATGGTAACAATAACAACCAGCATGGTAACGGCATACTTCCAGGCTTGCGGAGAATGGACAGTAGACAGCAGTTCTTCAATTGACCATTTTGCTTTTACAACATATCTTTATATTTCCCTATTTTCTAATTTATGTTATATTGTTGTTTTCTTGTCAAAAAAACAAAACAAAAACTGAAGTTGTGTGAAGAAGTGTTTTGTTTCATTCACACATATTTAACACACAAATCCTGCTTATTTAGGAGTTCTTCTCTCAAACAAAAAAGCACTCTACGTTTTGATATCATGTAGTAGTAAAAAGAGCTCTTCTGTGTTTTTAAACTCCATATACACCTTCACTAGAATCATTTGGATAATTTCAGCCCTGGAATTGACAATCTTTATTGAACTAAAGGTACAAAATGTAGCTATTTACTTCAACTTCATGACTTCACAAGGTGGAACAGAGCACTTTGAGTAAACCTTTATTATTAGTCTGTCCACATCTCCAAAGCTCAAACATGTGTGAATGAAACAGAACGCAACTCCAGGTACTTTTTTGATGAGGTAACAACATTGTAACACAGCTTAAACCTTTAAAGAAAAATATAGTAACAGATGCTGAAATGTCTGTCTTCTGTTTACAGGAGACTACGGACCCTCCAGTAAATGACTCCATGTCTCCAGAAGAGGTAGTGCACTGTAGAGTATCCTCGTAGATAACCAAGAGTCAATCAGGCTCTCAATCAATAATGTGTGTGTCCGTTTGTGTGGCTGTGATTGGCTGAGGCAGATTAAAGCCTGGGAAGAGGCCGAGCTGGATAAACCAATCGATATGGAGCAGGTTCGCATAGACCCGTCCCCCTTTCAGCTGGTGGAGAGGACATCGCTGCACAAGGTGAGTTTGTGCTGACTTTGTACAAGTACTAATATTTACTGGACAGCTTTTTGATTTTTGCTATCTCAGGTAAACATCAGTGAATTATTCGACTTATAATGATTAAAAAAACAAGAATGGGAATGATTTGAAAGAGATTGTAATGTATCTCTTCATGAATAGGGGCATATTCTGCACAGAGTCTCTTTAAAATGGGGTATTATGAAGAGGTTTTATGTGTTATTCATACGTGTTTTGAGTAATCTCACCTTATTCAAACCCTCCTTATAGTTAACAGTACAATCCCCATATCTCTCCAATACTCAAACCACTAAATACACAAAAGCACGATTCAAAACAATCCACTACAGCTTGACAAACCTGATGCGATGTGCAGTAGTTTATTCGCGGTATGCATACTTATTATGTTGCGATGCCGCTTTGAAGAGGGAGCAAATGGAGGGGGGATTCAGAGCACCAAAAACAAAACTGTAATGATCACTTATGACATTTGACCAGCTCTCCTCTGTCTCTCAGACCCACACTCTCTTCTCTCTGCTGGGCCTCAGTCATGCCTATGTCACCAGCATCGGGAAACTGGTGGGAGTCGTGGCTCTTAAAGAGGTAAAGTAACTGTCTACTATTTTGTTTAATCCTTAAAATACTGCAAAACATTTTTATAGAGTTTAATTGTCTAATTTAGTTTAGTGTACCCAATCTAAGCAATATTTTAGTGGTTGGTGGTTTTGATTATCACTTTTTTGCATAAGGTATGGTATGTTTTCATCTAAGGACAATATAAAACAGACATGTCAGACCAAATTTGGTCCACAATATAATTATATTTGGCCCGCGACGTATCAAATATGTATTAGAGCTGATAGAGATATAGAGACATTATTTATTTAAAATGTTGTTATTATTTTATATTATACTTGTTCTGGATTCAATGTTTAAGCAAAACTATTATTAATAATTTATTTTAATAAGAAAAGGTTTAACATTACATATCTTGAAAGAAGAGAAAACATGCAGATGTAGTTGAAATTTTTCTATACATATTTAGTTTGGCCCACGACTTAGTCCCAGTTTTTAATTTTGGCCCTCTGTAAATTTGAGTTTGATATAAAACATGGCATTGACTCAAAAATTAAACAAAATAGAAAACTTCAGAATGAGAAACATATATGGGTTCAATTACAGCATTTCAACATTTTAGTTTTTTCAGTGATGAATCATTATGCAAACACAAAAGCGCAGTACAATGGAGATAAAATGTGCATCTGTTTTTGGAGGTTTCTTGTTAAAAAGTTAAATTATCCAGTTTAGTCTGACCTTCTCTTCTATGGCTTTTTAAATTGGTTACACATAAAAGTCATATTAACTTCAAAAGCATGTTATTAGGCTGTATGCTCCCAAAATGTTACACTCATTTTACTAAAGGCCATTGAAGGCTCCACTCACACTGGTGTGAATTTAGTATAATTTATTTAACAAAACAAAACATCCACAATTACAAACATGTTTCTGTCCTGAGTCTTTACATGTCATTATACAAAAATAAATGAGGAAATACTGAGGGTAAAAAAGGAAGTGTGTGTTTTTGGAGCTGTAAGCGAAGTATTAAACCCGGGTGCCAAATTAAACTGTGTTATTTTGGTCATGGATTTTGCAATTAACTATGTGGCTTCTTGAAGTTGTGTATTTATTTGTTCTTGTTTGCTCACAGTTACAAAAGGCCATTGAAGGATCCACTCGCAGCGGTGTGAGGCTACGTCCACCGTTGGCCAGCTTCAGGGACGCAAGCCGAAAAGCCAAGAAGCACCAGCCACCCTCCTCGTCCACGCCTTCGTCCCCCACGCGGGAGAGAGATCTGTGGGGCGAGGGGGGCAGCAGACCGGGGGGAGGCGGTGGGGAGATGGTCCGGAGTGTTTCCAATCACGACTTCCAAAGAAAAGCATCGTCCAGCAGACTCACATCGCTCTCTGACACCGCGCCTTCGTCTCCCGGGAGCAGTTCTCTGGCCTCTGCGGCAGGGGGCAGCCAAGAGGAGCCGGTGTCCCCCTCTACCTCCTCTTCCTCACCCTCTTCTTCCTCACCCGCTGCCTCCCCTCGCTCGCCCAACCCCCCCGTGCTCACCCTGTCCTCACTGCAGGAGGAACGGGAGAGCGAGGAGTCCGATGAGCCCATTTAGGACAAACTGCGGTGTTTAAAGACTTAAGGCTGTGGTGGTGATATGGGAAACCTCTTGGGCCTCAGTCACTGTTATGGATGTCATTTTGAGGACTTTTAAGACAGAATATTTTGTTATTTGCTTTGAAAACGGTCCTAATGTTTCATCACACTGAACCCCCATGGATACACTTACATTCTCTAATACTGATAATGCCTTACATTTGCTTTGTGCTGTACTGGCATCACAAAGCGCTACACTGCAGTCATTTTTCATTCAGCCCTGACAGTTTGTGGTAAGCTAATTTTAGAGATCCTTCCCATTTTTGTAAAGAACTTCTGCATACTAATAGCTGGTGCCATTCCAAACATTGGTACAGATGCATTTTCAATGGGAGAGTAAGCCTTAGACACCAAACATCACAAAGTATTAAAAACAGGGCTGTTTTGGTGAATGAATACCACTGAAACACATGAGTAAGATGATCAGAGGCTTGTGTAGCAGCGTTTTACTTACTTTATTCATAGCAATAAGCATCAAACTGGCCTACATACCAAGGACCACAGTATTTTGATTATGAAGTTTTTCTTTTGTTTCCTCCAACACCACAAATTCTACTTAATTTGGTGCTCTTCAGAAAATTGAGCTGGAAGTTAGATATTGTTTCTTAATGCTCGTTGGAAAATATATATATAAAAAAAACAATAACCATTTGTTTACGCAGACAGAAGTATTTTTTTTTGTTGTTTTTATTTTCTGCCTCATTAAATGCATGGGAAAGAACGGTTATATCAGTACCAGGTTGTGTGCGAAACTTCTCTAAACATGTCACTCCTGGAGGGGTCTAAAACCCCATCTGCCCAGGGACAGACTGACAAAAGTGAGGCTGCCGATCTGCCTCTACGCGAATGCTGCAAATAACTAACTCATAGCAAATACAAACACCAGCAGGGTGGGTGAAGTGCCTTGCTCAAGGACTGTATGGGCTGGTCAAAGCTGGAATTGGTGGTCGGTTTAAACTCTGATCTGCTGCCTCCCCAGTGAAGAGCAGAGCGCCCTCTAGAGCTTACACATGTTAAAGGACTCTGTTTTCTACTCTCTCCTCTGATCTCAGGTGCCGTCCTGTGTTTTCTGAATGGACAAATGTTCAGTGCCTTTTTTGCTGATTTATGTTACTACTGACAGAAATGAATGCAATAATATATTTAAGTTTAATTTAGCGATGATGAAGCTATTTAATTGAACAATATTTAATGTGCTATGTGGAAAATATGGATCATTTCTGTATGCTTTTAGACAAATGTGACCTCCAATGACCTCCAGTCTAATAAATTATCATATCCTTTTTCTCTAAGTTCCGCAGAGCATCTTCAAACCTGTACTTGCTCAATCATGAATATTCAAGTCACTCATCAAAAAGCTGTATGTTTTATAGAAAATATTAAAGATTTTAACTTGTATTTTTGTTTTGAATTAGTAAAAGGAAAGGTTTGTCGGTGGAATCTTGACTGAGATGAAAACCAAAACATTTAAGCTCCAGGTTTGGTGAGGGACCATTACAGCAGGCTTAAAACATGGCTGAAAGTTTTTGCATTTTCCAAACCCTTTAACTAACTGAGCAGAGCCACAGCTTATGAGAATGTGTCAGTGCTGTTTGTGTGGCGCAGAAATGGACTGGGCAGGAGGTTTGTTGGAAAAGGACGACATGGTGGTGGATTAAGCGTGTGCCAGTTCACTCTGTGATTTCACTTTTGTCTGACGGACTCCGCTGAGCTGCCCAGCTCTGCCCACTGCAGCTATGTAAAGATCAAACATGGGCCTCAGATATGGAGAAGACAGGATGCGTATTTTTAGTGTTAAATAACCCACCCAGACACTGAAACAATATGCTGACTCCACCTATCTGGGGAACACAGATGGGACCTTCTTGGTGAGGTGAGGGTGCTAGCTGCTCACTGTGCTGCCACTCAGATATTTTGGTTAGTTAGTTTTATGGTTTTTTACGATTTCCCTCAAAAATTTTAAAGTGTAGTAAAAAAAAAGTACATAAACCTTAACCATGAAAGACCAGTGACACTTGCTCATATTGTAACATTTGTGGGTTTGTTTATTTGCTCTTTCTCCATCAGAGGAAAAGAAATAATAAAACAGGTAAAGGAGAATTCTGTCGTGCAGGAGAAAGAGGGAAAGGAAGAGAAACATAGATGTGTGGACAGAGGAGGACCAACGATGCAGAAGAACCGTTCTGTGACAGCCGACCAAACGCATGCATAGTGTGAGTGTAACCAGCGAGTCCGCAGACCCACCGCCCCATTTCTGACACTGTAAAACAACTCAGACAGACCTTCACACAAGCCAAGTCATCCCTTTGAACAGGTTTTACACCACTTTCAGACACATACATCAGAATGGAGACATTCATGTGAAGTCATAGCATTGGAAAAAGAGACTAGAGTATTGATACTTTGCAGCTCATGTCATTCATCAAAGCTGCCTATTCCGACCTCCCTTCATTACGACATGCCTCTGTGTAGGTTTTCCGATACTTTTTAATATTGCTGTTCCTACACGTTGTTAAATTATCATTAGGCTATTATGTTTATTTCTGAACGTATGCACCTTTTGTTTAAAAGAGACGACAATAAATGCACTGACAGTATTTTGAATGTTAAAAATCTATAATACCAAACCATAAGGTGAGTAGAAAGAGTTAACATTTCATATTTATCCATAAAAGTCTGAGCAATTCTACACATGTAGGGTGCTGTAAAGTCATGGAAGATTCACTTTAGGTCATGAAAAAGTCATGGAAAACTTTTAAAATTTTGTCAATAAAAAAGAGTGGGAACCTTGGAGATATCATATATGGTGTTCTCCACAGATGTAAAGCCTATATGATGAAATGAACCAAGCACAAATGGCCTGTGCAGCCTCCATTTTAGATTAGATATTTTCCCGAAAGCTGGCCTATGCTCTTTTTAAAAAAATGCTTGACTGTTTCCCACGACTATCAGTTAGGACATTTTCCCACTGTCTGATATCCTGTGTGATCAAAGTATTCTCTGAGCAAGTGCCGAAGCACCAGCTCAAGCATCTTATGGTATATGGGAGCGCAAAGTATAACATGCTATCATGTTAATATTATTCATGTCAGAAAAGCAGAATGTTTGAAAAATAGTAAGTACCGCTACTCCGACAATGAAAAAAAAAAATAGTAGTGGGACTCTTCAAAAATAATGTTTATGTAATTATTCCAACAATTAGACATCAATGTCTAAATAGCAGCGTGTCAAAATAGCAGCATGTAATCAAAATTCCCTGGGGGTGTGATGCTAACTGTAGGCATGCTCTGTCTGAAGTTTTATTAGACTTTAATCTGAGCTTCGTTTTAACGCTGTCTGACCATAAAGAACGGACTTAGCTCGAACTACAAAAGGTGAGCTGATTTGTGCTGGTAAATAAGTCCCTCACACATAAAATTACAATCACAAGCTCCTGAACAGGCCCTTTAAAATGTTTAATTTAAATACATTTTTGCTTGCTAATGTCTGCATAATACTGTTTCTAGTCATTTTTGGCAAGTTAAGTGTGAACTCGTTAAAATCTAAGTTTGTGCTGCCTTCAGTGGCCTGAGCAATTTCCTGTGGTTGGTAACATCATCCAGGACTGCCCTGATTATAACCACATGTTTCTAATTACACCTGGCTGCAGGGGTGGAGTTTGAAGTGTGGGTACCTGTTTGACCAATCACAAGGTTCCTTATATCCCCAGACCCCGCCCCTCCAAGTGCTGCCATGTTTAGCAACTCTATTTGAAATGTGGTTGTGGGCAGAGTTTAGCTCTTTAGTCCCACTTTAACACTGAAGTGGAGAGTAAGTAGGATTAAAAAAAGGCTCTATTCACGCTCACGTCTACTAGGAAAACATTTGGAAACATGCGATGACAACTTCAGGTGTAGTTCCCGACAGTGGGCTCGCCGAACGACCGTGATAAAACCCACTGAAGTAAATGTGATCAGCAGTAAAATGAAGACTGCATACGTATGTGCTGTTCGAAATCATCTTGAATTTGGCGCCTTCATCTCTTCTAATTTCTTCTGAGTTGTGTGTCAGTGGGGAAATGATGAAAACTGAGGTATGGTATGAGGTAATTGTTGATTAGCCGAACATAACAGAACGCTACAATGACATGTAGATGAAGAAAATTTGACCATTTTCTCATTTTTCTTAGATTTTGTCAGACTTACTACTGCGAACAGAGGCCACCGGAAGTTGTCATCGCATGTTTCCAAACGTCTTCTGGTTTGTGACGTAAGCGTGAATAGAGCCCATAATATAGTAGAAATTGCTGGTTGAAATTTAGACACTAATCATCTTTCTTTTATGTTTCACAAAAACTGCTACAAAGTGTGCTCTAGTAGAATACATAATTGGCAATTTGGTCTTTACAACAGCAGCAAGTGCCGACATTATTCAGTCACTCAAACGTCACCTTTAACTGAACTTTAAGCAACAAGATTTATGCAGTTTCTTCAACTCTCAACAAAAAATAATGAGGTTTAATCTTGTTTGAGTTCACGTTGTAGACTTTGATGATATGAAAATGTCAGATGGAGGGCAGGGTGATTCACTATTTTTTAAACCTCTAAACAGATTATGTACAAATGTTGAACCTGATTATTTTTGTGGAGGATTTGGTCCAAAAAAAAACACGTTGCTTACTGTCCTACCTTTGTATTTGAGTAATATTGTCACTTTTTGACCCTTGAAGAGGTTGAATTCTGTGACAATGCTGGTTTCCTGTAGTTAGACCCAACGATTTCAAAGGTATTAAAGTTCCCCCTGTCCCTGATTTTCCCATGTATTTGAGTAAAACAGTACAAATATATTGTATAAGCAGCTTGAGGTGAAAATACATCCACTGTGTTCTAACTGCATCTAATTATAAAGCATTTTATTGTACGTTTTTATGTATACTGATGTTTACTTTTTACGTTTAGAAAGATCTGAATGCATAAGGTAAGTACAGAATAACTTTGGATCACTGTAAATCTTTTAAAATGAACTACTTTTCACATTTTTAAGATAATAAAAATCAGGTACAGTGCATTTAACTAACTACAAAAAGTTCTACAACAGAATTCGGCAGCTCTTTGTGTCAATTTTAAACTATAGCCTCTTCTCAAATCCAGCTATGGCACCACATGAACTCTCCCCATTGTACTCATGCTCCACGTCTGATTGCCTATGTCCCCTTTGGTTAAAAAAATTAGTAGAAAGTAGAAACATGGTAGTTTGACTTCTCCAGGCAGTGATTTCTCGAACAGAACTGCGGACAGCTATTGCACATAGACATACACACAGTCAGACACAGTGCACAGAGCAGGTACAGAGAGAGAAAGAGAGAGAGCGGGAGAGAAGGCAGCGGACCACGGACCATAGAGCGCCATGCCTGCAAGTCTTTTTTAGAAGATGGCAGTAGAATTATAGAAAAACAGGAAGATATTCTGCAAATCAGTGCGTTAACAGAGACATGATTGGTACACCTTAACATTTTTACACAAATATTTGGCTTCTTGTTATTAGTTTTAATCATTCATTCGTATTTTTCCATCAGCAAAAATAGCAAGAAATTAACCCAAATTGAAGCAGTGTCTTTTCAACTTCAATGCAGTCACTTACACTATAAAAAAGGACACTCTACATGAGTTAAAATGACTCATAATAAATACTCGAGTCACAGCTGCCTTGGGGTTGACTGGCAGAAGTGAGGCTTTCGAGTGGTGCCATCTGGACTCTAACTATCACCTACAATTGACGGCAATATATATGCAAGTTGGGTGAAGTGTCTTGCTCAATGGCTAGAGTGAAATTGAACCAAAGATTTTGGGTTAGTGGATGCCATTTATCCTTATCCCAAATGCAGATAATTTAGCTTGAAATAAGGACCAATTACTTAAAGGTGCAGTATGTAACTTCTGGGGGAGGGTCTGCACAACATTAAAAAAAATATATATATGTGATTTTCTCATCTCTGTTATAATGTTGTTTCTTCATCACAAAACAAACCTGGAGTTGTGTTTTGTTTAACACACAAAACCCTGCATATTTAGGTTGAGTTCTTCTCTCAAACAGAAAGCACTCTGTTGCACCTTGTGATGTCATGTTGTAATACAAGAAGTGCTCCTCTTCAATGTCCATACACCTTCACTAGAATAATTTGGATTATTTCAGATGTAGAATTGCCAATCTCTAATGAGAAAAGGTAAAAGGAGCTGTTACCTTGAAAACTACCACTACATGACATCACAAGGTGGAACAGAGCATTTTGAGGTCTGGAGATGTAGGCAGATTAATCATGAAACAAAACACAACTCCACATATGTTTTTGTGGAGTAACAGCATTATAACACAGCTCACAAGAGTCTATTTTGAGTAATATAGGACCTTTATTTATTATTTAAAAATATGCATTCTTAGCCGCCTCTCCATAGATCTGACCTGTAACTTGGCCTGCTTGTCTCCAACATTATAGAGAGATAGTTACGAGACTAAACAAAACTCTAAACTAAACTAAACTAAATGGTTTAGCTTATTTTAGAGTTTTGTTTTACTGTTGAGGATTTCAGGCATAGCAATACTATCTCCATGGAGACAAAAAGTAACAAAGTGCACCTTTAAAATACCTCAGATATACAAGATAAATCATTTAGGTCCAATATGTAACTACATTTTTAAAAAAAAGTTTAAATCGGTAAAATTCAGCTGATGAATGCAAATCATTTTATCTCATGTAGATATTGTTGCAGTGTATTTACTCATAAAACATCCAGGTTTTTTTTTTTCAGCAGCAAATCCATAAATCTCAATGACAAAAAGAAACTGCTCCCCGAGGCATTCATGCCCGAAAGGATTCACTTTGTACAAGGTTTCACATTTTCTTCTTCCTAAAAATTAAATGTAGATAAACAAAGGTGTGCCGTTGTGTAAAGACATTCTGTTTGCAGTTTTGAGCCCTGGATTTGTGTCATCTGCCGGTGTCAGCGCAGGGCTTCTTTAGTTACACAGTAAAAAAGACTATGTAGTAGTTAAAATGACTTGACGACTTGAATTAAAAATATGGATCTTGTTTTGAGTAGTTCTGACAAACTTACTCGTTGAACGTAGATACTTATACTTGTTTCTGGATGTTAATGGCTTGTTTCAGTATTTATTTTGTTATTAANAAGCACATTTTTGTTTTAATTGAAAATATGAAATTAAGTTATTGTTAAACTTGCTATTGTTACTATTAAAACATTGATATTATTATCCCAATACAAAACATTGTCTTCTTGGTTAGAGCAGCGGTTCTGCAGCCGGAAGGTCAGAGAATCAGTTCTAACTCAAATCAAGTCCTGCCATTGTGTCCTTGGGCAAGACACTTCACTTACCTTGCCTAATATGAACGTGGTGAGGGCGACAGATATTGGTGATGGTCGGAGGGGAGTCTACAACAGCTTACTGAAACTGAGTAGGGAGTGACTGAAGTTTTACTACAGTATAGTGCTTTGAGAAACTACAAGGCGTTTGTAAGGTGTTATTATTATTATGAAACTTATTATACTTTTGTATTTTTCTTCTCAAGCTTTCCTTTTGTGAACTTTACACAAAGGATATTTATGGATTACAACATATCCCAGAGAGACTTTATGTTTTGAACTCTAGATAGTGAGAGAATGTCAGTCAATTATTATAGATATGCATCGTCAATGCAATACAACACATCTTGTCTTTTATGCCAAATCATCTTGAACTTTCTGCAGTAGAGAAATGCTCTATTTACGTTTACATGCTTTTGTAAGTGTCCTTATTTTAACCAGCCGAGTCTTGCAAGCATTGAGTTTCGACGGTGACAAGAGACAATTGGCTTGAAAAATGTGAGTCAGCATGAAAGTAAACAATCTGCGCCGTGTGCCTTTATTTGTCTTGTCACATTTTCTTGAGAAAACACTCAGAACACAACTTGGCCATTAGCTTTATGTTACAATAGAAAAAGTTGCGATATAATGTTTAAAGTAGAGTAAGGACACTGGGGTGCAGAGCCAAAAAGTTTCAATTTGTCAACTGGAATAACTTTGAAGAGTGTAAACTTTTACTTTTACTTCCAATCTCAAAATGCTCCTGTAAAAATAACTCATGTGCAATCACCTTGTTAATATTGGTTTAAGAAATGTAGAAGTTAATAAATGTCCCTTCACTCTGGTGGCAGCAGGAAGGTTGCAGGTTCAACTCCCAGGCCAAAATGATCCTCTCTTTCTTTCAATTTAAAACATGCACATTCTGTAAAATATTCCAGCTTGGTAAAATAAGGGATTAGTAAAGTAACCTTACCCAACTTTATCACAGAACAGGTTAAAGGTGCACTATGTAACATTTCTGAAGGATGGCTAAAACATGCAATTTGCCAGGTCACCTCTCTACAGATCTGACCTGTAAATTGGACTTCCCTGCTTGTCTACACAGAGATATGCAGATTTAAATATGCGCTGTGTAACTTTTCTGGTGAAGGGTCTGACATATGCTTGTTTCCATGGTGATGTTATTGTGTTGCCCGGGATGTTCCACAGTAACTTGGCCTGGTGATGTGTCTGCTTGTCTCCACGAAGATAGTAGCTAAATTAAATACGGTAAAACATTCCAGGAAAACAACAATAACATCTGCATGGAGTCCAGCAGGTGGCAGACCCTCCACCAGAAAAAAATGCATAGTGCACCTTTAAAGAAATGCTGTTGAAAATTTTAGGCAATGCAGTTACATCTCTATGGAAACAAGCTGGTGGCAGAGCTTCCAGAAAAGTTACATAGCACCACCACCTTTAAATAATGATATAGACCTTTGAGCATTCAACATGATTTGATGATAAGTTTGATTCTCAAGTATCCTGTCTCAATGAATACACTCGGATTTTCTTTAAATTTACACTGGAACACTCATCCATCTCAAAACATTCATTTATAACTTACAATCATAATGAAACACCTGTGAGCCTCGTCATTTTGTCTTAAAATGCTCATATGGATCCATTCTACATGATCTTGGTGTTTTTATTTCACTATATTGTCTGGAAAATAAACTCCTTCTTGAACGCCGTGGACGAACAGGAGCAAAACATACTTGACGCGCGTCCCTTGCCCTGGAAACAAGTGCCCAGTCCCAGTCTTTTCCCGAAACGATGGTAGACCAGGCTGAGAGAGACTGCAGTGTAAATATATGTGTACTCAAATAATGACAATAGATTAGTCCTGGTCTAGTCCTGGTTTAGTCCTGGTCCAGTCCTGGTCCAGTCCTGGTTTAGTCCTGGTTTAGTCCTGGTCTAGTCCTGGTCCAGTCCTGGTCCAGTCCTGTCCAGTCCTGGTCCTGGTCCTGGTCCAGTTCTGGTCCAGGTCCTGGTCCAGTCCTGGTTCCTGGTCCTGGTCCAGTCCTGGTCCAGTCCTGGTCCGGTCCTGGTCCAGTCCTGGTCCGGTCCTGGTCCAAGTCCTGGTCCGTCCTGGTCTTGTCCTGGTCCGGTCCTGGTCCAGTCCTGGTCCTAGTCCTGGTCCAGTCCTGGTCTAGTCCTGGTCCAGTCCTGGTCCAGTCCTGGTCCAGTCCAGTCCTGGTCCAGTCCTGGTCCAGTCCTGTCCAGTCCTGGTCCAGTCTCTGGTCCAGTCCTGGTCCAGTCCTGAGTCCTGGTCCAGTCCTGGTCCAGTCCTGGTCCAGGTCCTGGTCCAGTCCCTGGTCCCGGTCTGGTCGTGGTTCAGTCCTGGTCTAGTCCTGGTCCGGTCCTGGTCCGGTCCTGGTCCAGTCCTGGTCCAGTCCTGGTCCAGTCCTGGTCCAGTCCTGGTCCAGTCCTGGTCCAGTCCTGGTCCAGTCCTGGTCTAGTCCTGGTCCAGTCCAGTCCTGGTCCAGTCCTGGTCTGTCCTGTCCAGTCCTGGTCCCTGGTCCAGTCCTGGTCCAGTCCTGCTCTAGTCCTGACACGCATCCACATGGACTTTGCATATACACTGGACGCCTCAACCAATGTATTACTACGAGCCATCACTATAAAGTTTAAATCTTTTTTTAAAACACACTTTCTTCCTTTTAGGTTCCCAGTGAGTCCAACCACAGGACCAGCTACTGACGATGACAACGATGTGGCTGAAGAACAACAAAGGATTTACGGAGAAGGCAGTAAATCAGGACATGCAGATGTTGTTGAAATCTTTCAATAAATATTTAGTTTGGCCCACGATTTAGTCCCAGTTTTTAATTTTGGCCCTCTGTCAATTCGAGTTTGACACCCCTGGTATAGAGAATGTGAACAATAATAAAGTCAGGAAAAGGCCCACGTGTTGAATCAACTAAATTTAAACCTTTTGCTGTTGTTGGATTGCTCCCGACTACCTTTGATTAGATTCCATTTTTCATTCATACACAGCTGAGATAGAAAGTAATTTGTTTTTATTCTTTCTTTTAGCTGGGAAGAAGATCAGATGCCTTATCATCAGCCAAATCGCATAACAAAGAATCTTATGATGTTATCGCTTTAAGATTTCAGCTGGAAAACCCATCAGGCTCCGTTCACTGAGAAGGGAATTGGGACCACAAAAATTTAATTGTCCCAACTGATTGAGAGCACGGCGGCGACTGGCACGGTGGCGTGGTGGCACAGAGCGGCGGAACTTTCAGATTAACATTTAGATTAACCTCGATATGAGTTTGGATCTGGTCCGAGATCCTGCTGCCACGGCGCGATGATGAATGGGATTTCTTTTGACAGTTGTGTGGCGCGCTGACAGTTTAAAGTGAACATTTTTAGGAGAAACAATGAAAGCGCGTGGGAGAGGAGTGCCACATTTCACAAGCCTACAGCAGCCTCGTGTCACCGCAGATGTGGCTCTTTAGTTTGAGATGTTCCACTCATCAACAAGTGGGGACGGAGTTTAACAAACAGTGTACTCTGGGACGGGATGGGAGTAGAGCAAGCAACAAAAATATATATACACACATAAACTTAAAACATACCTTGTGTTTTCTTTTGTTCCATTCACAAGTTTAACTATGCATATTTCACTCTCTTTTCCACCTTGTGATGTCATGTGATAATACAGTACAAGAAGTGCCCCACACTTTCACTAAAATTACTTGGATAATTTCAGCCCTGGAATTGCCAATCTATAACTAGACTAAAGATAAAAGGTAGCCATAGACACTGAAACTACCACTTCATGACATCACAAGATGGAACAGGGTGTACTGAGCTTTAGAAATGTAGACAGACTAATAATAAAGGGTTATTCAAGCATGTGTGAATGAAACAAAACGCAACTCCAAGTATGTTTTTGAGGAGGTAATAGTATTCTAATATGGATTAAAGATCACAAGAGTCAAAGCATTTAAAATTTAGATATGGGTTAAAAAATAGGTAGTGACTAAGGTTAATAGCGAGGTGGGTTAAGTGTCTTGCCCAAGGACACAAAGACAACATTAATCTCTGGAAACTGGACTCGCATCTGTTACGACCCAAAAAGTCCCAACATATTTAGGAAAGGACACGGAAACCAAAGTAGAATTTTAGAGTTCTTTTATTTTTGTTTGTGCAGAGATGTTTAAACCCAAAAAAAGGAACCCTACCAGTGCCCAAACCAAAAGTATCAACGGAAAGGTGGACCTGGTGAGCCGGCCAAAAGGAACAAAAGACCATCGGGGCCGGTGCCAGCACCCGTAACTAAAGACAAAAAAACCCCAACAACCTAAACCCAACAGAAAAGCGAAAACAGGACAGCCGGTCCCACCAGGTCAAACAAAAGGCTAAATGGCTAAACAAAAGCTACCAGAACGATGGAGCAGGGGAGCCAGCAGGGCGTCTCCCAGCGCAGCTCCCGGTACCTGCGGCGGCGGCGGACGAGGAGGAGAGCGAGAGAGCGCTCCGAGGCGGCTCGGGCATTTAAGGCCTAGTGCCGGAAATGAGTACAAAAACAACTACAAAAACATAATTAACTTATAAGAACAAAGCTAGGCAGAAATGCTACAAAAAATATAAACAATAAAAAGAAAGCAGGGAAAAACCAAAAAGTGTCCAAACGTAACAGCACCGCCAACCTGTAGGTCAGTGGATCTGTCCCTCGACTGCTTTTGCGTGTTTCAAGTCTACTACAACAAAAATAAGAGGTTATCTTGTTGAGTTACGTTGTAGACTTTGATGATATGAAAATGTCAGATGGAGGGCAGGGTGATTCACTATTTTTTAAACCTCTAAACAGATTATGTACAAATGTTGAACCTGATTATTTTTGTGGAGGATTTGGTCCAAAAAAAAACACGTTGCTTACTGTCCTACCTTTGTATTTGAGTAATATTGTCACTTTTTGACCCTTGAAGAGCTTGAATTCTGTGACAATGCTGGTTTCCTGTAGTTAGACCCAACGATTTCAAAGGTATTAAAGTTCCCCCTGTCCCTGATTTTCCCATGTATTTGAGTAAAACAGTACAAATATATTGTATAAGCAGCTTGAGGTGAAAATACATCCACTGTGTTCTAACTGCATCTAATTATAAAGCATTTTATTGTACGTTTTATGTATACTGATGTTTACTTTTTACGTTTAGAAAGATCTGAATGCATAAGGTAAGTACAGAATAACTTTGGATCACTGTAAATCTTTTAAAATGAACTACTTTTCACATTTTTAAGATAATAAAAATCAGGTACAGTGCATTTAACTAACTACAAAAAGTTCTACAACAGAATTCGGCAGCTCTTTGTGTCAATTTTAAACTATAGCCTCTTCTCAAATCCAGCTATGGCACCACATGAACTCTCCCCATTGTACTCATGCTCCACGTCTGATTGCCTATGTCCCCTTTGGTTAAAAAAATTAGTAGAAAGTAGAAACATGGTAGTTTGACTTCTCCAGGCAGTGATTTCTCGAACAGAACTGCGGACAGCTATTGCACATAGACATACACACAGTCAGACACAGTGCACAGAGCAGGTACAGAGAGAGAAAGAGAGAGAGCGGGAGAGAAGGCAGCGGACCACGGACCATAGAGCGCCATGCCTGCAAGTCTTTTTTAGAAGATGGCAGTAGAATTATAGAAAAACAGGAAGATATTCTGCAAATCAGTGCGTTAACAGAGACATGATTGGTACACCTTAACATTTTTACACAAATATTTGGCTTCTTGTTATTAGTTTTAATCATTCATTCGTATTTTTCCATCAGCAAAATAGCAAGAAATTAACCCAAATTGAAGCAGTGTCTTTTCAACTTCAATGCAGTCACTTACACTATAAAAAAGGACACTCTACATGAGTTAAAATGACTCATAATAAATACTCGAGTCACAGCTGCCTTGGGGTTGACTGGCAGAAGTGAGGCTTTCGAGTGGTGCCATCTGGACTCTAACTATCACCTACAATTGACGGCAATATATATGCAAGTTGGGTGAAGTGTCTTGCTCAAT
Source organism: Boleophthalmus pectinirostris (assembly GCF_026225935.1). NCBI lineage: Eukaryota > Metazoa > Chordata > Actinopteri > Gobiiformes > Gobiidae > Boleophthalmus > Boleophthalmus pectinirostris. Next base: position 30,585,148 of record NW_026571447.1, read on the forward strand.
GGCTAGAGTGAAATTGAACCAAAGATTTTGGGTTAGTGGATGCCATTTATCCTTATCCCAAATGCAGATAATTTAGCTTGAAATAAGGACCAATTACTTAAAGGTGCAGTATGTAACTTCTGGGGGAGGGTCTGCACAACATTAAAAAAAATATATATATTATGTGATTTTCTCATCTCTGTTATAATGTTGTTTCTTCATCACAAACAAACCTGGAGTTGTGTTTTGTTTAACACACAAACCCTGCATATTTAGGTTGAGTTCTTCTCTCAAACAGAAAGCACTCTGTTGCACCTTGTGATGTCATGTTGTAATACAAGAAGTGCTCCTCTTCAATGTCCATACACCTTCACTAGAATAATTTGGATTATTTCAGATGTAGAATTGCCAATCTCTAATGAGAAAAGGTAAAAGGAGCTGTTACCTTGAAAACTACCACTACATGACATCACAAGGTGGAACAGAGCATTTTGAGGTCTGGAGATGTAGGCAGATTAATCATGAAACAAAACACAACTCCACATATGTTTTTTGTGGAGTAACAGCAGCATTATAACACACAGCTCACAAGAGTCTATTTTGAGTAATATAGGACCTTTATTTATTATTTAAAAATATGCATTCTTAGCCGCCTCTCCATAGATCTGACCTGTAACTTGGCCTGCTTGTCTCCAACATTATAGAGAGATAGTTACGAGAGACTAAACAAAACTCTAAACTAAACTAAACTAAATGGTTTAGCTTATTTTAGAGTTTTGTTTTACTGTTGAGGATTTCAGGCATAGCAATACTATCTCCATGGAGACAAAAAGTAACAAAGTGCACCTTTAAAATACCTCAGATATACAAGATAAATCATTTAGGTCCAATATGTAACTACATTTTTAAAAAAAAGTTTAAATCGGTAAAATTCAGCTGACGAATGCAAATCATTTTATCTCATGTAGATATTGTTGCAGTGTATTTACTCATAAAACATCCAGGTTTTTTTTTTTCAGCAGCAAATCCATAAATCTCAATGACAAAAAGAAACTGCTCCCCGAGGCGTTCATGCCCGAAAGGATTCACTTTGTACAAGGTTTCACATTTTCTTCTTCCTAAAAATTAAATGTAGATAAACAAAGGTGTGCCGTTGTGTAAAGACATTCTGTTTGCAGTTTTGAGCCCTGGATTTGTGTCATCTGCCGGTGTCAGCGCAGGGCTTCTTTAGTTACACAGTAAAAAAGACTATGTAGTAGTTAAAATGACTTGACGACTTGAATTAAAAATATGGATCTTGTTTTGAGTAGTTCTGACAAACTTACTCGTTGAACGTAGATACTTATACTTGTTTCTGGATGTTAATGGCTTGTTTCAGTATTTATTTTGTTATTAAGGAGTGAGAATTTTTCACAACCCCAGTGGGAGATTTGGTAACCCCTTAACACCTGAATTTCTATAGACGTATATAAAAAAATGTTTAGTGTGTGTTTTTGCCTTTAAGTAAATCATAAATTAAGTTGAGATTATTAATTTGACTATAGCAAAAAAAAAATAAAAAATAGAAATGTGGATATGCTGCAAATTTGCAATAACTAGAAACAAGTACTTGCCAAAGGTTCCTAAGAGAGTCCTACATGTGAACCATCAGGGACTGGGGGGGAATGCAGCTGCTATGTTGGCTTATATCTTGATCCAAATGGTTTGTTGCATATTTGTGGGGTTAACTTTTAAACCAGTGAGAAATGTAATGGAACATGTTACATAAACTAGGACATTTAAGTGAATTTGTTAAATGGTTAAAGCATTTGCCCACTCACCCAAAAGTTAACAGTTTATCCAGACATATATCTAGACATTGTTGTGTCCTTTTGCGAGACACTTCACCAACTTGCATGAAAGTGGTATGTGTTTGTGTGAGGGATTGGTGGTGGTCAGATGGGCTGAAGGTCGCAGACTGGCAGCCACAACTTCTGTCACACTACTTCAGGGCAGCTGTGGTTACAGAAATAGCTTACCAATATCAAGTGAATGAGGAGTGAATGAATTTATGCAAGAAATTATGCAAATTATCTGGAAAAAAAAGATTAAAAATAAAGAAGTGGACTAAGGGAGTGTGAGATCATCTATAGTGTTCAGCTCCAGTCAAATGAAGCTCACTGAAACGGGCAGTTACAAGAGTGAATTTGGATCCGAGTTCCATATAAATTGATTTATGGACAAAATAGCGAAATAGCAACAATAAACACCAGAATCATGTAGAGTGGGTTAATACGGACGTTTTACGTGGATCCTATTAGCAGCAGTTACAGAGAAAGGGGTGATGTTTCAATACAAAGTCTACTTAAACTACTCAAATGAAGATCAATATTCTAAGTTCAAGTCATTTTAACCCATGTTTGATATTTCTTTTTTACAGAATGTTTAAATGTAGAACTACCAGGCCCGTTGTACTGTAAAAATCATCCGTGTAAAGTGCTCAAAACCAGAATAAAACAAGAGTGCTTTACAAGCCTGACACCAACGCCAACTTAGACTTCAGATTTCAACAAGTCAAGTATAAAAATAAACATTGTTCCAACATTGCATAAAGAAGCAATTCATAAATAAATTCATTCAAGTCAATAAACAGTTTTTGTTTTATCTTAAAAGTTCCTCACACAATCATTGGAGTGAGAGGAGGTCGTGCTCCCCAACTGAAAGCAATGATAAAGATGGCTGTATGATTTTCAAGTGGATCATGCACAAAAGTCCATTGTCCATCAAACATAGCTCCTTAAAGAATAAAAAAAAATAAAATAAAAACACTTCCGTTTCATATTACTGTATTAACTTTCACACTTCAGTCGCTGCTTCACAGTAATCGCGATGAGCAGGAAGACACCGATCTACTTTTCAGTTTAAAAGTCTTCTGTTCTGGTCCCTGATACTGTTGTCCCTTTCAAAATAAAAACCAAAATCTTTCTTCAAGTTGTCGCCAATAGTTTCATCGGGTAATTGCTTTATTTACAGCATCGACATTCACCCATCTCCTTTTGTGTGTGGATTGTGGCGCAAACAAAAATGAAATTGTGGAAATGAAAGATAAAATGTGATGTAAGAAATCAAACAGCAATTGAACAGCTCTTAAGAGGCGATTCTTTATGTACACTTATATGACAGCTCACACAGGCAATTACCCAGTGTAGTCTGCCTATTGCTGGTTACAATTTAGATAAATGTTTTGCATGTGTTTGTGTGTCAAGACAGTGGAGGTGTAAGTTTAACCAGCGCTGAATCTGAAAGTGAAAACTGTTTCTTTCCAACCATCTTCTTTGAACTCTCCTCCTTCAATGGGTGATTAAAAATATGTACTGCCCTCTGGCCTCCAGTACATTCAAATAGTAGTTATTGTCTTGAGATTTCGCAGCTCTGTCCTTGAAAAGCGTCTGAGGGTTCATGTTGTTAAGTGGCTCGTTTTGGTTGTGGTGGAGTGGAAAGCTTTCGAGTGATGGGTGGTAACAACAGTCCAAAGGCAGCCTCTGATCTGTTGGATTGCATCAGTGCAAAAAAAGATTTGCTTATGCAGCTCTGTCTTTACTTCCTCATAATTCTCTCCATAAAATCCTCCGCTCCCTATCTTCCCTCTCCTCCCCCTGCTCCTCGTTACAGCCCCCAGTCCACCAGCTCACTATGGTTCAGTGCAAAGTCTATACAGTGCTGTATAGGACAGGTACTCCATAGTAGAACATGCATACACACAGACAAACAGTAGGAAGCACAAAGCTCATGTGTGCAGTGCCAGTGCAGGAGGCCTCCTGGTGCCACTAATCCTCTGGTGCATTTCACTGAAACACACGGCGCAGTCTCATTACACTGGGAGAAGTTTGGGTCTGTTGGAGAATCCTTTATCTTTTGTCTGGGATAATAATTTGATTAAACACTATCTAATATGTGGATAAGCTGTAAACAGAGTTTAGTTCTCCCAATGGAAAACATTAAAATTGTATTATACACGTATTTTTCTTTGTATTAATTTTATCGCTTTATTAGAAAATTATTCTTATTATAATGTCCTATAGTGGTTTGTTATTATTGGAGGATGTGACAGGGTTTTTTTGTCTTCATAAAAGCATGCATGTTCCAGGACCTCCTCTGGATCGAATGGGAGTTTGATTCCCTGATGGAGATGCCACAGTCTGCTGCCGCTCGGTTCCTTTGGGATGTAAGGCGTACAAACAAAGAGGAGTCCTTTGCATCATTTCTATTGACTCGCAGTCAATGTCCCTCCCCCCCCATGACCAATGGACTGAGTTTGAACCTGAAACGGAACAGAATAATAGATATATATGATGTTACTATGCTTCTTTCAGCTCCCAGGTCAGTTCGTAAAAAGGAGTCTCTTGACAGTTGACTTCAGTTGGTTGGCATAGCCGCGGCTGGCCCCTCCCCCTCTGGCTCCTGCTCCTGTGTTTGACTGAGCGCGTTGACATCACAGGCCTGCCGCTCTGTGATTGGCTCGCACGGCGGTTGTCCCGGACTACTGCCCCCCGAGGCGTCCCCTTGTTGTGTGGGCGGGGTCAGTGTTGCGGTCTCCTGCTCCATGCACAGTGTCACCTCTTCTTCCTGAAAAACACAGGCCTTTCATCAGACAGAGCAGCTGCTGACAAAAGATCATTTACACACAACAGAACATTACCATGTAGCCTTACATATGTGAAAACCACGTATGTATATATATATATGTATGTGGAAAACGTAATAATGATTTATAGCGCCTCTGCTTCACTGTTCCACAGCTCATATCATTATTTTATGTAAGCTGAGCACGTGTTGACCTTACCTTGACCTCCTCCTCTTCCTCTTGCTGCTCCAGCAGCGGAGAATGTTCACTGCCCACACTCCCCACCATCTCATCCCCCGAGGGTGCGCACAAGCCGGGTTCCACCACAGCCGACACCCCCATGTAGCCCCCCGCCTCCGCCTGGTACGCCTCCATCTGCCCCGTGTTCCACAGGTCCACCAGCGGGGGGTGAACCTGGTGCACCAGGCTGTGGATGGTGCTGTTGGGCGTCGCTTGTAACGAGTGGTTGGCGCTTTGCAACTACTCACATGGATTTCACAGGATCAGAAAGAAAAGAAGAAGAAAGATCAGATCAGAGCTGAGGCTACATGTGAGGATGCACAAACAGGTAAACATGAATGGATGTGTAGAGAAGAAACTGTTGATGTTTAAACATGTGGTGGTGTAAACAACGTAGCACATGAGAAGAGCTTTGTGCAGAGAATCTTCACATCAGCACTATGTGGGTGCAGGCTCAGAGACTTTAAAGATGAATGCCTTTGGAGCAGCTCGCAGCAACAGTGAGTACGCTCACAGGTTTCTTGTGATTAAGGTCATCCATCTGTGCTTAGCGCCCCCACCTGTTGTTGCTGGTACTGCAGCAGCTGCTGTTGCTGGTAGTGCTGGAGCTGCTGCAGCTGCTGGAGCTGGCTCTGCTGCTGCAGGTTGAACTGCTGCTGCTGCTGCTGCAGGAAGTGAGCGGCCTGGCCATCGTAGCCCTCAGGCCCCATGACGAAGGAGCCGGGAGGAGGGGACGTCACCTCAGACCCCATGACGAAGGAGCCTGGCGGGGGGGACGTCACAGCGGAGGGATTCGAGCTGATGGGGTCCCAGGCCTCAGAGGATGACAGGCAGTAATGTCCCTGTGAGACGTACGAGTGTGGCCAGACCTCTGCGGCCGTGTGCTGCAGGATCTGATCTGAAACACAGAGAGAGAGCAGAGTTAGAGCTGTATGTGCTGTAACAGCTCTGACTGAAGCGTTCAGCACTTACACTGTTCCAGGCTGTTGAATGCACAAAATCTACTTTATATTCTGACTTTGATCACATTTGTTCTGTTAGTGAGTTTGACTGGAGGCTAAATAAAATGATATCTTTGCACCTTAGCAAGTTTTATAACAGAAATATACATTGTGAACATTTGAGCTTGACACACTTCAACACCTCAGGCAACTCAGTAGTGTTCTCCAGGGAAGAGTAAACTAAGCCAGTAAACACTTAACACAGCTACCTTACTGTAAAAATGCAATAATTTTATGCTAATGGTTAAATAAAACTTAATAGCTTGTAGAGACACAATAAAGCACAATCCAAGGCTTTTTAAAATCACAAATGCAGTACATTTAATGTCAAAGAACTAGAGATTAACACTAATGTAGGGAAATGTATTAAAAACATATTTCAAACTGACAATTGAAACAGATGCAGTGTCTTTTAGTTTCATTGAGATGAATAATGAGTATCCTGCAGCCACACGAAATGGAACAGTGTGTCCTCATTACAAAGACACATATGTGATTCTGCTAATGCTACACTTAGATCAGCACCGGGCACATCTGTTTGAAAATTACCTCTACTCTCTGGTTTTCAACTCAGCAGTGCCGTCTTGTCTTTTTTATTTTCACATTTTTGGTCATCATTGGGCATGACAGGTGGAAAAAAGGGGGACGAGTAGGGAGGAGACATTCAGCAAACTGTCTAATCCGGGATTCAAAGCCAAGATGATTTGCTGCATCTTTAAATATTTGACAGTCTGTATTAACTTATTTTATTGTTTTAACTGATAGACTCTTTTCTAATAAATGTCTAACATCTTAATTTGTACGGCTCACCAAGTAGTTTGGGCAGCTTTTATTATGTTAATGTCATCAATCAATCTGCTTGTTGCTGCTGTTTCTATTGACGTTATACTGACAATGACTTCTTCATTGTTTAATATTCTAACTTTCTATTGGTTAAGTCAATTTTGAGTTATATTGTGTTTATGGACTGTACAAAAATGCCTTCAATTGAAATAATCAGTACAGCATTTTAGAAACATATATGTATGCAAAAAAGATTGGAAAAATCAGTCAAAAGATGTAATATTTAGTTTTAAAATGATAATCCCAATTTGCTATCTTTCTGTATTTTTTATTCAGATGGATATGGTAAAGCACGCCCTCCATTGCGTCAAGAGCCAGAACCAAATATGGCCGTGTAATCAGATTAGATTATTTCAGTGACGCATGTGAAATGAAGGAGCTCATTGGTCATCCATCATTTACAAATAAAATCACATTTCTGTCACCTCAGATTAGCAGAGTTTAATGCTTTGCTCTTTGATTCTGCATAAATCTGCCATGTTTTTCAGCATCGTGTGACATTTTTTCCTTACTTTTTTCCTAAACTGACGTATATGTACGGACGGAGGGAAGTGTATATTATGGATCTCAGGCAAAATCACTATGGCAATGGTCTTAATATTCGTCATTGTGAAACTCATGGATACGTTTGACCTCTAGTTGTCCTTACCTCTGCTGGTGATGCTCTCCTGGTTGACCTCGCTCAGATGTGCCACGCTGCCCTGGTTAGACCCAGACCTTGGGCTCTCTCCATCCATAGACGACCAGGCCAAGAGCGTTGCTTCAGAAATTGCAAACTGCTGCAAGATGCCTAGGATAATAAATGAAAGGTCACAGAGAGGAGCGCGGTAACATAGCAACAGCACAAGCAACAGAACAAATGACATACAGTGCATCAACATGAGGTAAAATGGCTTGAATTGAGAATATTCATCTTCATTTCAGAAGCTCAGACACATTTTTTTATTGTTTTGTTTTGGTTCTGCTACAACATCTGCCCTGGGGTCCTACAGCCACTGGGCCTGTCACAATAATTATAATATTAAGTTATCGTTCAACATATGAAAGCAGGAATAGTATATTTTGGGACTCAGTATTTATGATGTGTACATTTTCTTTGCAATAGTGGGAAGATTTTTCTTATTTTTATGTAATAACGTAAGATATAAGCTGGAGAGAGGTGAATAAATTACTTCTATGGCTAATTATTGCTTCATTCTGGTATTTATTTGCTTCTGCTGAGGCCTTTTAATGAGACTGTCTATTCAAATAATGGTTTACTGGAATTATCTTGCTTTATTGCTATTGTAGTGTCAATATTATAATTTATTGCAATGTTCCTCTGCAGCAATATACCGTGATTAAAAATTTGTTAATGAGACAGGCCAAACAACCACCACTCACACAAGCAGAACTAACAGTGTCCTGCTCAGTGGCTGTATGTGTGTTGATACAGCTAATAAAGATTTAAAAAAATAAACACTAGTCAGATCAAGTTATATTTTCATGCTGGAGATGTAAATACTTTGTCTGGATTGTTCCATAGTGTGACATTAAATTGGTTTAATGCCATATTTTGGAAGGTAGGCAAAGCAATAACAACTCCATGAAGACAAGCTAATGGCAGATCTTCCACTAGATAAATGACATAATGTACTTTTAATTCATGTCATGTTTTAGATATTGTAGAGAACAATTTGTGCAGTATATTTTCAACTCAATATAACTTTATTTATACGTGAGAAGCAACTTGACCACATAGACCAAAATATAATTGTAATAAATGACTCAAACAAAGCTCCTGTGCAGCGTAAAGAGCCATTAAACACTATCCCGAAGCTTTACTCTGATCCTAAGTAAAATCTGAAACATCCTCCAGAGTGGGCGGGGCTGGTGGAGCGGGTGTGAGGTGGGCTCTGGATTGACAGCTGACTGACAGCCACAACAATCCAACATGGCGCTCCAGACTTTGAAACAGAGTGGACATTTGTGCTCGCATCACGACATTTCCATTTTCTCCAGACACAGCGGGACATCGCAGAGACCAGCAGTGCCAGGTAGGGGCGGGGCTGAGAGGGGCTCCTAATGTAGGACCCTTAGATGCCAGTGACTGTGTTCGTAACATAATAACCTGCATCTGACTCATTGGAGACTATTACTCCAACCCAAAATTTCAAATGTAGTGGTCATAGTTGATCCCAAAGAGGCCATTAGAGATATGGATTTTTTACAAATATCCACTAAAATGCCAAAATAAGACCAGGGAATAGGTATACATTTCTATTTTAGACCCATTTACACAGCTAATCAGTAGAAAAAAAGCAATTTTGGTGTTTAGTGGCCCTTTAACAGCAGCTTTTGTGTCATTTCAGTTTGAGGAGAGTAACATCCCTCTGTAAAAAAGTGTATAACATCACAATGATCTGCAGCAATTTATTCTAATAGATTTTTTTTCAGGCCAATGTTAGTTTGTTTTCATACTGCGTAATGCTACCGTGACCTGTCTGGGCAGCTGATTTAAACCGGTTTTGGCGCTGTCTTCCAACTGGTGAAGGGAGGACGACAGCACCATCTGCAGTCTGACTTAAAGGTGCATCGTGTTACTTTTAGGAGAGCATGTGTGTAACTTTTCTGAGGGAGGGTCCATCAAATGCTTTTCTCCATGTAAATGTTATTGCTTTGTTTGTAATGTTTCACAGTGTTTAATTAAACCTTTCTATCTTCTTGGAGACCAAACCAGACCAGGTTATAGGTCAGATCTGCGAAGAGGTGATCCCACTCACAGTCAGAATACCTGTTTTTCTATGTATAAAACCACCTGTAACTGACTAAATGTAAGGTAGCTGTTTAATGTCATACTTTGGAACAATCTAGGCAGAGAAATGACATATCTATAGAAACAAGTAGGTGATGGACCCTCCGCCAAAAAAGTTACTCAATGCACCTTTAAACCTTTTAACGTCGAAGCAACATCATGCGACATTCATTCTGAAAAAGACCGCTAGTGTGCAATTGAAACAGTCAAGCATGAAAACAAGTTAAAACTTGGTCTGAAAAAAAAATCTGTTAAAATAAATGATCAGAAAACCAAATGAACCTGATGGGACTGACCTGCAGCAAAGCGTGCTTCCTTCTCTCCGTCGCTCAGATCGCTGTACGCATCGTTCTCAAGCCGCCGAGCCTTCTCCTGCTCCTTGGTGCTGATGCGGGACTGTGGACCCCCCACCGTCGTCATGCCCCAGTTCTGCCACTCGATCATGTGCGCGACGCGGCCCTGAGCCATGGCTGTGGGCTTGGTCACCCTCTCCTTCATCGAGCGGGTGACTCCTGTTATAGGTGAGTGTCGCCCAAAGGAAAGGAAGACACAGCAGTATATTACGCAGAGAAACAGGAGGGAGTAAGAGGAGCGAGTGGGAGAGAGGAGGTGGAGGTGATGGAGAGAATGTGGTATCGCGATGTGAATTCAGCGTGGTGGAAATGAGGGAGTGGTTTGGTGGATTTGTTTTTGCTTTCTGCTAGTTTGTTCTAAATAGACTGCAAGAAAAATTATATCTAAAATCCCTTCAGTTCATAACAGTAATCATAATTTAGTCGTGAGTAATTTTGAATAGTTTATATCACTGACACTGAAAACTTTTACTTTCTACACTGAAAAATGTAATTCAGTGTTTCTCATTAGAGTAGCAGCCCCCCCATTGTAAAATTTTTACCCCCACAGACTAAAAACAAGCTTTTTTTTGATGAGCAGAGACAATAGAGATTTATTCTATACAAACTGTATCCAATAAAATGTAATCTGACACAGAGATCGCCTGTGTCACGTTAGTCTCAGTAAAAACCTGTGAGAAACACTGTGCAACTTTTCTAGTTTTTATACTAGTTTACTTTGCTAGTAAAAAAAGTAGGTTTCTAATTGTAGTGTTGTTTAATCTTGTTTCCAAGTAATTCATTAACATTAGCAGCATTAAAAGGAACAGTCCGGAATTTTGGACATAGGACGTCATTTCCTAGTTATCCAGAGTGTTGGAGACATGTGGAGACACTTTTTAAAATATTCCATCCAGTCCTTGTATTTGCAGAGGTCACTGGTGCTAGGCTAGTGCATGTCAATGGTCATAGTTATCCTGCCACTACCCACTCCACAAAACACCCGAAGCAAATCTATTATTATACCAGACTGTCGATGTGAATGTCTGTGTTGATAGAATAATTTTAGAAGTTAAACCAACCTTGAATTTGAGGGATTTATGTCTGAGCAGCAGCAGTGAGTTGTACTTCCTGATAGAAAGCTTGGCAACAGCGGACTGATATATGAGAAAATAGTCCCTCAACATGCGACGATTCATGCGATGCAAGGTTAGATTTATTTCAAACATTATTCTATCAACACAGACATTTACATTGACAGTCTGGTGTAATAATAGATTTGCTTCGGGTATTTTGTGGAGTGGGTAAGTGGGTGTTTTTAGCGGCAGGATAACTATGGCCATTGACATGCACTAGCCTAGCACCAGTGACCTCTGCAAATACAAGGACTGGATGGAATATTTTAAAAAGTGTCTTCACACATCTCCAACACTCTGGATAACTAGGAAATAAGATCCTATGTCCAAAATTCAGAACTGTCACACTGCAATTTTAGCATATTTATATTCTGAAAAGTCAAATTATTTTCAAAACTTGTGAAATTCAGTTAAAGATTCAAGACTTTTATTGGTAAATAAAGCCAGACTAATCCAAAAAACTATATTAACATAAGTCATTTTAAGCATAGATATGTATTTTAGCAGCGTGTGTATAAAAACAGCTAAATGCCTAAAGCTGCTGAGGTGGTGCTTGCGTGGTAAACATAATCCTTTCCTGTTTCGACTGTTGGGGATGGAGCAGGAGAATGAATGCATCTCCTCTGACAAAGGTGCACCATGGGAGAGGACAGGTTAATTGGGGTGAGGTGTCCGAGTGGCATGAATAATGAGAGGTTGGCTTATTGACATGATAGTGCTCAGTCCTCTGCCTCTAAACGGCACTGGATACGAAACATCATATATCCTATATCACAATGCCGTCTGCTATATCTGAGCGGCCCTCACGCTTCGTCGCAAAGCTCCGGTTTCAGCTCCTGGACCGGGCAGAGTTTGCATGCGTGTCTCAGTGTGTGCTCGATAAGTAAAATCCTCCAGCTACGATAGTCCTGACCAAAACTACAATTGCAAGATCTGAAGATGTGTGCCTGAGAGGTGTGACGCCGTAACTCTCTGTTCTTGACAGGTTGCTCCAGCGGCAATGGATGAAGTATGGCTCAAATGCAGAGAATGAATTTCCCTCACGCCGTAACCTTAACTTAACCTTTGTGTAGGGTTTGCCTGCTTTTCCTGTGTCTGTACGAAGTTGTCGATTTTTGCCCTTTAACCAAAATGTGCACAATTAGCTAATCCACCAGCTCCTGATCATAAACCTATAGCTCAAGGTCTGATGGGTCACGAGGCTTCACTGCGGCCTCACTGCTCTCGAGAGGTTTTCCCCAGTGGCGTTAACGAATGGGTCAAATGCAGAGGACAAGTTTCCCTGCAGGCAAAATAAAGCGCCTATGCAAACATAAACTAGAATAAATTTTCTGCTACATTGCCATATTCAGTGGAACCATCCTCCATATGTTTTGAGGCCAACTGCCGATGACATACTGTAAATCCCTGCATGCTTGATTCTCTCTGATGGCGGCGCATGGAGATGAGATTTATGAATAAATTATAGGAATAAATTATGGGACAACGCTGCAGAAAAGGAATATCTGCATGGATTAAAATGACTTGAACTCAGATTTTTCATATTAACTGGTTTCCAGATCGTTTATCTTGACTTTTAAAAGTAAAGCTGCCAATGGTGCAATTTTCTTATCCCAATGGAAAATAAGATCCGCTGAAATAAGTCACTATATAGAGTAACAAGTAAATAAATCTAAACTAGAAAAAAAAACTCTAAGATTAATATGCTGAATTGATTCAAGTAGTAAAAATAGTAAGCAATATATATAGATATTGCAGATAGTGATTTAAATTTACTTGGATTTGTTCAGTAAATTACGCTACCAATTGAACACACCTGTTTTTATCTTTATTTTTACTACTTTCTACATTTCAGAAGACATCATAATCATCAAACATCATAAAATAGAGATAAGCAATGTACTTACGTTCTTCTAAGGTTTCCCAACTTTAAGTGTACTTGATTTGTTAGAGTTTAAAGTGTATAAGATGCAATAAATAAATCTAAACTAGTTAAAAAAGAGTCTAAAATTAAGATACACATTCTGAATTCAAGTCATTTTAACCAATCTAGAGATATTTGTTTTTTGCAGCGTCAGTTTCACCACAGCACCAGTAGACTGCACTAAACTGTACTGCACAAAAATACTGCAAAAACAAAAGCACTTCACTACACTGCACTCGAGTCGGCACAACATACGAACTAGTACTGTTTAAGGACACGAAGACGAAGACTAGAACTGCACATAACAGTTCACACGCAACATGAAACTACACTCACCTTTATCAGAGCAACAAGCTGTGTGACAATGTGGTGCGTTTGAGCTCAGTGATTCTCAAACTTGTTAAGCCTTTTCAAACTCCTACTTTTAAAGGTTCACCATGTAACTTTTCCGGTGGAGACTCTGCAACCTGCTTGTTTCATGGTGCTGTTATTTGAATTGCTCCACAGTCTAGAATTAAACGTATTTATGTCCAAGCAAGTGACGTTATTATTTTTGAGCAATAGAGAAGGCTGGAATTGAATAAATGCAAGATAAGTTTAATGCCGTACTGTGGAACATTCCCGGCAAGGCAGTCACATTTTTATGAGACAAGCAGGTGGAGGACACTCGACCAGAAAAGTTACACAGAGCACCTTTAAATTCTTGAAACTGCTTGAAACTAAATCTAAACCTGGTCTAAACTAAGAATAAACTAACATGGAATTATAGTTACAAATGTGACCATGTTTCTATGACTCCCCTCATAGATAATCATGGGAGAGTGAAATGAAAGCTCTGAATGCTCGTAGTAATTTAAATTTGTCCGTTTAAGTTAGGATTTAAGGAAGGTTTTAACATGGTTCAGATCTAAACCTTGTTCAAACTAACTGCAGGACTTTTACCATGAACTAAGTCCTAAGATCTACAAATGGTTCGGATACGACAGTTTGAGAACCACTGCTATGTTATTCCAGGCTGAATTCTGTTACATCAATGACTCTAAAACGAGCCATTGACGAGGGGTTTTAGCGTGTGAAGAGGAAGTGATTTTGAAGGGGGGAGGGGAACCCATTTTCGGGTACCATGCTGACCCGGATGCCCCGCAGAGCACTGGGCCAACATGGGGTCGTTTTACCATTTTACAGGACAGACACACACCTGACACACCTGACAGAGAGGACTTAGCTAATGCCCCGATCCCATACGCGTTTGAGTTCCTCTTCAACCGAGGCAGGATCGACGTAGTGTCCTCCATAGAGAGCTAAAAAGGAAGAAAGGAGAAAAAAAAACAAGGGATGGAGAGAGTGGAGGAGCGGAGGAGGAGTGACGGAGCATGTGACCACATTGAGGCGTGTTCAAAAGAGAGAGAGTGACAGGTGAGTGAAGAGAGGTGACGTAGATGCAAGGGTTAATACATTGTGACACAAAATATTTGTATCTATAGCTACCCCATTTTTGCTTTTGTGGTAGTAAACTTGTGCTAACTAACACTACGACTATGGCAAACTGGAACTGAAAGAGTTGCAAAGCAGGAGTGGTGGGGTGAGAGAGGGTAGAGCCCGAAGCTAAAAGGGTGACTCAAATCAACAATAAACACTGCAAAAAGGCATATCTACACATGTCTTAAAACAACTTCAGTTCAGAGTATGTATCTTGTTTTGAGTAGTCTTAACTTTGTGGTGGCGCAGATTGGCAGCGTCATTTCCATCAGTCTATCCCAGGGCAGCTGTGGCTACAAGGGGTGTAACGATATCCAAGTCTCACGATACGATATCATCACGGTATGAGCCTCATGGTACGATATTTACTGCGATATCGTGGGAAAGTTCTAGACGATTTCTACGAAGTGAAATCGTCTGACCTCACAGTGTTAGAATTCGTTCACTCGACGGTAGCCAGGTACTTTTTATCATTTAACCAATCGCTGCTATTTCGTAGTCACGTATGTAATGCACCACTAACGGGGCTAACTGGTATATTAAGCTTTTCCCAAATCCCGTAGGAAGAAGGACAATAACGTCTTTCCTCTTGATGAAATTCACCAAACATTCTCTTTATTCTGGCTTTAAATCCTTGATCTCGGGAATCGTTGACAACACAGAATGTATGGCTCTTCGCTGATTGGCTGGTGCCTGAACTTGCACTTCTGGGGTTTTTGGGAACCGTCTAGTGTATTTTGATTCCTGACCTAGTCGCTGGAGAGAAATGAAATTGAGCAGAGGCACTAGGTGGCTCCAGTCTGGCTAGGAAAGGTCACAATATGGTGGTGAGGCTCACGAATAGGGATGTAACAATATCCAAATCTCTTACTATATTTACACAATATTTTCACAATAAACATCTCACGGTACCATGTATATTACGATATTTTGTGGAGGCGAACAAAACTGTTAATATGTTACTCTTTCCTCTTAAAATGCCTTGACTTAAAGACTTAATCCAAAGAACTAAGACTTAAAAGTGCTTAGAACTGCTATTTCTTCTTGTAGTCTGCACTGAAATGGAGCAAAGGATCATGGTCTGTGTAGTTCCCTCTGTCTTTTTTAGCCATTGCTGCACCATAACTCTTAATTTAAGAAAAGAGACTTGTAATTCAATATATTGTGATGGCCCACGATATTATTGTGAGAACGTTGATGATACGATATAGCGATATTTTGGCTATTGTTACATCCCTAGTGGCTACTGAAGTAACCAGCCACCACTGAACTGGAAGTGAATGAATCATGACTACAGTGTCGCACTTTGAGAGACTTGTCTGGCCTAAAACACAATAAGGGTATTTCTTTAAACATATTTTGTTGCTTCAAGAGTGAGACATGGTGATTGAGGGTTTATGGCATGAAGTTATATGTTCAATTCCCAGTACAAGGGCTTTCTGTGTAGAGTTGTGTGGGTGTCCATTGGATTCTCCGGTCTCCCTCAAAAACATGCTGATCAGGTTAGCCAAAAGAGCTGGTAATTTTGTTGTGCAGATGAAGCCCTTTATTTGACTTTCATAAACTGATTTAAAACCTACTCACAGCAAGATTAAAACACTCAATTCAATCTTTGTATCTGCAGAGACACACATTTTTGCAGTGAATAAATAAAACACAAATAAACGAGGTGAGCTATAGATGAAGGAACGATGCCACAACACTTACATTGATTCCTTCCCATGAAAACTCTGAACGTCCATGCTGAGGGAGAGAAATAGGGATGGGGTTGGAAAGAGTAAGACAGAGCCAAAGATCACGTGCATGGAGCCGCACAATGGCACGAGATGAGGAGAGAGAGGCCAGAAGGGGGCGTAGTTTCACATTAGACATGCAAAGGAAACGAATAGGGAAGAGAAGAAGAGACAGATACTCAGGATTTTCCAGTCAAGAAGCAAAATGACAAGGCGATTTAAAACCAGGATCAGTTTAGATTAGCTTCGCGCAGAGCTGTGACTATGCTACGGATGAGGGATTTGAGGGATTAGTTCACATTGGTTAGAGAAATGTGAGAAAAGCAAGGATAACGCACTACAAAAAATATCTGTTACTGAAAACGGAACTGAAATATTCATCATAATTTGAGCTCTTGTCTAAAATTGTATTATTTTGCAGGTCTTAATTATTTCACTTCTTTTAACACAAGAAAATGACTGAAATAGTCAACAACTGCAAAGCAAAAACTAAAATCTAGCCAAGCTAGGATGACTTGAATTAAGAAAGTTTTATGATGATTTGAGTAAATTTCACTTGACAAGTAAAATTATCTGCCAGTGGAACAAGACTTTTTGTACTTAAAATATGAAAATACATTTTGCTGCACTTAAAATAAGTAAAACAACAACTTTTTACACTTAAAATAAGAAACAAAATCAAATGTTGCTTGAATTACAAAAAACACACTTATTCCATTTACAGATAATTTTATTTGTCAAGTTGAATCGACTTAAATAAAGTAAAATATTCTTAATTTAAGTCATTTTAACTTACTTCGACATTGTTTGTTTTTTTTGCAGTGATTTGATTTCAGAATTCGTATTTGGACAATAAACAGACTCCAACTCAAACCAATGTTAGAAAAAAATACTTCAATTTAAAGTGTACTTTGCAATCTTTCTGCTTGTTTCAATTGATCTTTTACTGTTTGCCAAGAAAGTTCGACAGTGCGGTATTAAAAAATGAAAATAATCTTTCTCTACTTCAGGCAATCTGGATTGACGTAAACATATTGAAAACATTTCTTACGATTTTAATGACGTCAAAATCGAAGTCAAACAAATGAACAAAAACAAAACAAAAACTCAAAATAAGATAAATATAAATGGTTGTACCTCACAGATATTCATTTTCTCGTGAATTTTTAATGAGCTGATTGTGGGGGTTGGGGTTACAGTGGGGGCTGTGGATGTCGTACTACAAATGTGTGTGTGTTATGGGCGTGACTGAGGCGATAAGCTCTAGCCTCTGCCTCTCTATCAGCCTCACTGACACACACTAACCCAAGGACACACACTGATGATTTACACATCCAAGGCGGACAGCAAAATTTATCTCATGGCAAAAATAAAAAACAATTTCATCCACGGGTTTAAAAAGAAACTGTGTCCACTTTGAATTTTCAATGAGATCAATAAACTATCGGTCTGTCTATCTATCTGGACAACAACAACACTCCGCTACGTTTACTACTGATAACTGCTTAACATCACCGCTTTAAAGGTGCACTGTGTAACTTTTCTGTTCCAGGTTCCGCCAACTGCTTGTCTCTATGGAAATGATGGTATTACTTTAGTTAAATCACTTCTTCAGACCCATTTTTATTTTATATTTGGCCTTTCTTTAACTGGTTTTAGCTTGATTTTATTCCTTATTTCCAATTATTCTATTTCTTTTTATTTATTTATTGTAATTAATTGAATTGTTTGCATCATTGTCTGTTTTTGTATGCTTTTGTATGCCTATTTGCAATTTTTATGCTTTTTGTTTTGTTCTTTGTGGCTTGTACGGCACTTTGTACACATTGTTTTTAAAAGTTCTTCATCTTATTATTATTATTATTGCTTTGGTTCCAGAGCATTAAACTTATCTTAATGGAAACTAGAAGATGATGTCACGTTACCAAACCAAGTTATAGGTCAGATCTTTGGCGAGGTGACTTTGCTCATCTAGTTTTTCAATGTATTTTTTTTTAGCAATCGAATAGCTGTAAGATAGATATGTTTAAAGCCATACTGTGGAACATTCTAGACAAAGCAGTAACATTTCCAAGGAGCTAAGCAAGTGGCGATTACTGTAATGTAAAGTAAACTGCAGTCTGCTATCGTCATTACAGATTATGGATATATACATTCCAGATTTGATTCAATTAATCCAGTTATTTTCATCACACATCATATCAAAAATTGGGACTAAACTAAAAACTACAGCATCTAAAAAAAAAAAAAAATCTAATGAAAATAATATAAAAATATAATAATCAAATAAATACATAATAATAAATACATAAATAATAAAATAAAAAACACAACAATTAAATAATAAAATCAATAATACAATTATAAAAAATAAAATAAAAAATAATTAATAATAACTACAGTATTTCTCGTACTATAAGTCGCACCAGAGTATAAGTTGCAGGACCTCCCAAACCATGAAAAAAAAGTGCAATTTATAGTCAGAAAAATACGGTAATAACTAATAACAGTGTTAATGTAAACAAAAGCAGAAACTAACTCTCAAATGTTGCTTTATTAACTGTTAATGTAGTAACTATGTCCAGGTTACTAAACTAACTTAACTAATTTAATCCTCTTTTGGCTGATACGAGCACTTTTGCGGTATTTATTACTTTACTGAATCTTTACTGTCATGTACTGGTCATTGTTTTTCCAGTGGAACGGGCGTCTAACGTTGAACTCTGAGATTACGTCATTCTGAGAGGACACAGCATTAACCCAGTACAAAAACCAGAACTAGAACAGGAACAGGACTAAACCAAATCTACATGAGCAAGTGTGAACCCTCCCTGAGCTAATTGTATAACCTTGTTCTCTCATCCTCGTCTCCTCATATCCATTCAGAACTTTATCTTCATAACCGCTCCAACGATTCCTGTATTACGTTAAATTGTTTACTTGTGTGCAATGTACAGACTGTGTAATCTAATCTTACTCCATAGTGAAAAAGCAGGTAGCATATCTCATCACACTCTCTCCAGATCGCCCATGTTAATCAATAAAAGCCTCCCTCTTTCTATTCCTGTTCTCCTTTTCAGTCTTTTTCTTGTAATTCTACTCTATGCACACATCCATTCCTTCTCTCTTTCCCTCGCTCCCTCCATCACACCCTCACATTTCTGCTCCTCTCCCTCCACGGCAGTCAGTGCATGCATTGACAGGTTTAACACAGTCGGCTGGTAAAGCTGCGGCCCTTAAAGCAGCTTTTCCTATGCGCTTTCATATAACCCTGACTCACACACTGCAAAAACAACAGATCTGTAAGAAGAGCTTGAATTTAAAATATGAATCTTGCTTTGACTTGCTTTGTTTAGATTAAATCTTCTGATCCATGCTTTCAGCCTATAGTTTCATTAATTCTTGTTGCTGTTGTTTGGCTATTACTGCTGTACATTTTGTACTCCGCTATTAAAGGGACAGTTTGGAATTTTGGACATAGGATCTCATTTCCTAGTGAGCCAGAGAGAAATGTGGAGACACTTTTTAAAATATTCCATCCAGTCCTTGTATTTTCAGAGGTCGCTGGTGCTAGACTAGTGCATGTCAATGGCCATAGTTATCCTGCCACTAAAAACAGTATTACCCACTCCACAAAACACCCGAAGAAAATCTATTATTACTCCAAACTGTTGATGTAAATGTCTGTGTCGATAGAATAATTTTAGAAGTAAAACCAGCCTTGCACTTGAAGGATTTATGTCTGAGCAGCAGCAGCGACTTGTACTTCCCGATAGAAAACTTGGCAGTGGCGGACTGATATATGAGAAAATAGTCCCTCAGCATGAGACGATTCATGAGATGCAAGGTTAGTTTTATTTCAAACATTATTCTATCGACACAGACATTTACATCGACAATCTGGTGTAATAATAGATTTGCTTCAGGTGTTTTGTGGAGTGTTTAGTGGCAGGATAACTATGGCCGTTGACATGCACTAACCTAGCGCCAGCGACCTCTGCAAATACAAGGACTGGATGGAATATTTTAAAAAGTGTCTCCACATGTCTCCAACACTCTGACTCACTAGGAAATGAGGCCCTATGTCCAAAATTCTGAACTGTCCCTTTAACTGGGCATTGTACAGCTCCAATGCCACATAATATTACAACGCACCAACATTACTTTGCGGATGATAAAAACAAGTAATAATTAGACACAGACAGCACCTAATAACATCATTATGAAGTAGATCCAGGGTGTGTTTGTGTTTGTCTGTTTTTTTATTGTTATGTGTTTGTATTTATATATCTTTTGCTATTATGATGTAAATTATGTATGTAAAAGCCTCATAAAAGACAATGACTCCAGTGAGAATAGCGGTACTTCCACAGCTAATGGAGGTCAAAATAAATACAAATAAACATAATAAACACAGCGGTCTGATTTTGATTTTACAATATATTAGTGTATCTGTACTGGGGCAACACACTTTTTACTTTATTATATGGAAAAATGGTTCAAGAAAATAATAAAAAAGAAAACTTACTTTGGATCAACTTAAACTAATTAAGTTTAAACGCAGAACTCAAGCCATTAAAGTCTTGTATGTTATTTTTACAGTACTCAAAATGGTTGTGTGTGCATTCTTGGTATTTTCCAGTTGAAGGGCATTCTGGGGCACGATGCATAAATAAATGATCGTCCACGGTGCATTTGGAGGAAAAGCTGAGTTCTGTGTATTTGCGTCCAAAATGGTCGCCTCTCCTGTGTCTTCAGTGGCACAGATCAGTTAACCAGGAAAAAAAGGAAAGGAAATTATAGGCGAAAGCAAAGAGAGAGAACATGGCTAATAGAAAGAGATGATTCGAACACTGCAAAAAGGAATTATCTTCATGAATTAAAATGACTTGAATCACAATATTATCGTAATTTCAGTAGTTTTTGCATTTTTTTGGTTGACTTTTGACTTGTTTTAAGTTGTTTCTCACTTGTTAGTTACCAATACACTGCTTTTCCATTCTTAGCCATTTAGTTAAGAAAATTGGTCTTACCCCATTGGCAGATTTTACCTTATAATTTTAAGATAAATGGTAATAGGAGGGAAATTTAGTAACTCCGATATAGGTATTTTCTAACCCCATTTCCGTATAACAATTATGAAAATACTGGGTTTGGTTTAGTCTTAATAAAACTAAATACAGTGGAATTACAGATGTGTCCTGTTCTACCATGTAATTACTACTATTAACTATAATGACACAGAGTTACCATTACTGTTGCTATTTCCACATCATTACCATGCTATTACTGAGCTGTAAAATAAAGCACTACCCATAAAACATCACAGCATGTCACAATTTTGAAGTAAAACTGGAACTAAACCAGGAAAAAACTGGGATCAAATCTACATCATTACTAAACTAGGCTCCAATTAGCAATAGTATCTAACCAAATATATAAAAATTCAGATTTATATTGTGAATTCAAGTCATTTTAAACCATTGTAGAGTTGTTGTTTTTTTTGCAGTGATATGGAAATTAAGCATCAAGCAATGAGTCAAAAGAATGGGTGAGTGTTTATCTCATTGTGAAACAGTGTTGAGCAGACTGGGGTTCACATGGAGCTGGCTACTCTATAAAACTGTGTACTCCACACTGGACACATGTAGTTTCCTCACACGGAGCAGGACTTAAAGCAGCAGTAACATTCCCCCCGGGAGTGGAGTGCCGCTGGGGAATGCCATTTTTCCAAAGTCCGGTCCACTTTGGAAAAACGCCATCTGTGTGTGGCTGTTAAACACTGACCTGCTCTCCATCCTTCTGGACTGGCACGCCATCTGCCGCTGGAAGACAAAACACAAGACAAGTGTTAAAATGTTGATTTGATTCAAAACATGGATATTATACAGCATTTAACTGGTTATAATGCCATAACTATTAAACATTTCAAACAAGATTTCGATACTAAGGAAAATTACTCGATACTCAATACTCAAAACAGATTCTGATATTAATATGATTATAAAAAACACTCTCTCAAATGGGGTTTTCAACATTAAATCATAGTACTTTCTTTTATATATCATATGGTCTAGTCTCTTATACTTGTGATACAGCTCAAGATCATTTTAAAGCGATTCAGGAATGTTTTATTACTGTCCTGCGAATGTGACTCCACTGCAGAAAAGATATATCAAGCATGTTTTTTAAAATTTGTACTTGACTTTAGTTTCTTTTGGATTTAAGTCACATTTCACCCCTCATATTTTTGCAATGTACAAGGCCAGCAAATGATTACTGATGACAGAAATGTAGCTGAAGTCAAACATTTACAGCTACAGTGCACCTTTAGAATGGCCAGTACTTTGGAGCCATGTCTGGGAATCTGCATCACGATCAAACAAACTTATAAACAGGTAAAATATCTTATTGGCAAGCTTTTTGTTTGCCACACTAATAAAGTTAATGAGAAACTCTAGCTGATGAAATACACCAAAACACTGCAAATGAATATGGATATCTGCATCCGGAAGTTAAAATGACTAATTCATGATGTTCATCTTTGTTTCAGTAGTTTCGGGTATAGAGCACTTGTTTCGAAAAGTTTCAAGGCAAATTAATTTTTCTATTCTGAGCTAAATAAATGACTGAAAAAAGTAAAAAGCATTCTCTGACTCATATGAAATCCATCAAACAACAAACGCACACCAATGTGACATCTTTAGAGGTGCAAATGCAAGAAGCAGCGACTGAAATCTAAAACAAAACAACTCCAGCCTAGACAAATATTCTTATCTGAAGCCATTTTAAAGAGTATACAAAATATATTTGATTGAAACATATATGTACTGTTGGTTGTTGAAATCCATGGGTGTATAAGTGTCTGATCGTACTCCTCCTCCACTTCCTCGCTGCTCAAATCCTAATTAAAACATTGGTTTAATTAGAGGTCTGCTCTTCTAATGGAGTTTAAACACAGCCTCGGTCTCCAGGTGCCACCTCACTATCAGAGGGTCTGTGCTCTGTGTGCACCCCTCACGGGGCCTCCCTCCTCCAACAACCATCACTGCAAAAATAATGCTCCTCCTCCAACCATCAGCACTGCAGAAAATAAAAACAGCAACCAGTAAATTACTTCAATATGAAAAATCATTGTTAATTTGGGCCAGATCAACATAGTAAATATAATTAATTCATTGTATCCCTAAACTAATATTTAAATTATGTTACAAAATACAGCAGGGCATAGTTCATGGTGAATACTTGAATAAGCATGAAAAATAATGGATATCATATTCATTCATTATAAATCATTATGAATAATAAGGTGTGGTATTCTTTTTCTGCAGTGTTTCTGTGCTGAGCTTTCAGGCCTCAGAGGAAACCCTGTCCAGTGTAGGTGACCCAGTGACCCACTGATTCACAAACCCAGACCTGTCTCCACATCACAACATCTCAATATTGCAACGATTAGTCCAAGGATGATCATTCTGCAGTTGTTTAGAAAGTATGTTTCAAAGAAAACAATTTATTCAAGAGCAGTGGAACCTCTCCAGGGAAAGCAAATTTGTGGAAAGGCGAGCCCACTCACAGAAAGAATCAATATTTTCAATTCAGTTCTTTTTTTAGCATTAGAAACACCTGTTATTGAATAAATGCAAAACTGATTAATGCCATACTCAACATTCAAGGCAAAGGAGTAACATCTCTATGGAGCCCAAGGATACATTGAGTAAGATGCTCAAATGTAAATTTGCATATCTTCAACAGTTGCAATAAAATGTCCTAAATTTCATCATCATTTGCATCCAGATGGTCAGACCCATAACAGGGAGACCCATGAGCCAACGGTCCACTTCAGTCCAAGAGATGATCTGAGGAATACATTTAGATTATATGAATGCACCAATATAAACTCATGAGTCACCTTCAGTCTGTAAGTGGTTTCTATACAATGGATCATCGTCTGTCAACAAGCACCACTAAACAAAACTATATTACTACTACATAGTTTAATAATATTGTGTCTATGGTGCGTCTTATTGGAGGAAAATTGCATTGTGTTGCTCCGCTGTCAGCTGCCTCCTTAAGCCTCCTGAACAGACCTTGACCGATGGTTTAACATTTGTCAAGGACAAACTCGTTACAATCTGGAGGCAGGCCAGAACAGGACTTTTATGACTTTGCAAACATTTCATCAGAGTCTATTCAATTACAGCATTTGTGAGGCCTGGTCTGACTCTGTAACCTTCTGCTTTTGAGTACAGTAACATGAATCTAAAGCACAATACATTGCTTTGTTCCGAAGTATATTTGTAGTGTAATAAAGGATTGCCCAATAATAAAGGATAAATGTGTGAATGAAACAAAACACAACTTCAAGTGTGTTTTTGATGAGAAAACAACATTGTAACATCACTTAAACCTCACAAGAGTCAATTGTGTGTAAATAATTCATATAGTAAATCAAGAATAAAGGACATGTTTGTTGTAATGAATATGGAACAGTGCATATTCATTAACATGTGTCATTGCTGCAGGCTAGTTTTCATCTCTACTGTCATTTGTAGTTGAATGGTAAGAAAAAGGGACAAAACTACAAACCAATTTAATATATGATGTGATGTTTGACTGTTTTGACTAAAGGTGGGTTTCACATTACACCACAACAGCCTAGGAGCCCTATAGTTTAAAACGGAGCTGGAGGACAGGTTAGAATTAAGTGGTAGATTTGTTGACCTGGTCTATTATTCAAATCTCTGTAATTGCTGGGCCTATCACGTGAAACAGAACCTCGTCTTCTCAAAAAAAAAAAAAAAAAAAAAGTTTAATTACCTTTTCCCAGCAGTTATGGAAGATATTTTTTTCCATTATATTTGGAATTTCTCATTCTGAATTTTTTAACACTGAAAAAAGATGCCTGAATATTTTTTATTATGAATTTTAGTTGCTGAAATTTCAAGTCTACTTTTTCAATATGCTTCAGTATGTTAAAATGTCAAAATTCAGAGCGTAAAATTCACAGTGAAATATTTCACAACTAAGATCCAAGATGCCAAGGCAGAAGCAATTGATCTTGTGTCTCTGGATTCTGACTGTTGAATTTGAGGGCTTGAACATATTTGTGCTGAATATTTAAAAGGTGATTTTTTTTAATATTGACTTTTAAAAACATATATATTGAACTTTAAACACAATGAACACTTAAAATTTCTGCAACTAAAGTTCAGAATCTAAATTATTCACACATGTTTATTCAGAGTTTTAAAAAAAAATCAAAGTGAGAAATTCAGTGGTATGTAAAATTCAAAATCTAATGGAACCTTCTATAATAGTAATTTTACAGTCCAGTTTTTAATCCAGTTATATTGGCCCAAGCCCCAGAACATGAACACAACCTGTACTATTGTGTCTAAAACAGAGGAAAGACACATTTAGGTTGACCTGTGTCTGTCACGGTGTCCCCCACACCCCTCCTCGTTTCTCTCTCTCTCTCTCTCTCTCTCTCTCTCTGGACTTTCCCGACAGCCCTGAACTAAAGGTGACCTCTCCTACGTGAAGTGTGTCGTGGATGTATTGTACATGTAGTGCTGAGCGTTTCTGGAAAAATATCAGGCAGGCAGACAGGTACTGCAAGTCCAAATTGATCAGAGATGGGGACTTGCAAGCTGTGACTTGGACTCGAGTCAGACTTAAGTCACTATTTTTAGGACTTGAGACTTGACTTGATACGCGACTTGAAGGTCAGTGACTTGGGACTTCACTTGGACTAAAGGCCTGTGACTTGAGAAGACTTGGGAAGCACTTTTAAATCTGAATTCTTTCTGTTCTGACTATAATGATTCACATCTTAAAAGTCATATAAATTGCAAAAATCTAAGCTATATTTGTTACTTTGGCTTAAAAACTTGAAATTACTTGAAGCTCAAAGCAGACGACTTGGACTGGACTTAGACTTATGGGCCAGTGATTCGAGGTTTGACTTGGACTTGCCTGTTTTTGACTTGGGACTTGACTCAGACTTGAGGTCAAAGACTTGAGACTTACTCGAGACTTGAAAAACAACGATTTGGTCCCACCTCTAAATCTGATTTGCGATTTTTGTTTTGATAATTGTATTTTGTTCAAAGTTCACATTTTAAACATGATCAGAAGAAGTGATGTTTGAGAAGACTGAAATATGATTGCTTAACCCTAAACTAATCCAGGAATCCCATGCATTTCAGAACAGGTTTTTACAGGAAAAGGCATGATAATTTGTTGTTTGGAAATTATGTTTGCCTGTCTAAATAACTGCAGCCCTAATGTATAGCCAGTGTTATTTAAACAAAGAGATAAGGTCTGTATGTGGGTGGGGACTGGCCTAGATTCCTCTCTATTTTGAGCCAAAACTGCAAACACAAACTATATAGGCTCTGTACATGTGTGTGGAGGGGGGATGTGGTACACCTGTTACTAGAGATAGAAAGAAATTGTTTTTTTTGGTTTTTTTTCATGGGCGATATCATTTCTTTTAGAATACAGAGCTGAAGATACCAATATGTGGGTCCAATTATGTAATTATTTTCCCCAAATTACATGACTTAAAATGACTATAAACCCAATTCCTATCTATAGCGCCCACAATTTTCCACAGTATGCCATTAAACTTTATCTCCACAGAGACAAAAAGGGGTCACCAGCGGGCCAAGTTACGGGTTAGATCTGTGCAAAGGTGACCCTGCACACCGTGAGAACATGTTTTTCAAGATATTTTTGACAAATAAAAGCACATGTAATTGAATAAATATTAGATATATCTGTTTTAAAGCAGAGGTCTAAAACCTTTTGCATCTTGTGAACTACCTTCACAAAATGAAAACGCTGGAGAGATACTAATTTTAGCAGTTGCAAAAAAATCGATATAAGAGGTCAAGCTTTAGATGTTGTACAGTTAGATGCCTATAAAACATACACCATTATCATTTTATTAGTGCATAATGTTCAAAATACCACATTTACAATGGTAATTAATAGGGATGTAACGTTATCCAAGTCTCTCAATATGTTACATCCACGATTTGTATCTTATGGTGCGATATTTATTGCGATATTTTGTGGAGACTAAAAAAACAGTGAATATGCTACTTTTTCCTCTTAAAACGCCTTGACAAGACTTTGGTTCTGTCATAATCCAAATAATTAAGATAAAAAAATTGCTTATAACAGTTATTTCTTCATGCAGTCTGCAATGATGGTTTTTAGGTTTTATATTGCTGCACTAGAATTATTCATTTAATCAAAGAGACTTGCAATTTGATCTGGCACAGAGCATCCTTTGTCTCTGAAATTAATGTTTAAATAAGTAAAATAAATAAATAAATAAATAAACTAAATATAATGTGACAGCCCACGATATTATTATTGTGAGACTTTTGACGATACAATATCACGATATTTTGGTTATTGTGACCCCTAGTAATTAATTAAATTTGAGTTATTCAGTACAATATATAATTCAGAAATCCCTTTGCAATCTAATTATAAGGAGGTGGAGATCTACAGGTATGGAGACCCCGGTTTAAAGTCATATAGTGTAACATTCCTGTCAAAGCAATAGTATTTCCATGAAAAATCTACATACTGCACCTTTACCTACTCTTTTATATATGTTACTGTACTGCAAACAAATTTTAAAAAGTTCCCCATGAATACAACTTCAAATGCACAGTTTATATTTCATTATCAATATCATCCATATCTATATCTGGACAAGCCTAAGTATAGCATAGAGAGACACACCCTAGTCTCTCCTCCTCCTCCTCCTTCGTCTCGTTAGGCCAATTAAGACATAAGCAGTTTCACTTCACATGAATCAGAGTCTGGAGCCAGATCTGAGTGGACAGCAGCCGATTGCCCTCCAGTCCTCACACTGCAGTGGACCAAAGATCTCATGCTAATGGCTGATTCACAAAACACACTGTAATTACATCAGCGGGGCACGGTTGTGGTGAGTGTAATGAGTGATGATACTGATCACTAGTCAATTTTATTTTATGTGTTTGAGTAAAATGCATCTTGTCCCAGTACAGATATATTGTATAAGTAGCTGTTGAGGTCAAAATATGTATCTAATTATAAAGCGTTTTTCAGTCTAATAATGAATTATGGAAGAGTGTGGTAGCATGCTAGTTGCTGTCAGCATTCCCGAGATGGCAAAACTCCGCACTAGTCTCTGAAAGCTGTGAAAAGCACTTACAGAATTGTCGCAGTGAATAATTAGGATGCTCGGAATGCATGAGGTAAGTGAGGAATAACTCCGGACCACCAATTTAAAATGAAGCAGTTCTGTTTTTCATGTTTATAAGGCAGTAAAAAACAGGTACAGCGCCTTTAACTAGTCTCTTAACACGCAGATGGTGTGAGCTCCGTGGGTCAGAGACTGGTGTGGACTCTGCAGCTGTGTTGTGGCTACTTGTGTAATTGTGTTCTCAAAGACAGGCAGGGATCCTCCTCGACAAACGGCAACAACAACAGAAGAGCAGATGACTAAAGCCCTGAGCCAGCTCTGCATCCCCTGGCACTGCCCCCTCCCCCCCTCACCACCGCGGAGAGGCAGAATCCACCCCTCAGGCCATCAGGGAGCCAGCTCAACCCAAGGAGCGCAGGGAGAGAGGGAGGGGGTGGGAGAGAGATGGAGGGGAGCAACCAAGCAGAACTGAGCTACACATCTGCAGAGCTGCACTGTCAACGCCACGGCACTCCAGAGGCACAAAGGGAAGCACTGAGCGTCATCTGTCTGAAGAGAGAGGAGAGAGAGAGAGGAGAAACAGGAGAGAAAGAGAGAGGAAGAGGAGAGAGAGAGCGGCCGTGTGTTTATACCGACAGCTGCAGTGGCGGAGGTACCAGCAACTGGCCTCCTGCAAAGTCCTGTGCACCAGGAGCAGGGTCCAGATGGCTCCAGAGTGTGTGTGACAGGCAGCTCTCATTTACTCTGTGCACATATATGTCATGCTCCAGCGCAGTGGGAGTATTATACTGGACATCCCAGCTCAGTGCTCCAGTCACTGACAGGCCTGACACGGCTCATTAATCTGTGTATGTGCTCCAATGCAACAAATCCTCTGCACGTCCTCACAGTGGAGGTCCTCACAGTGGAGGTCCTCACAGTGGAGATCCTCACAGTGGAGGTCCTCACAGTGGAGGTCCTCACAGTGGAGGTTATCACATTGGAGATTCTCACAGTGCATCTCCTCTCTGTCCTGGTCATCACAGTTCATGCCCTCACAGTTCATGCCCTCACAGTTCAGGCCCTCACAGTGCAGGTCCTCGCAGTGCAGGGCCTCACTGTGCAGGTCCTCACGGTTCAGGCCCTCACAGTGCTGGTCCTCACAGTGCAGGTCCTCATAGTTTAGGTCCTGACTATGCAGGTCCTCACTCAGGTCCTCACAGTGCAGGCCCTCACAGAGCAGGTCCTGACAGTGCAGGTCCTCACACTGCAGGTCATCACTCAGGCCCTCACAGTGCTGATCCTCACAATGCAGGTCCTCTCAGTGCTGGTCCTCTACAGCCTATTTTCCTTTGGCATGGTTCATTTGTTCTATTTGATGCGGGTCCCTCCAGCCGAGTAGAGTCTCCATTCTCCGTCTCTGGATCCAGGGGCAGGGCTCTGCTGCGTGAGCAACTGTTGCCACCCAAACGTAACTCATGTTTTCTTAATAAATTAAATCAAAATTGTACCTGAATTATTCTCTTAATCGTAAAGCTAATTTCAGTGGTTTATCACAAGACGAATTCAGCATTTGGTGAGAGATTTTTATTCTCTGTTTATATCTGCTGTCGGCGTTCTCTCTAATCTAATCAACTTGTTTGGTTGTTTTAGCCATGTCTTAGCTAAAATGATTTGGGAGTTGTGGGCGATACCCCTCTGACAGCTAGTGCCCCCCAGGGTCCCGTTTGGACCCTCTTTTGGACCATATCAATCGACTCCAGAGTGAACCAATGGAAATGAGGCTCTGAGCAGGTCTCCTCTGTGCAGGCTCTCACTCAGGACAGCAGGTGGCCAGTGCTCACACAGTTAGAGGCTGAGGCTCTGGTGCAAACTGTGGTAAGAATCCACAGGCCACAGAGTCTTGGCACAACTTCAGCATCCTCACCCAGACACTCCCAAACAAACAGCATAATGGCCTGATAAATTTATAATGAACACTACGTGATAGAGGAAGCGCTTTCTGCAGTAGTGAGACACGAGAGATATGCCCAAAAATAATGGCCAATCCCTAAACTGAACTCACAAAAAAACACAACATCTTCTCTTGAGGATCAGGTCAGTGAGATCATCTGGGACATTCTCACACTCTGTCACTCTCTGTGTATATCTTTAACAGCTCTAAGTTTGATTTCAAACCTCACGCTGCGCCTGAGTCATGTTGTTTACTGAAGCGCTTGTCATCACGAGCCCACACGCACAGGCCTCTTATTTCTGATTTGCTACACACTTTGAAATCTCACACAAATACAACTACTCCACAAAGCCCTATACGCCAAGGATCATTTTACTACATATTATCAGCCGCACGGCTCTCCAGCTGCTATCGGGTGACAGGCTGAATTGTAATGGCACATGGACAGTGAGGCAGTAAACCTGGATGAATGTGCAGCCATATCATGCTACGGTGGAGTCCTTGGATCCCTCTCTCACACACACGCACACACACACGCACACACACATGCGCACACACTTGTTCCATGCTTCTTGGGAATATTACATTGACTTAGATTCATTTCCTGGAGAGTGAACCTTAATCTAAACCCTAACTTTAAAGGATACATTTTATGGATTATTTGAATTTTGCATTGGCCTTTAGGTACATTTACTTTGGCACTTTGTATTTTAGAATGTAGAGAAAAATCCCGTACATCGTCTTTCTTGTAAATTGTAAGATTTATATGTTTCGGCACTGAAACGTTGCACGATTCGTCCTAATAAATCTCACAATTTGCTAGTAAAACGGTGTGTGTGGGATTTTTCTCTATGTTCTTGGGCTGCTCCCTCTCCTCCAACGCACCCATCTCAAGTAACTGATGTGTGAAGTTCACATTCTTTTGTATTTTAGAATGTAAAATAATGGCTCATTAAAGAAACACACATTATTTCTGGCAATAAAACTGTGTAGTGTTTCTGTGACGCAACAATCCAACGCAACAATTTCAAAATGAGAGATGTTTTATAGAGGATTACTGAATGATGCAAAATGTTATAACATATCTAAAAGCTCAAAACAGTAAATTTTGCTTAATTTTAGCTCATTGAACACACGTCTGAACTTTAATCCATGTCATTGTAATAACTGATTTATGTCATGGGGACAGACCAGATTTCGGAGACATTAGATTGACTTACATTAATTTCCTAGACACTGATCCTAACCTTCTGTCACCACTAACCTTGACCTACACCCTACAACCTTAATTAACACATATCCTAACTTTAAATCATATTGCTGATGTATAAAAAATGATTTACGAACTGATTTTTGTCCTCATAAGGCAGGCAGGTCCCCGTGTTGTGAGTGTGTGTACAGATTTGAGGCCCCATAATGTCATAAATATACCCCCCCACACACATGCACACGCACACTTCTCTGACGTGAGCTCCAGGTCGTGGGTCTCCACTCAGAGGCACTACATCACCGCAGCGATCACCTTGAGTGTGTTCCTGTGGCCCCTGCTTCTCTGCTCTGGACAGAGGCCAATCCCTCAGCTTCCTGCTCACAGTCAGACTCACAGCCCATCTGCGACGGCACAGCGCGGCGGCCTAAAGGGCACTCCGCTCAAAGGAAAAGGTGCACGCTGTAACTTTTCTAGAGGATGATATTGCTTTGCCTGGAACCTGGAGTGTTCTGTTGCACATATTGGAATTAAGGGACACCACCAGGCCAAGGTATAGGTCAGATCTATGGAGAGGCCAGGACACTCATGTTACAGATACTATGTTATTCAATGCATTTTTGGACCATTTAACACCTGTAATTGAACAAAAGCCAGATAAACAGGTTTAATGCCATACTGTGGAACATTTTGGGAAAGAAAAGCAATAATAGCTCAATGGAGACAAGCAACATCGCAAATCCTCAACCCGAAAAGTTACATGAATCTTTAAAAGAAGCGTGTAGGTATTGAAATGTCATAAAAGTTCCCCATTTTCTCCCTGTTACAACCCAGTGCTATGGACAAAGGAAAGTAACAAAAACAAGATGTGATGAAGTATTAATTCGCTTTTATAAAGTAAATGTAAGTTAAATTAGAAAAAATGTGTTTTACATAAGATAAATCAAAAATTCCAAATACAAATAAACAATACCTCTAATGGGGTAAGTATAAATCAAAGAAAACACAAATGCCCAAAGGCCAAGTCAAACTGGCGATTACAGTAAATAACAGGTCAATAACAACCCCTAGAGTCATAATAAACAAATCGCAATGGCAATGGGAGGCAACTAATGACACGTCTATCAATGAGAGTGGCAATGGGATGGGATGTGAAGGAAGGGGATTGGAGGAGCACGACGTCAATCCTCCAACCACAGCACGACGGACGTCAGAGCGAGCCCAAGAGCGACAGGACCACACCCCACCAATCAGGGGCCAGGTACCACACAGCACATGCAAATATGGAAGCGGTAAAACAAACAAGGAGCGCCGGACGAGGCTTTACTGATTACCATAATGTTGTTATTCATAATTACAAAAAAGCACTGGACATGACGGCTAAGTTCTTTGTATATAGTGTTTTGGTTTTCAATCAGAAAGCAGTATTACAGGCTCACATTTTTGCCATTTCAATTTCTCATTTGGATGGCAAAAACTTGAAATAAAACAAACCAGAATAAACCAGTTGCCTTGCAGGTCCTAACTAACAAACTATTTGAAATTTGGACAAAATGCGAAACAGTCAAGCAGATTAACCAGCGTACAGAGGAAACAAGCACATGGATAACTGTGCCAAATTGCCCCCTATCCCTCCTTTAAAAAAAAAAAAAAAAAAAAAAAAAAAAACAGCACAAAAAAGAGAAACCTTGGAACGAACCACAGCGAGAGCCACTCCACACGGGAAATAAAGGAACAAGGGAATTCCTCTTTAAAGACAACAACAAGAGCAGAAACAGGAAACAGTAGTGCCAAACAGTTCCCACAAGAAAAAACATCATGAACCTATTTTCAAGTTCACTTCAAATTATGAGTTTAAAGGATTTAGAGAAAAGTACATTCTTTTTGACATTTAAATTCTTTATAGACTAATACAAACACTTGGAATTTGCCTTTTAATCAATATAAATTATAGTAGTCGACTTTCATTTTAAGCAGTTTACCTTGCAGTTAGGAAAGCGTCAAACGAGGACATGTCAGGGTACGCTAGGAGGCATTTTCAATATTGTAGCAAGCCCAAGGTAAAATTTTCAAAAGAACCGTGTCTGAGTGAGTGATAGAGACGTTTAAGGCCACCAACATGAAAAGACAGAACCAACTGCAGAGATAGTTAATGTGTTTTATAACAGCAGCACTGGATTCAACAAATACTGGCACCAAATTCTAGGAATAATTTCAAGCTATTACTGCTCCACATGCCACCGTCAAGACAGTGGCTGTGGCAGAGGCGCTCAAAGTTTTCACAACAAGTACTACTAAAGAAAAGATTTGGCTTTCCGAGTACCACCAGAGCCAAACCAGGTCCATAACAGGACTATTCCGGGTCTAATCTAGGTTTAAAGTGGACTACATCAATTCCAGTGTAGTTCTAAACAAGTAATGATCCAAAGGAGGACAATAAAATGGAAATAATGAACTCTAAATTAGACAAACGCACAAACTGAAGAGCAAAGAACCACCTGAAGGAGCTTGTGTGCACTACAGTTTGAGAAACTTTTTCAATTTTTCACTCTAACTTTTTTTTTCTCCACTCTAACACCTTTTCATTTTAATGTTTGTAATGTGATGGATGAACTGAGTGTGTCCAAATTTCCACTGTTTTCTATTGGAGATGCTGTTGCTTTTCTTCTTTTCTTGTAATATTTCACAGAATGGCCACCAGGTTAAGTTACAGGTCGTATCTATGGAGAGGCGAGCCTGTTCGCAGTAAGCAATGCATGTTTTTACACAGCAAATTTCTCTGATCTGGCGAAGATTTTATCACTTGTATCAGGTTATTCATCTTGTTTTCAGGTTTACATTGGAAAAAAACAATATGTAGGTAAGTTAAAATGACTTAAATTAAGAACATTTTACTTTATTTGAGTAGATTGATCAATGGAATAAGGACCAATGGAATAAGTATGTTTTTCTTAATTCAATAATTTAGTTTCTTATTTTGTGTGAAAAAAAACAAACAAAAAAACATCTGATTATGGAAGACAACTGGGGTAGGATATTATAAGTTTTTTTTTTTTTTTTTTTTTTTTTAACTTCATCCTACTCTTTTTGAGCACCAGGGCCCAAATATGTACATATCCATGTTTTTGTTTTGTTTTTTTGTTAGTGTTGTTGATTTTGTTACCTTGCTCAAACAAATAAATAAATAAATACAAATATTTTGAGTGTAAAAAGTTGTTGTTTTTCATTTTTTTTAGTGTAGCAAAATGTATTTCCATATTTTAAGCACAAAAAGTCATGTTCCATTGGCAGATAATTTTACTTACAAGTGAAATTTACTCAAATCATGATAAGACTTTCTGAATTCAAGTCATCTTAACTTGACTAGATTTAGTTTTATCTACTGAACTGTTTAATTCTACTCAAGAGGTAGTTTATTTTAGGATAACTTGATAACTTGTCAAGTAAAATTATCTTGCTGCATGGACAGATAATTTCATTTTAAGTCATATTCTGATAGATTTAAGTGTTTATATCTAAACATTTTTTGCTTTTTTGCAGTGTAAGATGTGCAAGTTTAATGCCATACTGTGGGATATTCCAGGGAAACAATAACATCCCTGAGCATGTGGCAGATCCTCACTGGAAATGATACATAGAGCAATAATTTCAGTTGATTTTAAGACGGAAAGCTTGACACAAAAGTAATCTTATTCTTTCAGAAATATGTTGTGTACTGTGTAGTGGTGCTGGTGACTCATACCTTCTTTTGCCAAATACAGTACATCTCTGTGGACATTGCCTCCTGAATCAAACAACATGGAGGATTTTTCTATAGCATTTGTATCATGGCGTAGATTTCTGAGCTCCTTATGGCGTTATGTCTATAGTGAACTCGCACTGCGCCATAGCTATGAAGTGATTTTTTATTTAGTAAGTGTAGAGTCAGCACTGATGCCATTTAAAATATTACTCTGTATTCGTGTATCGTTCGTTCATCCATTTTTCAAATTAAAACCAAAAATAAGAATATGAAAAAAATAAATAAAAAGTTCTTCATTATTTGTCTCCAAAACCAAAATGACAGAACGGATAACGATTTGTTTCCCATTACCCAATTCATTTTGCGCTTGCAAATGGACGGACTGAACCAGAACTGAACCAGGACTAGAACAGGACTGAGCAACAGACTGAACCAGGAGGACTAAACCAGGACTGAGCTAGGACTAAAACAAGACTTAAACAGGACTGAACCAGGACTAAAACAGGACTGAACCAAGGACTGAACCAGGAGGACTAAACCAGGACAGAGCTAGGACTAAAACAGGACTAAAACAGGACTGAACCAGGACTAAAACATGACTGAACCAAGGACTAAACCAGGACTAAAACAGGACTGAACCAAGGACTAAACCAGGAGGACTAAACCAAGACTGAGCTAGGGCTAAAACAAGACTAAAACAGGACTAAAACAGGACTAAACCAGGTCTAAACCAGGACTAAACCAGGACTAATCTTGGACTTGAGAGAGAGAGGGACGGAGAGCAACGAGCCCACGGAGCAGGGCACAACCGGGCAACGGATGCACTTAGCCCCATGGGGTGTGGCTCTGTGCAGGTCCTTTCGCCTCTGGTCACCCAACAGTCTACGTGGATGCATCTCTGGGCTCGTCCCGACACTTAGTGCTGCTTCAGTTCTGGTTTAGTTCTGGTTTAGTCCTTGGATCAGTCCTGGTTCAGTCCATATGCAGCACAAAAGTCCGGCACCTCCAGATTTTATTATAGATCCATGGTCAAAGTTGGATGAAACTGGAAACGACCATTATCCGTTTTGCCATTACTCGTTTAAACACAAAAAATTTATCATTATCCGTTTTTTCATTTTGTTTTTGGAGACAAATAACGAACAAAATAGTAGTTTTCTTGTTTTCTTACTTTTGCTTTTATTTTGAAAAACAAATGAACAAATGATACACGGATTTCTCTGAACTGGATAAAGTTTATTCACAGTAAACTGAAGTAGACTATCGTGGACAGAGCTTTGTCCCATATTCACAAACACAGGCCCGTGCTGCAGCTCAAACTGTAGTAGCAGTGAACACAGTGCCCTGAATTGTGATGTGATTAATGTTGGAGCATGAATTCAAGCACAAAGAACGACAAATGGAACAATATGTTATAATAGGCCTTGTTTTGGCATGTTTAGATAAGCCTGGCGCCTAATAACTATAAAACATTTTTCAACAGAGCTTTACCGTAGAGCGATACCTGCTTGTGTCCAGGGTAATTTGCCTAGAATGTTCCAAAATAGGGCATTATCTGGACATTAACTGCATGGAGACAAGCAGGTGATCAGGTTGTAGGTCAGATCTGTGGAGAGGCGAGCCCCTTCGCAATAAGAATGCAGGTTTTTCAATCACTTTTTACAACTTGTCACTAATTCTTAAGGATTTTTTGCACAATAAAACACCTGTAAATAAATAAATGCACAATAGGTTAGTAGGTTTCCATGGAGACAAGTAGTTGACAGACAGACAGATGGACCAGCATAGTTACACAGTGCGCCTTTACTGCACGACTACACACTGAAAAATCAGAATACATTTGTGCAGACACTAACCCCAGTACTTTGCGTCTCCAAATCTGCATTGTATCTGGCGACGGTTTTGACGCAGTTCGATGACTCATGCCCAAACTTTATAAACGAGCTTTAAGTTCGACTGGTCAGCACAGCAATTACAATCTGGTGTTTTTCCCACTGGCTGTAGGTGCATCTGTGCTCATTTACGCACTTACAACCTCTTCTAAACAACAAGCTGCCTCTTTCTGTTTACATGTGCCATGGACATCTTACAGATACAACTTTAGTATCTTGTAATAATTACTGCGAAAGTGAGAGCTACACCAGGATTAAACCAGCTCTTCATTCAACCATATACAGAGCTACAGTGGACAGTAGGGATGTAACAATAATCAAAATATCGCAATATCGTATCATCAAAGGGCTTACAATAATATCGTGGGCTGCCACAATATATTGAATCACAAGTTCCTTTACTTAAACGCATGATTTTATAGTAGCAACAGTTAATAACTACATATCCCATGATTCATTTCAGTGCAGACAACATGAAGAAATATGTTTTTTGCTTTAATTCTTGTGATTATGACAGTAATGATTGATGATGAGTAATGATGGACTAAACCAGACCTAAACCAGGACTAAACCAGGTTTAAACAAGGACTAAACAGACCTAAAGAAGGACTAAACCAGGTCTAAACAAGGACTAAAACAGACCTAAAAAAGGACTAAACCAGGTCCAAACAAGGACTAAAACAGACCTAAACCAGGACTAAACCAGATCTAAACAAGGACTAAAACAGACCTAAAAAAGGACTAAAGCACTTCTAAACAAGGACTAAACAGACCAAAAAATGGCTAGACCAGGTCTAAACAAGGACTAAACCAGACATAAACCAGGACTAAACCAGGACTAAATCTGAAACTACCTCTAAAATAAACCAGTCTAGACTAAACCAAGTCTTAAACCTTTGTAATCCAAAAAATCTATATGCAAGTCATGTTTCCAGTGAGAATGAAGAAATATGAAGAAATATGTTTTTTACTTTAATTCTTGTGATTATGACAGCAATGATTCTCACCAAAGTCTTGTCAAGGTATTTTAAAAGCAAAAAAGTATCATATTTACAGCTCTACACATCTCTCCAAAATATCGCAACAAATATCGTACCGTAAGATGCATATTGTAATAATATCGTACTGGGAGATTTGGATATCGTGGAGTTGAGGGACAAAAAAGAAGGACTATACCAGATCTAAATAAGGACAAAACAGAACTAAAAGAAAACCAGACCAGGACTACACAAATTCTAAAGAAGGACTATACCAGAGAATATCTGAGCAATATAACATTAGGAAACCGAGCTAAACCATGCTTAATGTGGATTCTCGTGAGCTTTAGGTCATGTTATAATGCTGTTACCTCATCAAAAACAGACCCGGAGCTGTGTTTTGTTTCATTCACACATGTTTAAGTAATCCTGGATTATTCAGCTGTCTACATCCGCAAAGCTCAAACTGCTCTGCTCCACTTTGTGATGTCATAGTGGTAGTTTTCAAGTTAACAGCTCATTTTACCTTTCGTTCAGTAGAGATCAGAAAAATTCCAGGGCAAAAATCATCCAAATGATTCTAGTGAAGGTGTATGGAGTTTCAAAACACAGTGGAGCACTTGCTGTATTATCACATGACATCACAAGGTGTAACAGAGTGTTTTCTGTTTAAGAGAAGAACTCAGCCTAAATATGGAGGATTTGTGTGTTAAACATGAGTGAATGAAACTAAACACAACTCCAGGTCTGTTTGTGATGAGGAAACATTATAACTGGGGTATAATGATCCGCAAGTCTCACAATACGATATCGTCATGGTACGATATTTATTGCGATATTGTGGGAAAGCTCACAATATTGTGGGAAAGCTCACGATAAGGGATGTAACAATATCCATCATACAGCAATAACAATAATAACAGCCTTGACAAGACTTAATCCAAAAAAATTAAGACTTAAAAGTGATTAGAACTGTTATTTCTTCTTGTAGTCTGCACTGAAATGGAGCAAAGGATCATGGTCTATGTAGTTCCCTCTGTCTAATTGTTGCACCATAACATAACTGTTATTCGATATATTGTGATGATCCATGATGTTATTGTGAGAACTTTGACGCTACGATATCACGATATTTTGGTTATCGTTACATCCCTAATTATAACATAGATTAAAAAATAGCATAATATAGACCCTTTTAAGTATGAAACTGTACTGGCATTCAGTAATTTTCTCGTGGTTTACAAACACAGATACCTTTGCCATTCACCTATAGGCTCTATTCACACTTACATCACAAACCAGGAAGACGTTTGGAATGCTGTGATGGCAACTTCTGACTATATAACTTATATAACCTACCGACTGTGATAAAACCCACTGAAGTAAATGCAATCAGCCATAAAATGAAGACTGCAAATGTATGTGCTGTTTGGAATCATCTTGAATTTGACGCTCTCGTCTCTTCTAATCGCATGTACCCGGTGCACTCGGAGTTGTGCGTCAGTGGGGAAATTATGAAAACTGAGGTATGGTTGTAATTGTTGATTAGCCGAACATAACGGAACGCTACAATGCATTTTCAAATTTTTCCAAGATTTTGTGAGAGTTACTAGCACGAACAGAGCTGAAAGCTGTCAACGCATGTTTCCAAAAGTGTTCCTGGTTTGTGACGTAAGTGTGAATAGAGCCTCCATCAACAAGTGGATTTAACCAATCACAGTCACGTATAAGACTCTAAAAAACAGTAGATAGATTTAGTTAAAGATAATAAATGGATTGTGATGAAACTGAAATTGTGACCTAGGTTCTACAAAATTTTATATGAATTTTGTCAGGTTTAAAAGAGGATTAAAACCAGGTCTAAACCAGGTCAAAACCAGCTCTGAACTAGGACTACAACAAGAATAAACTAAGCTACACTCAAGTACAAATATTTTTAACGTGGATAATTGTATTTCAAGATTTCTGTGCGCGGCCTTGACTTCACACCGCTTTCATCTTCACAGCACAAAATGCTACATGCTAAGGCTAAATGCTGATGGTGCCGATCGCAGTGAAGCGGCGAAGGACACTGGCAGCTTATTAAAACGTGTTACAACTGTTTATGGTTGATGATCGTGTGGTTGCCATGGAGACCGAAAAACCGAAATGCAGAAGCAAAACGGCATAATGGCTGAATCAGCAACGTGTGAAAGGTCATTTGTGAGTCATTAGTACAAAGAGGACGGTTTGATTAAAATATTTGCAAAAGGCATGATTTTGACCAACAAAAGTCACTTTGAATCTGTTCTACTGCCAAGAAGGAAAGTATTAGACAGTATTACACTTGCTTGTCTCCATGGAGATGTTCTAACGAGTAGCTTCAGTATGCTCAAATGTTCCACGGTATGGCATTAAAGATTTATTCAATAAGGCATTTTATTGCTCAAAATGGGGTTGCCTCTTCACAGATCTGACCTGTTACGTTGCCTGCTTGTCGCCTGCTTGTTTCCATGTTGACAGCGAGGTTTAATGCCATACTGTGTAACATCCAAGGTAAAAAGGTAACCATGGAGACAAGCAGGTGGCATACGCTGCTTCGGAAAGGTAACGTAGTGCAGCTTCAAGTCCTCTTTTATGCCCGAACAAATGGACTATGCCAGAACCAAACCAGAATTTAAATAGTTGTAATCTGGACTAAATTATGGGTCTAAAACAAGTCTAAATGAAGTGTAAAAGAGGATTAAACCAGGTCTAAATCAGGACTAAATCTGAAACTAAACAATCTAGACTAGATTACCTTACTAATTACCTAAATGAGTTTAATCAAAGACTAAAGCAGGTCTAAAGAAGGACTAAAATAGAACTAAACCAGGACTAAATCAAGTCTAAACAAGGACTAAAACAGACCTAAAAAAAAAAAGGACTAAACCAGGTCTAAACAAGGACTAAAACAGACCTAAAAAAGGACTAAAACAGACTTAAAAAGGACTAAACCAGGTCTAAACAAGGACTAAACCAGGTCTAAACGAGGACTAAACCAGGTCTAAACGAGGACTAAAACAGACCTAAAAAAGGACTAAACCAGGTCTAATCAGGGACTAAAACAGACCTAAAAGAAGGACTAAACCAGGTCTAAACAAGGACTAAAACTGGTCTAAACAAGGACTAAAACAGACCTAAAAGAAAGGACTAAACCTGGTATAAACAAGGCTTAAACCAGGTTTAAACAAGGACTAAAACAGACCTAAAAGAAGGACTAACCAGGTCTAAACAAGGATTAAACAGACTTAAACCAGGACTAAATCTGAAACTATCTCTAAAATAAACCAATCTAGACTAAACCAAGTCTTAAACCTTTGTAATCCAGAAAATCTATATGCAAGACGTGTAATACCGATGTTTTTTCTCTGTCTTATGAAGCGAGTTTACCTGCAGCGCTCAGCCTCAAAGAACAAGAATGCATCTATGGGTTTGAGCGCAGCATACAGATAACATACTACAGCAGAGAGGGCAGTGGCCTCTATCACAGCTCCACAGGGACAGGACGGGTCATGTTTCTATGAGCAGACGAATACACCAAGTCTGCACCAGTCCAGTATTGAACCTGACAGCTGCTCAGATGTTTTGCGATGTTTATTGTATGTTAAACGGACAAAACTGGTAACTAAAACCTAATCCAGGCTGAACTAAGTCTTCACTACAACTAAATGCTAAATCAGAACCTGAAACTAGTACCACATTTTTGAACTAAATGAGTCTAATCAAAGACTAAACCAGGTCTAAACAAGAACTAAAACAGATCTAAAGAAGGACTAAAGCAGGTCTAAACAAGGACTAAACCAGATCTAAAGAAGGACTATACCAGACCTAAAGAAGGACCAAACCAGACCTAAAGAAGGACTAAACCAGGTCTAAACAAGGACTAAACCAGGTCTAAACAAGGACTAAACCAAATCTAAAGAAGGACTAAACCAGACCTAAAGAAAGACTAAACCAGGTCTAAAGAAGGACTAAACCAGACCTAAAGAAGGACTAAACCAGGTCTAAACAAGGACTAAACCAGATTTAAAGAATGACTAAACCAGACCTAAAGAAAGACTAAACCAGGTCTAAAGAAGGACTAAACCAGGTCTAAACAATGACTAAACCAGGTCTAAATCAAGGACTAAACCAGATCTAAATAAGCCTAAACCAGGTCTAAACAAGGACTAAAACAGACCTAAAGTAGGACTAAACCAGGTCTAAACAAAGACTAAACAAAGACTAACCCAGGTCTAAACCAAGACTAAATCAGGTCTAATCAAGGACTAAACCAGGTCTAATCAAGGACTAAACCAGACCTTAAACAGGACTAAGCCGGGTCTAAACTAAGGCTGTGTTCACACTTACACACATCAAAAGTGAGACTGAACTGGAACCCAGAACTAAACCAGGACTAAGCAGAACCAAAAGAGGACCAAACCAAGACTACATCAGGACTAAATAGGTAAACCAGTAAGTATAAGACAGAATAAATAAAAGACAACACTTAAGCAGGTCTAAAGAAGGTTAAAACTAGGTAAAAAAAATATATTAATTTAGATTTACCATGAAGAAAGCAGAAGGTATTTAAACTTGTTTTCATAAACCACATGCAAGATTTTGTGGGCAGCTTTAAAACAGAGTGAACAACCAAAGCATATTCGATCCACTATTATTGCAAAATGTAACATAGAAAAATATTAGATTCTTCCTGCTGGGTTTGCGATCGATAAAATGTTTTACAATCAGACTAGTAATCTGATTTTGTCAGTGAGTG
Source organism: Boleophthalmus pectinirostris (assembly GCF_026225935.1). Classification (NCBI taxonomy): domain Eukaryota; kingdom Metazoa; phylum Chordata; class Actinopteri; order Gobiiformes; family Gobiidae; genus Boleophthalmus; species Boleophthalmus pectinirostris. The sequence continues at coordinate 30,627,954 of NW_026571447.1, forward strand.
CTGCTTTTGCAATATAGCCTAAGAGGAAAACTATCACAAGTGAAAAGTCATATACAGCAGATTTTATACTCATTTTTGTCAGTACAAAGTGTGTGCTGTAGCCTCTATCCCCAGCCCCACCAGGGAGGGGAGGGGTCATGTTTCCAGCGCTGTGGACCTGAGCCTGGCAGGACGGACTGCAGCTGAGATGGGCCAATCAATAACGCACATTAAAGCTATTCTAACACAGGATAAACACAACACGCCTTCACTGCTCCTCATGCCATCGCTCAAGGAAAAACAAACTCCCACTGGGTCTAAACAAGCACTAAACCAGGTCTAAACAAGCACTAAACCAGGTCTAAACAAGGACTAAACCAGGACTTAACATGGTATTAACTAGGACTAAACATTGGTCAAAACAAAGACTAAAATAGGGCTAAACTTAGTATAAAATAGAACTGAACAAGGTCTAAACAGGGACTAAACCAGGTCTAAACAAGGACTAAACCAGGACTTAACTTGGTATTAACTAGGACTAAACTGAGTCAAAACAAAGACTAAACTGGGGCTAAACTTAGTATAAGATAGAACTGAACAAGGTCTAAACAAGGACTAAACCAGGACTAAACTTGGTCTAAACTTGGTATTAACTAAGACTAATCAAGGACTAAACTAGGATTAAAGCAAGACTAAACTTGGTATAAAATAGAACTAAACGCAGGTCTAAACAAGGACTAAACCAGGACTCAACTAGTTCTAAACTTGGTATTAACTAGAACTAAATAACTGTGTCAAAACAAAGACTAAACCAGGACTAAACTTGGTCTAAAATAGAACTAAACAAGGTCTAAACAAGGACTAAACCAGAACTAAATTAGGATCACATTAAGACTAAACCAGACCCCAACTAGAACAAACAAGATCAGAAAACCAGAATAAAAGCAAAACTAACACCAAAATAAATCAGGAATCATATACATTTTAATTACAACAAGGATAAACTAGAACTAAACCATATCTAAACCAGGACAACTAAACCAGGTCTAAACAAGGATTAATGCAAGTCTAAACAAGGACTATAACAGGTCTAAATATAGGACTAAATTAAGTTATAATTCAGTCTTAACTAGAAGCAAAACAGGACCTCTGCTGCATCTCATTCAATCACATGAGGAAAAAAAACAAGCGCTGTCTGTCAATATTAGGATAGTACGCAGTGTGGTAACAATAACTGTGATATTGTGGAATCAAAAATATCAAGTGTCTCACAATAATATCTGTTACTATATATTAAATTGCAAGGATTATGTCTATAAATGCATTGTTTTGTTATAGTAGCACAAAACAGAAGAATGTGCGACCAACATAAAGAAATGACTGTTATCAAATGTAAACTATGGCATTTTCTGGAGGAAGATTCGCCACTCGCTTGTAGGTTATAACTTTTCCTGAAATATTACAGAGTATGGCATTAAAGCTTTCTAACTAAAATGTCTTAATCACAAATGAGTGGCAAGAGACAGTTTTTTTTTAATTAATTACACTGCATTTTACTGTGAAATATCCAAAAAGTAAATGCACAATTGTTCAGTCTGATCATTTCTACTTGTGAATGGACACTAGAAACAGCTATATTTAAACAAAAATGCCCCAAAAAATATTCTCCTATAGACTGTTTTGACCTGAATCCCATATTGTTTATTTAATACTATAAAAATACCTTGAAAAACATGCATTCTTACTATAAGTGAGGTCGCAGTGGCCCACAAATCTGACCATACTGAATGATGATGATAAAGCAATGTAACAGTCTCTCCATTAGTAAAGTTACATAGTATACCTTTAATACTTTTAAAATATGACAGATAAGAATAAAAGTATCACCAAAAGGCATAAAGAACACATAGTATTTCAATAATACTGCTATCCTCCACACGATATAGTCATATTGTCTGGTGAAATTAACGTATAACGGGGCAACAATGCAGCTATTGTTTCATGTTTTGTTATTTTCTCTCTGCAGGATTATCCACAGGCGCCTCTCGTGGACCATTATCCTGTCCTGTGTTATTCTCTGTGTTTGTATCGGATGTGTAAATGTTGAGAAGTGTAAACAAAATATTAGGATACTACAACTGCAACTAGAAAACAGATTGCAGAGCTATTCCTGTACACAGAGGAAAACAACGACTTTAACAGCGCGCCAGAGGTCTAACCCCGGCTAAACTTGAACAAAAATAGGATTAAACTAATTCTAAACCCAAGTCTAACCTGGAAGATGAGCAGGAACAAACTAAATAATAAACAAGGACTGTAATCAAAGACTAAACCAGGTCTAAATTAGGACTAACGATCTCCAGAATACTTAAAGAACATAAAATACTTTACAGAAGTAGTTAACATGCCATTCGTTCATAATAATTCAAGGAGTCTAATTTAAGAACCTCCTGAGAATCTTAATTTGAGTCCTGACCCTTAGGTTGGGAATCACTGATATAAACAACAACTTAACCAGAACAGCTATAAAAAAAACAAAAAAAAAACAGGTCTAAACAAGGACTAAAGCCGGGTCTAAATCAGAATTCACCAAAAACCAGAACATGTAGAGCAGGTCTAAGTCTGAACCACAGCAAAATCATAGTCTAAATTACAATTGTTAAGAGAGCTTGTACCTCCCAAGTTCTCTCATCCTACAATAACATTATCTGAAGTGCCTTAATCGCCTCAATTGCCTCTTGCGCTGTTAACAACCTTCGCACTGACAGAGAATGGTCCAAACTTAAACGCCTCAAAGTGACAGGGCGGTCTATAACGCGGCCGGCCCGGGCTGCTCCAGGACGCTCTGTGCTGGTTCCAGTTTGCACCTGCTTCTGCATCTGTGTCATGGAGGACTCCGTCGACTGCACTTAAAATCAGAGATATTTTTAAAATCCCCTTCATCAAAAATTTAACTTTCACTGTTGGGGTGAGGCTTGCATGGGGAAACACGGGAAGCTCTAGAGTGCAAGAATAATCACAACTGAATGAAAATGATGCCCTCTGCAAATGAACAACCCGAAATCCTCTCTCTATAGGGGCTTACTTTGGACAAAACCTGCTAAACTTGTAGTCTGTGCCGTTACAAACATGCTCTGAAATGCATGTGGTTCTGTTAGTTTAGTAGCTCATATTTCAGTTTTCCTTCAAAGGTTAATCGATGTGTTTAAAACGTGCACCGTGAACTGATTCCTGATTGTAAAATTTTAAGTCTCATCACACAATTTTTGAATATCTTTCCCAAAATATTCACCCATATTGAAGAATTCCTGAATCTCTCAATTGTGCCTTATTAAAAATAGTCTAAGCATTCAAATAATAGTCATGCAAAGTACCTCATTTATGCATTTTTCACAGAATGTAAGTCTATTTAAGTTGATTTTAACCTTTCTTGTGTCCTCTTTGCGCTATGCAGTTACACTAAAGTGATAATTAATTCTTGCAGTTTACACCAAAACTGATTTAAGGTGTCATCTATCCGGGCTTCACCTGAAAACTCCTAACCAACCCACGCACCCTCACAGCTTGTATGCCCCTCCCTCTCTCCCTCCCTCTCTCTCTCTCTCTCTTTCTCTCTATTGCTATCCATCCCTGCACTAAAATTCACGCTCTGCTGTTTTGCTGTCTTCTGCATTCTGTAGCCAAATCAAACCAGAACAACCCACTGACAATGACATTATCCCTTATGCTCCGCTGTTTCCTCTCATTTTATTCTATCTCTTTTGGACCACGCGTGCCGGCCTATAAATAAGCCTAGCGTTTCCCTGTTCCGCCTCTCCCCTGCTCCATCCTACTCACACACACACACACACACACACACACACACACACACACACATGCATATACATACTGCCAAACAGCATCATAAATCAAGGGATAGTGGTGGTGAGGAGGGGAGAGAGGGAAGGGGGGGGGGGGGGGGGGGGGGGTGTTTGCTGGCGAGAAGAGGGTAAGGGGGGGGGGGATGCTACAACACTGAAAACACACACGGCACATTAAAAGACATTGACATTTCTCCTGGTCGTGTGCACTCCAGAACCTCCCCGGATCCGTCCGCACTGCAAAAACATACAGAGAAGCTACCACTCTGTTCGCCGGCTGTGTCCTGTCTACCCCCTGCGTTGCCCCCCACCACCAAACACTGCAGCAAAAAAAAAAAAAAAAAAAAAAAAAAAAAAAAGAAATGCAAGAAGAGAAAGAATAAACAGGCACGGGCTTACTCAGTCTCCTGGAGCCTATGCATCCCATGGTGTTCTCACAAAGGCCCTGGATACAAGCTTGAAAGTGTCACCCAAACGCGTAGCATTCTCCTTCTTCCTCCTGCGACTCCTCTTGTCTATCCGTCCTCCGCTCCTCTCTTCCGTGCTCTCCTGCGCTCCCCCCTTTCTCTCTCTCTCTCTCTCTCTCACCTCTCTCTCTCTTCCTCTCTCTCTCCTTCCATCTATCCTTCTCACTCGCTCCGGTGCAGTGTCTTAGAAGAGATCCGGTTAGTAAGTCAGTATGCCTGGGGGAAATAGATTAGAACTAAATAAAGATCTGAAGCATAATTAGCATTAGTTAAAAATTCACATATGTCACGTGATTGGGTTTTGTTATGTTGGAAATGACAGCTACCAGCAATGGCACGTGCAGCGTTTTGGGGCATTTTGGGTTAAAACTGTAATTGAATTAGTGAGAATGACGTTAGATAATTAATATAAGCGCCAAGACGAAATCAAATAAGAGGTTAAAGATGCAATTACAATGGCAGCACGTGAACAGCACAGCCCCTAAAAGATCAATAGCGCAGAGCTGAGTGTCAGGCTTCCATTGTGGCGGAGATCTCTGCACTGGCGTAATGTTTTGTGCAGCTAAAATGGGGGGGTTTCTCTCTGTCTCTCTCTCTCTCTCTTCCCTGCTTCCTCCTCTCCCTCTCTCCTCCTGTCTCTCTCTGTCTCCCTCTTCAGTGTGCGTACAGCCTAACAATGCTCTGCAGCGGTTTTCTCGCACCTCTCCATCACCCCTCCCTCTGCCTCTCTTCTCGCGCCCTCCCTCCTCTCCTCCCTCCCTGGCCCGCCCTCAAAGCGATCGCTCGGGGGACGTGCACGCGCATACGCAAACACTAAACAATCCCCCCAAAAAAAAAAAAAAAAAATTCAGCAGGGCTTTCCTCCACCGTCAGACTGCTGCTGCTGCTGAGTCTCCACCTCTTTCAATGTGTCATCTCTTGGCATGGACCCACCCACAGTTATTCCTCTGCTTTAGATCTGTCTGTTACATGGCTCAATAGTGCTTTCTCGGGGTAATATGTCAAAACACCGCATTCACGGACATGTCCCAGTTGTCGTTTATGTGTTGTGTTGACATATGTAGGGTGATTTAATATACGTTGCAGATGGTGTCAATAGAGCATGAAAGCTAAAATGAACAGTCAGATAATTGGATGTGACTAGACAAACTTGGAACACATGAAACAAAGACAGAAAAAGAAAGAAATGGGGAGTGATTGCTCTGTTGGAATTTGTAATACAAGACTGCATGATATGGAAAAAAATGAATTTGTATCTATTTTTCAATATTGTTTATAGGGCTGCTGCTTGATTATGGATCAGGATTATTCAAACGATTATTTTTTAGTTACACAAGGCATTTATTCAGCATTTCTCTCTCAAAAAACACTTTGTTATTGATAATTTACACAAAACTTTCAAAATTAAAATAAATATAGACTGCAAATATGTACCTTAGAGCAGCTTGGCGACGTATAAAACATAAAATGAATATACTTTGAAGATGAAATCAGGCAGAGGTGAGACCAAGTCGTTGTTTTGCAAGTCTCAGTTAAGTCTCAAGTCTTTGACCTCAAGTCCAAGTCAAGTCCCAAGTCAAATACAGGCAAGTCCAAGTCGAGTCTTGAGTCACTGGCCCATAAGTCCAAGTCAAGTCCAAGTCGTCTGCTTTGAGCTTTAAGTCGTTTCAAGTCTTTAAACCAAAGTAAAAATATATCTTAGATTTTTGCAATTTATGACTTTTAAGATAAATTGTACTTAAAAAATCATCATAAGAGTTGTAGAAATGGTAATTTTTTTCCTTTTAAATGTCTTGACAAGATCTTGTGTGAATGATTACAGTCAGAATAGAAAGAATTCAGATTTAAAAGTGTTTCTCAAGTCTTCTCAAGTCACAGGCCTCAAGTCCAAGTCAAGTCCCAAGTCACTGACCTTCAAGTCCAAGTCGAGTCCCAAATCTTACTCCATTTTATCAAGTCAAGTCTCAAGTCCTAAAAATAGTGACTTAAGTCTGACTTGAGTCCTAGTCATGACTTGCAAGTCCCCACATCTGAAATAAAGCATAGAAAAACATAAATGTATCCAAAATAAACTATATATCCAGCTGTTCTACAATCTCTGTATGTTAAAAATAAAAGAAATATACTTATTTACATAAAAAATATCCTAGCTTTTGTTTCAACTCAATTATATGAGTTTGGAGATCGTTTGACACAAAACAAAATCGCAATCAAAATTCAATTAATTGTGCAGCCTTAATTGTTTATTATACTATATAAATTAATTTGGAAACATACTGTGCCGCTCTGAAAACCTATGCTTATATTTTGCAACTTTAGTGACCCCATGAGGATGAAATTGAAATACCGAACACAAAAAATGACATTACCAGTTACCAGGACAACAAACTAATAATGAAAAAGCTGGCACTTTTCTATGGCGTTTTTTCTGCTGAATGGTTTATGCCACCTGTGAGTCTGACTTTACCTTGAACATTCCACAGTATAGCAAGAAATCTCAGTGGAGACAAGCAGGTGACAAAACCACTCCGAGTCACGGGTCAAATCTGTGGAGGGGCGACCTTGAAATACAATCATGTATAACTGAATAAATGCAGAATGTTACAGAGTGCTGGAACGATTTTAAACACACTTTCTTATATCTAATCTCGTATATCATATCTTATCAGCATTAGTATTCCCTGTGGATCTCGTCTCTGTGGAGCTATATTACATTTCTGTGCTTCGTCCAATTTATTGTTTCAAGCTTGTCCAGCAAATGATGCAAGTCTCGTCCGAACTGTGAGAGAGAAGAGGTCTGTTTGTAAGAGGAGAGAGAGGTCATAGCCACTCTGTTGACTTTTCACCAAGTGGAAATGAGGAGAAAGGGAAAGCCCATCTCAAAACGACAAAAGACTGGGAGGTAGGACTGATTTATGAAAAATATTGACTCGCAATTTTTTCTGACAGTTGACATTTTTAAGATTATTTAGATTCAGTTCGCGGTGCATAATTTAAACACATCCAGGAGCATTATTAACATTTGAGAGAACAATGGATGTGCGAATCTAATAAATAATGCATTTCATGTTTGTGGAGGTCTAAACCACGGTTAACAGAAAAAGACCACATGGAGACACAGAGACATTTACTTCTATTAAGCTCTGTTGTCTTGTGATTTACTTAAAGATACACTGAAACTTGCTGATGGAGGGTCTGCCACTTGCTTGTCTCCATGGAGATGTTATTGACTTGGCCTGGAATGTTCCACAGTATGGCATTAAACCGAAAATGATCGTGCACACACAAAACAAGACACAAGACACGAGAACGAGACGAATACTTTGACATTATCTCCTATAAATAAATATTATTCTCACCGTTTTTGATTTTACTATTTAATAATTTTGCTGTAACACTGCTTTTTATGACGACAGCTTCTCAAAAATTTATCTCACCAGTACTTAACTTTGTATCCAATCCAAACGTAAAAACATGGGGTGATCATTTTTAACATGTGTGCACAAAAAGCCTGATTCATCAGCTGGTTTCACTTCGCGGAAACCGTCTGACCTCGCAGCATTAGGATCCGTTCGCTTGATGGTAGGTGGGTACTTTTTTCGCTGCTATTTGGTCGTGAATGTAATGCTCCGCTAACAGGGCTAACTGGTATATTAACCTTTTCCCAAATCCCGTAGGAAGAAGGGCAATAATGTTTTCCTCTTGATAAAATTCACCAAACATTCTCTTTGTTCTGGCTTTAAATCCTCGATCTCGGTAATCGTTGCCCACACAGAATGTATGTCTTCGTCTACATCCATCTCGACCATTTTGTTTACTGTTGTGTTGAAAGACAAAAGGGACACAGACAGGTGCTTGAGTTTGATGTCATGGCTTCACAGCTCTTCGCTGATTGGTCGGTGTGCGGTCTACAACTTCCAGGGTTCTTGCAAACCATCTAGTCTAGTGCAAAATAAAAGAAATAAAATTGAGCAGAGGCACTAGGTGGCGCAAGCCTGGCTACCACAATATGGCATTGAACTAAAACTGATCATGCACTCAAGACGAGATGAGACATGAGAACGAAACAAGACAAGATTTTGAAATTATTTACTATAAATAAATTGGGCAATCAAGTTCCCAATTATATTCTCACTGTTTTTGGTTATACTTTATTTAATATTGTTGCTGTAGCACTGATTTTTGAGAATATAGCTTTTCAAAACATTTATCTCGCTAGTACTTAACTTTGTATCCAATCCAAATGTAAAAACATAGGGGAAAATCTCATAAGATCATTTTCATCATCTGATTTCACATCGCGGAAACCATCTGGCCTCACAGCATTAGGATTCAATCACTCGACAGTAGGCAGGTACTTTTTCAATTAACCAATCGCTGCTATTTGGTCATGACGTATGTAATGCTCCACTAATGGGGCTAACGGGTATATTAAGCTTTTCCCAAATCCCGTAGGAAGAAGGGCAATAACGTCTTTCCCCTTGATAAAATTCACCAAACATTCTCTTTGTTCCGGCTTTAAATCCTCGATCTCGGGAATCGTTGCCAACACAGAATGTATGGCTCCGTCTACATCCATCTCAACAGCTTTGTTTACTGTTGTGTACTGTGCTGTACCACAAAAAGGGACCCAGACAGGCACTTCACGGCTCTTCAGTGATTGGCCGGTGTGCGGTCTACAACTTCCGTGGTTCTTGCAAACCGTCTAGTGTATTCTGACTCCTGACCTAGTCGCTGTAGAGAAATGAAATTGAGCAGAGGCACTAGGTGGCGCCAGCCTGGGTACCACAGTATGGCATTAAACCAAAACTGATCATGCACTCACAAGACGAGACGAGACACGAGAACAAGACAAGGCAAGATTTTGACATTATTTACTATAAATAAATTGTGCAATCAAGTTCCCAATTTTATTCTCACCACTTTTAATTTCACTTTATTTAATATTGTTGCTGTAACACTGCTTTTTCTGACTACAGCTTGTCAAAAAATGTATCTTGCCAGTACTTAAATTTGTATCCAATCTAAATGTATAAACATCAGAAAAAATCTCACGAGATCATTTTTAACGTGTGTGCACGATCTTGTGGCAAATTGGTCTCATGAGATCTTATGGCACAAGATCTTCTCCCATCCCTAATAAACTGTATAATGAACATAGATGACCCTCTAGCCACCGTGTTCCAGATAGAAAATGAACACGGGGACGCTTCCAGCTCCATCAACTCAAATTCACTTCACAATAAAAAATCATTACCTCTCTCTCTTTAACTGCTGTAGTGAGCTTTGTAATTTTGGTCTTAAAATGTTCGTATTAACCCGCTTTGCATGATCCTGGGGTTTTTATTTCACTATTTTGTATGTAAATAAACAAAATAATGTAAATACTATTCCTAATATGGAACTAGACTCCAAATTTGTTCTTCTTGAGCTTCATTTGACTGGAGCTCCCTTAGTCCACTTCTTTATACAGTCTATGGTAAGAATGCATCTCTTTCAAGGTATTTTTAAGCAACAGAAGCCTGAAATAAAAAAAAAAAACATGATAAATAAGTTTAATGCCGTACTGTGTGGAACATCCCAAGTAATTTAAACATCTTCATGAACTAACTAGGCCGCAGACCCTTCACTAGAAAAGTTACATATTACAGCTTTAATTCACTATTCAGACTGTGATTTCAATTAGTCTTGCAGCCCCACTTGGACAGATGGACGGCGAGCTAAGGAACAGTTGAGTCACAGGCAGGAGATGAAGGGGGAACAGCACGGCAGGAATTTTAAAATATCAACACTTGGCCGGAGACTTCAAAAGGTTCCACAATTAAAATGATAAACGGGCTCCAAGTCTGTTTAAATGGAGATATAATGTGTCCAGACCTAACAAATCATACCTAATCCAGCTGATCCTCGCTTTGTAGTTTATATATAGACTGAACTCTCGCGCCTGAGCTCCCACTGGGCCAGCGAGTCGAGGTAGACTGCCGCAGGGGTCAGCTTCACTTGATGCTGTTGAACCAAAAAAAGAAAGTGTCTAATGAGATGTGTAATTAAGGCTAAGACACAGACGCACAATGTGTTTTATGTACACACGATAATAAACAGGTTCCATTCATGACATTATGGGATTTGATGTAATAATTTTAGATGGAGGAAAAGGGGTCATATAAATCTATGCACAATTCATGGTACATATGTTGAATTTTTGGGGTTTGGTTTGTGTCATATTAATCTTGTGGCCTTTCAATTGATAACGGACATGTTTTGTGCCTAAATATTATCACAACTAGGGCTAAGTATCATAAAGAAATTGCCGATACGATACATACTTCGATACACAGACCACGATACCATACATATCACAATACAGCGAACTTTCAATTCGACATGATTCGATATGGTTAATTAAAAATAATGGTTAAATCAAGTCTTTGTTAAACCACTTCTTGTGCAAAGTTAATATAAAACACACCCATTTTAACCTATCTAAACTAAATCTAAACAGTGAAAATGTCAAATGTGTCCCATAAAAAAGTTTTCTTCCTCTAAACAGGCAACAAAACTTTAGCCCTGTAACAAAATAATATGATAAAATATACCAAAAAATACTCTTGGCTATATATCGGTACCCATTATTCCCACATTAAACAATATGATATATCGATATTTCAATATTTTTGCGCATCGGTTTTGGAAAACATTGTGAAAAAAAAAATCTGTTGCACTCATAGACTGTATAAAGAAGTGAGCTAAGGGAGTGTGACGTCATATAAAGCGTTCGTTCTCCAGTCAAATGAAGCTCATCGAGGTTTGCGCTTATAGGGGTGAATTTCGGACCACAAATATCTGAGCATCCAAAGACCAAATTAGGAGTGATGCCCCTTCCTGCAGCTGTTATAAAAATAGGAGTATCATGTAGAGCAGGTTAATGCGAACATTTTAAGACCAACATAACAAGTCTGACAGCAGCAGTTAAAGAGAGAGTTTTTCAATAGAAAGTGAACTGGAGTTGATGGAGACGGAAGTGTGCCTGTGCTCACTTCCTATATGTAGTGAGGCAGCTAGCGGGTTTGCCATGCCCATTTATATACAATGTATGAGTGCACTAAGTCAATTTTCAAAGCCATCCGTGTGGAGATGTTACTCCCTGTAATGTTCCACAGTATGGAAGCTTATGCATCTTGCACATATTCAATTCTAGATGTTTTTATTGTGCCACATGCTTGTCTCCACAGAGAAGCAATAACATTTCCATGGAGACAAACAGAGAAGTTACATATTACACCTTTAATTTGTGATGACTGACACATTTAACATTAGGTATTTTTTTGTTTAATCTATATAGGTCCAGTAATTACAGAAAAATTAAACATAAAACAGGTCAAAATCTGCTTTGACAGTCAAAAGTAAAAATCAGCCGTAGAAATCTGACTTGTCCTCCAGCTCATTTTCAGACAAATAACATAACATATTGTGATGTCAAGAGAACTTGTACAGATAATAAATCTTACCATTGTTGTAAATATTGATGTATTTAACAGTTCGATTCTCAGTCAATACAAGCCTCATGGACACTCTGCATCTGCGACAAAGGCAAGACAAGGTCAAACCGGCACACACGCACAGAGCTGTACACAGAATATTTTAAACACCCTGGTTCATTATATAGAGGCATTTAAGTCTTGGTTTAGTCCTGGCCCTGTCCTGGTTTAGTTGTGGATAATTGCTGGTTGATTTCCTGGTCTGAATATGGCCCTGCTTTATTAAAGTATAATCCAGGGTTTTTAATTGGTGACCGTGGGGCAGTGGGTTAAGCGGTTAACCACTAACCAGAAGCTTGTATAAATTTCTCTAGGGTTCTTCCCTGATTTATGTATCTTATTTATTTATTTATTGGTTTAGTCTGATTAATCAGGTCCCGGTTTGCAATCTAATGGTTTCATAATTTTTTTTTTGCTGTCAGCAGTTCACCAACAACAATCCTTCACTTTATTTATTAAAATATCTTTACTAGGCAACACACACAGCTTCTTCCATGTTGAGACCCATTCGCTGCATTGTTTCTTCAGTGAGGTACAGTATATCTACAATGTAGAACTAAACACATTGACCTTGATTGATAATATCATGTTTAGGAGATCAGTGATTTTCATGTACCTGTCACTTTCTGTCAGTCAACTTAAGACAGAAATGCAGACTGCAATTCAAGGACTCTTTGAAATAAACCAGTGTAATGCTGTTCAATCATGAGGATGTATTTTAGACAAATCAGTTGTGTCATTTCATTTTTTATACTACATCTGTTCTGACAACATTTTGATACAGGAATTTGTTAAAGGATTAATACATTCCCAAAGGCCGCAATGATGTAAGACGACTCACATAAGGAAGCAAGGTAGATAGATTATAAAACAAACCTGTGATTGAATAAAAGATGGAGCCATTTAATGCCATAATGTGGGACATTCAAGGCAAAGCAATACCTGGGGATAGAGAAGCTTTAATGAATCTAGCAGTCAATGTCTGGACACAAGCCATTAGATTAAAAGATAGGGTTAATACTAGGATTGTCAAAGTATCAAAATTCCGACACTAATCAATAATTGAAACTAGATACTCATTTGAATAGGAATCAATACTAAAAATGTCTCATGCACAGGACAGAAATGAACCTTTCCTGAATAGGTTTAGAATGATCTTGACCTGCATCAGAAAAAGTATTAGAGCACAGAGACTAGTATATGCCCATGGACCACTACCCAAAAAACCTGGACAACTGAGGGATTAATCAGATATAAGACCATATGTTGATATAAAAAGTACTATTATTTAATGTTGAAAATCCCATTCTATTGTTCAAAGAATTTTATTTATTTATTTTTTTATTGTGGTATGGGAATAGGTATTGAATATCAAGTCTATTCTATAGTATCGAAATCAAGTTTGAAATTTGAGTATTGTGAGTTAATACCTTGACCTACCTACACTCTCTCTGCTTCTCACGTCCTACTATAAAATATTTCCTTCCAAATTACCAAAGCATTCCTAATCACTGTAAGACACCCTTATCACCATGATTGCATTGTGAATTCTTATGAATGCATTTCCCTTTCTATTCCTGGCAGATAAGAACCCAAAACTCTTGCTAACGCACTGTGCAGCCCTGTGGTGAAACACCAGATGTCATTTTGTGAGGGCTGTGAAATCGAAGCACGTCTTAACCCACTGCACAGAGTCCAGAGGTGGTGGTGAGTGAGTGAGTGAGTGGGCGTTATATGGAAAAGCAAAGGGTTTCAGCTACACTCTATAAGGGAATATCTACATTAGAATGACTTGAAATCACAATCTCAGTGCTGTTTTGAGTAGTTTCGATTAGCGCAGAGTAATTGGATATACTCTCTAGTTCGTTTGTAGAATAGTAATTGGATAGAAACTGTATCTATTATTAACTTTCTAACCAACTATTTATTAATACTGTAAGTTACTGAGAAACATGTCAAGTATTTTCTTGAATCAAGTCTACAAAATGCATTCATGTGGGGCAAAGTTTAGTTAAATTCTGTATTTATAACTCCCTTAAGGCCCTTGTGATGACATGTGGTAATACAAGAAATGCTCCATACACCTTCACTAGAATCATTTGGATAATTTCAGCCTTGGAATTGCTAATCTCTACTGAACAAAAGATAAAACGTAGCTGTCAACTTGAAAACTACCCCGGAGGAAAAGAGCATTTTGAGCTTTGGCGATATAGACAGACTAATAATAAAGGATTACTCAAACATGTGTGAATGAAACAAAACACAACTCCACGTCTGTTTTTGGTTCTAGTTTTTGGTATGTTCAATTTTGCATAATATAGGACCTTTAATAAACCCAACCAAATAGATAAATTTAAAAAATGTATTGATGGACAACAGGAAAAAACACAAGAGAAAGATGTTGAAACCAGTCCAGGACCTATAAACTCAAATCTAAACTCAAATTAGGGTTGTTAGTCAGAATTACTCAGAGTACAAATGAAGAATGCATTTGTTGTGATGTGAGGAGGAGGAAGGGGAGGAAGGGGAGGGGTTGTTTTTGAGGAGGAAGAGAAAGGGCGTAGCAGGTGGCGAGGCAGTGAAGAGATATAAATGGTGTTATGAGAATCCGCAGTCTCTAATATGGGCAGAGTGTAATTAGCCTGCTGTAGCCTGTGGTGCATAGAGTTTATGTGCATAGTTAAAGTGTCTCTACTGGATTCCTGTTTTTTCTTACAGTGGCGAAACATTTGCAACTTCCCAATATTCCTCCTTTATTATTTACACAATTCTATCTCTCTTGTTCTATTTGTGATCATAGAGGAGACTATGTTGGCCCCTCATAGTTTAAAATTCTTTCCCACAGTCTAAAAACAACCTTGACGACAAAATTTGACTTTATTGCTCATTGTATTATCATAAACTTACAAAAGAGACAAGACTGGTCAAAAATGCTTTAGATTAATAGGCAGTAAGTGATATTAATACTCCACAAATGTGAATGAGATTAAATAATTCAAAAAAAATCTTTAAAAATAAATAATCTTAACCAAATCTAAGGGCAACACTGGACATTTGTGCCTCCTACTAGACCAGGGACAACCAGAATTTTCTTACAGAATTAATCTTACAAACAACCCACAACCTCAATGCAAAATACAATTGATACCTGCAATAATTTCAGGTTTAAAAATATTGGAAACTCTTCTGATATGCGATTACATATCAGGAGAGTTTACTTTAACTCTTAATTTGACAAAAAAGACAACTAATGTTTAAATCAAATGACAGAAAATAATTATGTACTCTATAGTTTGTTTGTAGAATGGTAATAGGATGGAAACTGTATGGTAAGTCAAAGTGTAAACATATCATTGTACTTTATTTCATGAAGATATCATTAACTTTCTAACCAAATATTAGTACTGTAAGTTACCAAGAAACAATGGCAAGTATTTTCTTGAATAAAGTTTGCAAAATGCATAGAAGAGCAAAGTTTAGTTAAATTCTGTTTTTATAACAATGCAAAATATAAGTGATACCTGCAATAATTTTAAGTTTAAAAATATTACTTTAACTTTTAATTTGACAAGAAACACAACTAATGTTTAATTCAAATGACAGAAAATAATTATGCTTAGAGTCTAGTGTTAGTCTAGATCTTGTCTTATTTACTCATGTTAATCCCAATATGAAAAATGGTTCAGAACCTGGTTTAGTCCTCGTGGTTCAGGTCTGCTTTGGACCTGGTTTAGACGTGGTTGAAAAAGTATGGTGAGGAACACTGACACAATCTCAAAGTGGTGCTATCGTAACAATCGTAATGATATTGGTGGTTTCCAGTTTCTATAATGCAATCATACTCTCAGGTGGGGTGGCAAAGACAGTTTTTCCTATTAATAACATTGTACTTTGCCATGAAATATCCAAAATGTTGAACCAGATCATTTCTATTATTGACTAGACCCAAGAACTCACTGGATTACAATATAACAATCAAAATGTTATCAGTGTAAATTAGCTGACCCTGACCTGCATTTTGGGTCCTCCCTCTGTTTCTACCTGACAATTTTGGTAATTCCTAGACCACCACTGCACTTTTAAACCACTATTTGTGTCACTCACTTAACTCCTCCATCTATCAGGTTTCACATCGCTTTATCTGCACCCTCACAGATCGGCCTGTCTTTTATCTCATCTGCTCCCGAGGATTTGTTTTCTGTCAAGATTGTGAAGACAAGTACAACCCTCAAGGCAGCATTACTCTGGAGAAATGTATTCAGTGACACTGTATGTGGCTGACACCTGCTGGTCTAAACACTTAACTACATCTTAGATTAGATTAAGCTTTCAGCTCCAGATCCATTTCTTTTTTGGGTGCTGAGTGAAAAGAGCGAGACAGTACATTTATTTGATTGATTCCAGTGCCTTAATGTTTTTGCTTTCATATTCATGGGTTTCAGCTTCCTGTTATAGGCAACAGTTTGACGACTTTTCCCCATTCAAAAGATATATTGTTTAAAATTGGTAATCATTATGGCAACTGTCCAACTTTGTCAAAGTGCTATCATTCTCATACTCAAGGATTGGTTGTTTTTAGGTTCTAGAAATCATTAATGTCACAAACTTAAATGGGGTTAAAATAGAGTTTGTCTGCCCAGAACAAACTGTATTTCCATAAGAAATACCAACAAATTAAAGGTGCAGTGTACTAAGTAACTTTGTCTGGATTGTTTCACAGTTTGACATTAAAATTATCAATATTCATGAATAAGAGTGCATGTTTTGTTGTATTGTTACAAAAACAACCATAATAGCACAAATGCAAGTTTCTGCTATATAGTGAAACATTCCAAGTAAAGCAATAACATCTTAATGATAATATAAAACATTAGGGATGTAACAGTAACTGAAATATCATGATATTGTATTGTCAAAGTTCTCACAATAATATCATGGACCATCACAATATATTGAATTACATGCGTCTGCTTAAATTAAGAGTTATGGTGCAGCAATAGCCTAAAAGATACTACATAGACCATGATCCTTTGCTCCATTTCAGTGCAGACTACATGAAGAAATAACAGTTCTAAGCACTTTTAAGTCTTAGTTTTTTGGATTAAGTCTTGTCAAGGCATTTTAAGAGGAAAAAGTAGCCTATTCACAGTTTTGTTACCCTCCACAAAATATCACAATAAATATACTGTGAGATGTATGTCATGAAAATATCGTACAGAGAGATTTGGATATTGTTACATCCCTAATCGTGAGCCTCCCCACCATATCATGAGCTTTCAGACAAAATATCGCAATAAATATCGTACCGTGAGGTTCATACCGTGATGATATCGTATCGTGAGACTTGGAAATCATTACACCCCTATAAAACGTATCTCTGTGTGAGGGAACATGTTAGAGTCATACAGCGTTGTGTCATCTGAAACCAAGCCTCCTAAGTGAAGATAAAGACATTACTGAAATGCATATTAGCCGTATGTGGAAAAAAGAACTAAAGCGTTATAAAAGCATGTTCAAAAGTTCATCTGGAGACATCATGTTGTGAGTGTATATGGATCTGAAAGGGCCAAAGCCTCTGTATAAAGGCAGGTATGACTCATTTCAGCTGTGGGAGGTAAAAAAAGAGAAGCGGAAGGAGAGATAGGAAAGAGCAAATGTGCATGTGTTAGAGGGGACACTGCCTATGTTTCCATGCACACAGAAATCTGATCATTTTCAAATTTGGAGTTATCAGATTATTGAAATGTCATGCAAATAACTCTGACTGAGTAATCTGATTTCTTTCAGATTGTTCACACGTGTGCACACTTTGACAAGGAAAATGATGCGGAAAAAAGGCAAACTAATCTGGCAAAGACAAACATGAAAGAAAATGCTTAAGATTAAAAGCTCGAGTACATGATTTTTAAACATTGAAAGTAAGAAGCTGGCATTATAACTTATTTGTAGCTCATAGTTTGTAGACCCTTTGGCAAATCACTAGTATTCACATGAACCCTTGCACAACCAAACAGCTCACATCCCAAAGCGCATCACAGAGTTCAAATACACTTCTGGGAGGAAAAACAGAATTGACCCTTTTATGAGAAAAAAAAAGCCGAGTGCTGCAGCTTCAAATAGTTATTTTAAAATTCAATGTCCTTCCAAACACAATAGTTACTCACCAGTTCGTCTTTTAGTCGATTAATCAGTCAGCGGAGTCTCAGTCAACTAAAATCTGTGCTAGTCGCCTAACTATTTTATTTAGGTGATAAGGATTTATCTTATTTATATTATAAGAGCAGAAGGAGAAGTTAGTGAGTGAGTGAGCTGAAGATTTGGTATGTTTTCGTATTTATGTGTTAAAGGGCAGATTAAAGTCATGATTCACAACTTAAATTTGTCTGTGCATTCTTGATTCGTGACCGCAGTTTGGATCAGATACAGAGATAAGTAATAGTTTTGAGAGCTTTTGCCACGTCCCCTTTTTAGTCAACTAATCGATCAGCAAGTCGACCAAGAACTTCTTTAGTCAAGTAGTCGAGCTCTAGTCACCAGGTGTTTTGGTGATCAGATTCCTCTTGTGCTTGTAAACAGTAAACACACACGAAAAATCACGTCTAACCGCTGCGTTATTCGATTTTTATATAATTATCTGATTTTTACTGATTGTGTAAATGTGCTCACTGTCAGCTGGGAGAATCAATTTAATGGAAAAAATGCAATGCCTGAACAGGAAGGAAAGATCTGCATGTGAGAGAAAAGGAAAAGCAGAGAGGAGAGAGAAAGGGGCTGGGATGAGGTGAGGGGGGCTGTTCATTCCAATGTTTGGCGGCATTCCAGGCTGTCTGGCTCTAATTCCGATGTTTTTGGACTTACCTACAAACTGAGAGGACCCCTAGAGGTGGCTTTTCACGGCCTGGTGTGGACTTTTGAAAAATCATTCACAGAGGAACCACCCAACCCTGGAAAAAGGGGAAGAGGAGAGCAACAAACCTGTGTCAGTCTAGCTTCCTTGTCAGATAAATTATTGGAATTTCAATTAAATACTATGATTTATGTGACATACCGTATTCAATTGCCTAAAGTTTCAATTTAAAATAGAGGACAGGGCAGATTTTAATGACAAGTGCAACTTTTAACTGTGAAAATGCACATGTTTTGACCTGGTTTATGATTGATAGCTCTGTAATAACAGGGCATTGCATGTATTAACAATAGGAACTGGCACAAAGTTCCACATCTTCTTCAGTGTATTCTTTCACAATAGCCTCATAAACTGCTGGCATTACTCAAACATACGTTGTCAGTTTAAAGGGCGTTAAGAAATAAGATTATACGGTACATTTGTAGAGCTAATCTCTAACAAAAAACGATAGGGTCTCCCCCCATGGACCCTTCATTCCATCTGAAATTATGACATAATTCTAAAAGAACACAACTAATATGTGTAACCTACATCATTGCACTCCAGGAGGCAAAAACATCATGCTGGCCTAATTTGTCAAGTTATATAAGCAGCAAAGAGGGGATACTTTTTCACTCGGGTGGGAGATGATGTGTACTGGAAAAGTTCCTAGTTGGACAATAGGTTATCAAAGACCCAAATGACCACTCCCTGTATTTATTATAAAGGCAGAATAAGGCTCAGCTGGTTACACAACACATCAGCTGACACTTGCCCTGATTAAATATTAATCACAAGGATATTACAAATGAAATGTGTGTAACTATGACTACTTTCACCTGACTATTACTTGGCTCATAGTGGGTCATAGGATTGGTTAAATGTAATGCATATCTAACCATTTTACCACATTTATTCTTGTTGTTTTCATATTGTATCACTATATTTTCATACATTTCCTTCTACTGGTGGTGCTAAAAATTAGTTTATAGTACAAATGAAGTAAAGAAATGAAGTAATTTCCATTTTGTATGAATAAAGTTTGTCAAAGTTACTTGATTTGGTATAATAGTATGTGTAGTAAATAAGTTTCACATTTTTACATCTTTTTAAGTGGCAGTTTGTGGAAAAAATGTTGAGGAAAAAAAGAATTACAGAAAGTAGCGCTGAGCTTAAAAACAGAATACCTCTGCCTGTGTCATCTACACGGAAAACTCCTTCCAAAATGCAGAGACAATTGCAAGTGCACGGAACACAGATTAAGCGATTTTCTGACCGATTAACACTGATTTAACACAATAAAGGTGTTGTCATCTCTTTAAATTAGTCTAATCCTAACTATTGTGTAATTTAGACAAGTCTAGTCTCTGCAACATTAAGGCTGCTAGGTAATAAAACTGGAATTTCCTCTATGTATGACACATCTGCTGCCCATGTCAAAGCAGAAAGTGAAAAAAAATAAATAAACAAAATGTACATGTTTTTGCAAAATCTTAAATATAATTGTTATAACTAGCGACGTTTTAGTGAGAAAGTGCTAAAGCCTGTAATATGCACTAAATTTGCATGGAATAATTATGCCGATTAGATAAGAACTGAAACCACAATGTTGGAATACGAAATAAAAATATATTGTATGCAAAAGTAAAGACAAAGGGGTTACAAATCACAAAGTCGTGATCATATTTAAGATGCAATAAGAGAAGGTGCATCCAAATTCAGTTATGTGAAGAAAAGTACAAACTGCTATGACTCAGGCGCAGAGTATGTGAACTGTGACAAATGGAAAAGCGGATCAACTGTTGCTGAGGGTTCATTCCTGGTTTCAGTGCCAGTTTAGTCCTGGTGAAGACTTTGTTTGGTCCGGTTCAAGTCCCCGTTTAGTCCTGGCCCAGTTAAGTGTTTTGTCCATGTTTAGTCACAGTTTTTATGGTGTGTGTACATGTGTGAATAAGTATAAGGGTGCTTGTTGTTATTTGGTCTGAAATTCAGCTTGTTTTAGCCCTATTGTAGACTTGGTTTGGTCCTGTTCTAGTCATTGTTTAGTTCTTGTCCAGTTCAGGTTTCTTTTTGGGTTTTGTCCATGTTTAGTCCCAGTTTTCATGTGGTGTGTGTGCAAGTGAAATGTAAGCTAGCCTTTAGTCTGCTCCGCATGTTTGCTTAGCAGAATCCATCACTACACAAAGCATTCACAGTCACACTAATGTTTTTGTACGTGACATTAGCCTACTTATATCTTTTATTTAATCTTGTAATATTCTGAATCTGTAAGGAACATTGAGTTACCATGTGTATGAAGTGGCATGACTTAAAGTGCCTTGCGTTACTTATTGAAAGACAAAGTGGAGCTAGTTGTTGTTGTCTGACAGAAAACATGTGTTTCAAATGGAGGAACAAAAGGCTTCTCGCCTCTTCCACACTGCACTTCTTCTGTCATTGTAGCCATTTACCCCAGCCTGGCCGCTCCAATGTCTGTATTTAATCAAGCCGTAGCCCTATCTCTCCCTCCCTGCTCCCTCCATTCCCTCTCTGACCTTACAAGGAGAGGCAACAGGGTTGATGTCATTGAATGAAGAATGCTGCAAGAATCTAGAGAGAGGGAGAGCAGGGGAAGAGGAGGGTCTGCCCCAACCACCACACACACCTAACACAGGGGGAGAGGGAAGGAGGGAGGTAGAGGGAGAGAGAGACAGAGAGGGAGAGAGAGAAAGAGCAGTGCTGTTTACAGTGTAATATACAGCCAAACGAGAAAGAACTTGTTTGGAAGAGTGGTGTCATTCCTTTTGGAGACCAGGAGGTGGGTCTGGAAAAGAGAAGTTAGAACACTCTTACTGAGAACAGAGATTGGAGAAAAGAAGAACAAAAACTTAAAAGAGGAAATTCTTACTAACAGCTGTTTCAACAAGGTAAGTGTGTTCTGTTGCCACAATGGGAGGAGGCTAATTGAGTATTGTATAGTACATAGTGATCCAAGTCTCAGTTTACCTAATAAGGTAAAGGCGACGTTTCAATCCCAGTGAGGATTCACACACAACACTGCGCGCATTGCTGTACAAAACTATCCAAATGCGTAATGCTATGTTGATTGTTTACTTCTCTAATGAATGCATTTAAAATATAAGTGACTGTATGTTAAATAGGCTATCATACCTCGTTGTGTTGAAATATTTCTGGCTAAAACATTAAAATACTTTGAACTTGAGCGTAAGTCTGCACCGATGACAACCCGATAAGATTTGGGCAATGCGGAAACAGGAAGTGCTAAAGTTGAGTGAAGCTAACTTTTCGGCAGCCAAGAGGAGGAGAAGCCGGGGCTGCAGCAGTGGCATCAGGGTAAGGAAACGACGTGACAGTCTGAAACCGTGTGCTTTTATGGGGTTAGTTTCATTCAAGACAAAAAAAAAAAAAAAAAAACTGCACGGCACATTTCTGACGTTCACCGCTTCACGCTGACGCACGGCCAGGTTGATTTTACGCACGATTCTTCACGTCCACCACCTGAACAGAAGCAGCTGCAGTCGTACTATCATCGTTTAACCATCGTTTTATGTTAATATATCGATGTCAGTCTCATATGCGATGATGTTTTGCTGTTAAATCGCTAAACGCATTGACCGCAGACTCGTTGTTGGTCGCAAACGTGAGTATTTACTATGAGATTGTCATTGCTATCGAGCCAAGCTAAGACGAACCATAGCGCAGCCTTGATTTTGATGCACATCCTAGCTGCTTTATGGTGTTTGCTATTTCTGATTACGCAAATATAATGTCATGTTGCCTTGGCCTCTTTTTTTTTTACTGTTTAATCTTATCATTGAGGTTTCCAGATGGGTGGAGCGCAAAGGAATTCAAGGAAATCCTATTTTTATGCGCAATAGTCTTGTTTGTGAAGTGGTGACATGCGTTGTGATGATTAGAAAAAAGGAAAAAAGGTTTAAATTAGGTTATTTCTGAGGATCCAGGGAGCATTGGGTTTCAGTGATCTCCGCAAAATGTGTTTCATGTGCTAATAATGACTATGCTAATGATCTGTGTCCAGCTTTTCGAAATAGACTACATTATGCCTCCTTTTTATAGGTGGCATTTGAAAAGATGTAATATTTTGTGCTAATTTTTCATCATTCTGAACCCCATGGATATCAGCTGTTATTGTGCCAGTTTTATGACAGATTTCACTGTTGTCTCGAAAGGAGAACAGCATGCGTGCGCCATGACTGTGTAGTGACCTGTAAGATTGGACTGAAAAGGGTTGTTTGTCCCACAGTGATGACCCCCCGGCCCAGACAGACAGGCTTTCCCAGAAACGTGGTGTGCTATTAACCTTCGAACAATAGAGATTTTCATCAGGAACACACTGATACAATGACACAGACCAAACAGACCAACTGCAGGTTGGCTGGGTTGAAGTCCTGTGTCATTCAGAAAGTGAAATAAGATTTTACTATTAAAGCCTCAGCGTCTGTGAGACTAAAATAAAATTTTATTATTATTTTTTTTTTCATTTTGTATATTTGTTGCTCTGAAAAATGCAGAAAAACATGTATCCTTACTCCTTACATTCAAACCTGACTCTTATTTGGCCTGGCCACCTGCTTCAGTTATAATATTCCACAGTATGTTATAAAACTCATCTAGTATGGTTTTAACTTTCATTACCATAAATCATGCAGTTGTCAAGCCATCCCGCCATCTCCATAAAGTTGTTTGCTGTTTATTGTCACTGTATTTGAGTTAACTATTCAGAATTTATTTTTGTTAATCATGAAAGTGGCTGAGAGGTTTTACCGCTCGCTCACAAAACTCAAGGTTCTCTGATTTATCTTTTAACCTGTGCATACTGCTGTTGTGTCCTTAGGCAAGACACTTTACTTGTCTTGCTTAAGTGTGAATGAGTAGTGAGTGAGCAATTAGTGGTTGGTACTAGCCACGTTTCTGCCCTAAAGCAGCTGAAGTAGCTTACGATCACACTATTTTTGTAACAAGAAACCTGCAATGTAAATCCAAGACCTCGTTTTTGATTCTTTTCATTGTAAAGACACTTCCTTTACGATTTGTACTTGTGCTTAAGGCGCTGCCACAACTAGTTTTCATTGTGAACTAAATTCATTCCCATGGAGGCGAGCAGGTATGCTACCAGGTTAAGTTATAGGTCAATTTATGGAGAGGTTCAAGGTGTTTTTTTAGCAATAAAAATGCTAAAATGCTAAAAATGCTAAAATGTAAAAAAAAAAAAAAAAAAAATCTATAGAAATTGAATAAATACAGTGAAACCTTCCAGACAAAGCAATAACACGTCCATGAGAAAAGCAGGTGGCAGACTCCCCACCAGAAAAGTTACATAGTGCACCTTTAACTATGGACAACAGAGTAAACTATTGCACAGTTTAGTCATAGGCATGATTGTGTGTGGTTACTTCTTTATAGTGTAGTTTCGTGTTCAAACAAAGCCGTTATTTACAGAGCCAAATGAGTCATCACACTTGCACATCCTTATGACCGTTCAAAGGATGCAGCTTTGTATTTTGTTAAATTAACTTCCTGTTTTAACCAAAGGCAAAATGATGACGAGCTTCACACATTGTTTTAAACTCTTCTCTAGTAACTGCACCCTCTAACCGAAAATGACCTATTAAAACAGCTCAAAGGCAAATTATACTTAAATATCCAGACAACTGTCCAAACAATTTGATTTACTAATAATTGATACTAAAACTATTATCAAAACTGGATACTCATTTGAATAATAGCCTGACCCATTTGGCGCTTCAACCATAATGATGAATAAATTATAAATCTGTCTGTCTCATTAATAAAGCATTAATATGGTGGACCCCCACTGTTAACATTTTCTCTCACTAATCTAAAAACAAGCTGTGAAATAAATTAGTCAGTTAACAGCTTTTACTAATTTTGTGCTTGTAGAATCATTTAAGATGCATTTAAAGAATAATATTTCTGATGAACAGTCTGCCACTTGCACGTCCCTACAGATGTTAATGCTTTGTCGTCTTTCCACTGGATAGTTTTAAACATATTTATTTATATTGATGTTGCCCAAGTTCAAGTTGGGTGTCAGATCTGTGGAGTGGTGAGTCCCTTCACAGAAAGACGGCAGGTGGCGGACCCTCTCTATAAATGTTATGCAGTGTTTGCCAGGCTGGCGCCACCTAGTGCCTCCGCTCAATTTCATTTCTCTCCAGTGAATAGGTCAGTAATCAAAATACGCTAGACGGTTTGTAAGAACCCTGGAAGTTGTAGACCGTGCATTGACCAAACAGCGAAGAGCTGTGAAGCCATAACGTCAAACTCAAGCACCTGTCTGGGTTTCTTTTGTGGTACAGCACAACAGTAAACAAAGCGGTCGAGATGGATGTAGACGAAGACGGACATTCTGTGTTGGCAACAATTCCCGAGATCGAGGATTTAAAGCCGGAACAAAGAGAATGTTTGGTGAATTTTATCAAGGGAAAGACGTTATTGCCCTTCTTCTTACGGAATTTTGGAACATCTTAATATACCAGTTAGGCCCGTTAGTAGCGCATTACATATGTCACGACCAAATGGCAGTGATTAATTAAAAAAAGTACCCACCTACCATTGAAGTTAGACGATTTCAGGCTAACGCAATACACCTTTTAAATGAAATTATGAAAATAAAGATTGCGTGTCACTATCACTGAAACACTGTAAAGTAATTCTATTAGGTAAACTGCTCCGGTCCAGTCTTAGATGTGAAAACTTGTCTAATAATGTCATACTGTGGAACATTGGAGGCAAACAGGTGACAGACCCATGATCGAAAAAGTTGTACCTTTAAATCTGTGGGAAAGAGAAGAAGTAATATTCTGTAATCCATCTGTAACACTATGATGTAAACGGCTCCAGTCTAGTCTTCTTCATGTGAAAACTTGTATAAATCTGATTTGAGGAAAGGGATGATGTCACTGAAGTGCGCTGCCAAAAGTGGTCCTCGGATCAGGGCCTCCACTCTGAAGGATCGGGTTACCTCATGATGGTGGGCTGAAGTGTGAGTGAGAGAGAGAGGAGAGAGGAGAGGGGAGGCTGGTCTTAATGTTACCACTCCTTTGGGACAATATGGAGAAACAGATGGGGCAAAGTATTTTCAGTGTTGAATAATTGAGGAACATTGAACATCATCTGTTAGAGACGAGGTAGATACACGGAGCTAATGGAAGGATAAATCACAGTCTACACCTTAGACTGACAAGAAGCTTTTAGGAACCCAGGAGAGGCTAAATGTAGTACAATAATTACTTTTACTATATTTAGGCTTATCGTCAAGAAGCACAATAACACATTTGGAAGTTGTTGTGTTGTTCGGGAAAACATTACAATAAATGGTAACGATATTATAAATAGGGCTGCACAATATAACACAAAAAATATCAATATTGCAATAATGGCTGTCACAATAATCGATAAGAAAAAAAAAGAAGATATTTTGCAGTGACATCATGCTGGGGATGTTGTGCATTTATCTCTAATGGTAGGATGTGTAGGAAAGTTAGGCTAATGATGTGTGTAAAATCCCTCAGTCGTCCAGGTAGAAACCAAAGTTAGGTTAAGATCGCCTGAAAACTCAAGAAAAAAAAAAAAAAAAAAAAGGATTTCACATCACATTTTTAGGAGCTTATGATCGATATGAGTGTTTATGGTCCTGTTTAGGTCATTTTATATGAGAGACCATTATAATTCCAACTAAATAAGCTATTTCTGGTCAAATTGCATTAAAATTAAGCGCAGATTAAAGTCTAAGAGTCTAAAACAGAGCAGAGCGTCACACTTCAGGAAATGTTGATGACATCAGCTGCAAATTAATAATAACCGCAGTATTGGCCAACACACTAATCGATATTGCAAGAAAATAACAACACAAAGAAGCGCACTGTTTTGGGAAAGTGAAATTCCTCATTAGATTTAGTCTCATCTTGGTTCAGTCCCCTAAGTTTTTCTTTTGACCCAGTTTGGCAAATTAAGGCATGTGCTTTTTTTTTATATATAAACATATAAAGACATTTTTATTGAGTATATCATCATCATCATAAAGTCTAATTTATGATACAATAAACGCCACCATGAAACAAAAAAGTGTTAACTACTTAGTATAAGTAAAGAATATCAAATATGGTAATTATTTGAGCCTCTGTCCTTTGTATGTGTGTGTAGTTGTTGTTTTTTATTTTTATATTGATTATATATGATTTTATTGATTTGTTAAATTAGAATAATAAACAAAAATTGCCTATAAAAACTAGAAAAAAGTGAGTTCAAAAGCAAATAATCCATCCTTTGTTGAATGTTGAATTGGTAATCAAACTGTCATTAAACCGGCCACCCTTTCGGTCCTAGACAAACGCTTCATCCAATACTGTCACCCTCAAGACTTTATACAATTATTTTCTGAATACCAGGATTACGAGCAAAACCTTTAGACCATGCCCCCCGAAGGAGTCAATCTCATATAAGTTGCGTCTTGTCCTGTTGTAGCTGCACTGAGAATTGGATATACTGTACTGTATATTGTTACGTTTGCGCTAACAGTCAATAAATCCATACTTTCTTTTGCCGTTTGGACGGATGCAGCCCCTTAAAATGAGAAGAGAAACACTAGAAGACCAAAGAGATTTCTCCCGTGCTCTAGAGGCATTTTGTCTTGTCAGAACTTGAACCTATGCCCATGTCCCAACCAAAATGGAATGAAGATTAGATAGTAGCAAAAGAGCTGTGTCACTCTTTAGTCAAATGTATTAGCAGAGCTTGAAGTAAACATTTTAGCTAACTGGCCACCGTGGCAGTGTCTTTTTCAGAAATGAATAGTAAATAATACGTTTTGGATAACAGGGAATATAAAATCTCTGCTTAATGCCTGTTTCTGGTAGCCTTAAAAAAAAACTGTAAGAGGGATTGTAAAGAGGTTGCACATACTGTATCAGCCTGATTCATCAGCCGGTTTCACCGTCTGACCTCGCAGCATTAGGATTTGTTCGCTTGACGATACGCAGGTACTTTTTTTCATTTAACCAATCGCTGCTATTTGGTCGTGACGTATGTAATGCGCTACTAACAGGGCTTTCTGGTATATTAAGCTTTTCCCAAATCCCGTAGAAAGAACAGCAATAACGTCTTTACCCGTGATAAAATTCACCAAACATTCTCTTTGTTCCGGCTTTAAATCCTCGATCTCAGGAATCGTTTCTGACACAGAAAGTGTGTCTCTTCGCTGATTGGCTGGTGCCCGAACTTGTACTTCCAGGGTTTTTGTGAACTGTCTAGAGTATTCCGATTCCTGACCTAGTCGCTGGAGAGAAATGAATATAATACTGTATATAGTCTACCCATGGAAATACAGAATACATTTTAGCATTTCTTATTCATTTTTCTTCATGGTCTAATCATCTAATGCTACTTTATTGTTTTTAAAGTTACATTGTATCGATAGAAAGTAATAGATATGTGTTTTTAATAAGAAAAATGTAATTGAAAATTGTTATTGATTAATACAAAGATAAAAATTGTAAATTTGACTTAGTTTTTTTTTACTATACTGCCTGGCCTTACATTCTTAACACAGCACATGACAGACATATTGACTGATAATTAAGCTTTAAAATTACATACAAGGTTAAACAGCTATTATGAAGCTTTTTATATTTCTGATAGTTGAAAAGGAACATGCTTTTATCTATTCTCCTCTTTCTTTCCATATCTAAATACTAAATAACAAAAGATCTCAGGGGTCAGTATGGTAAAATGGTGTCTTTCACTAGAGGTCGCGTCCACGGCTCTTCTGAGAAATGTGTTTAGACTTAGTGAGGAATTTTGGTGGAGACATTGAGGTTAGATCAACATTTGTTAACCACCAAGTGTAATATTTGAGCTCCCCCTTTTCTGACGCAGGTTACTGAAAACACTTATGGTCAGCGCTGAGCCTCATTCAATAGGATTCTAGCTCGTATTTATTGTGAAAAATAAAGTGCAATTCAAGGGTAAACTGAGACTGAAACCTTGAACTAAACCTGGACTACTGATCAGGTTTAACAAAGGACTAAAAGAGAACCCAACCAAGACTAAACTAACCTCAAACCAGGACCAAACCCGGATTGAATGAGTTAAATTAATTGAATTCAGAATATTTGTCTTATGTCTTATTCATTTATCTTTGTTTTTTCAGTTTAAAGTGCACTGTGGAACTTTTCTGGTGGGGTCTATCACTTGCTTGTTTCCATGAAGATGTAATTACTGTATCTGGAATGTTCCACAGTATGGCATTAAACCTCTGTCTTGCATTTATTTTATTATTGCTTAAATATACTTTGAAAAATGTGCATTGGTTCTGTGTCATTTCCTTGTCTCCATGGCGATATATATTTTGTGCAGTCATTTAAATGCCATACTGTGTAACTTTCCAGGCAATGCCACCAGAAAAGTCCCATTGTGCACGTTTTAAGCAATTTCAAAGCTTAAATATGTATTTGTGTAACTAGTTATTTACAAGATTTCCTGTAATTGCACTAAATTGTTAGGAAAAATAATTATGTATTGCTGTAATTGTTAGCTGAAACGTTACGCGTGTGTTTTTCCATTTGTAACTTCATCATATAATGCAACATTTTACTGTCAAAACCAATTAATTTTACTGTTGAAACGGAAAAAAAATTAATGAGAATGGACTTTTAATGTTTTATTTAATGACTCTAGACCCAACCACATAATCTAAAGTTCTCTAATTTGTACTGATGTATCATGCAGCGTTGCACAGTCAGTGTCTGGGAATAATTACGTGTACTAAACCTAACTGCAGGGGACATGTTTTGTTGATGCGTCACCGCTAATTCACTGACGGAATACTTCGGACGCTTACGCCACCAAGGAATGCATGACCTTTGACCTCTGAGCTGAACAAAGGAGATGAATACAGACTTGTTACTTTAGAGCTGAAGGATGAAGCTTTTAGTTGTAGAAATATTATCTTTGGCACATTAGATCAACAGCGTAATGAATAAGATCAGTTCATTTAAGCACAGATTACTCTTGTCTTGGTTTGGTCTTGGAATGGTCACAGGTTGTCCCCAGTTGAGTCGGGGTGTAGACCAGGTTTGGTCCAAGTCTAGTCCTTGTTTAGTTCTGGATTTAGTTGTAGTTATGTGGTGTGTGTGCAAGTGTGAACCCAGCCTCAATGTGGACAATGATGTTACAAAAATGTCACTCTCAGATGGGGAGAATCTATGTGGTTATTCTCATTATAAGAAATAGAAAGGAGGATTTGTAAAATGTTTTGAGCATGATCATTGTTCATTTCATCTTAATAACAGGGCTATTGTCCTTTTGTTGTTTAGTCAGTCAATCCTTTAAATTTTTTTTAGTTGACATAAAGCATCGCGTGAGTTAGATGGTGTTTTGGTTATGACTGGACAATATAATCTTGTTTTATCAATCATTAGGATGTTGTTTAAAAGTAGTTATCGCTATTAGGGATGTAACAGTAACTGAAATCTCTTGATATAATATCGTCATAAGTATCACAATAATACCGATTACAAAATCCTTTGCTTAAATGTATGGTTTTATAGTAGCAATAGCTAAAAACATCGGGAACTACATATCCCATGACTCCTTTCAGTGCACGCAACATGAAGAAATATGTTTTTACTTACATTTTTGGGATGATCACAGAAATAATTCACACCAAATTCTTGTCAGGCTATTTTAAAAGCAAAAAAAAGCTTCCTATCTACAATTATATCAAAAATAGTGCAATAAATATTGTACCATGAAATGCATAACGTGGTAATATTGTATCGAGAGATTTGGATATCGTGTCATCCCTAATCGCTATCAGTTTTTGTGCCATTTCTTAGTCGTTTAATCGATGCACAGGGAATGTCTTTAGTCAACCAGGACTCTCTTTTCTCTACAGCCCTACATAATAACAATAGTAATTTAACCTGGCCCAATTCCATAAAATATTATAAGCCTGAACAATGTCATGATGTCATCTGAAACCCAGTTATTGCCTGTGTCTTGTTCCTAAGCAGCAGCCGTTAAAGTGACCAAAATGTTTACGTTTTCCACAGACAAGCACATAAAATGGACAACAGTAGCAGCAAGCCATTTATGGTGACCTCCTCGCTGAATTTCAAAGTCACCACCCCCTCCTTCTACAACCAGCCAAAGAAGTTTGCCTCCGTAGCACCTCCACGACCCAAGAGCCAGACCCCCCCCTCGGGCCCATCACCAACGCCAGCCAGCACCGCGGTGATCGGGCGAGTGGGAGACCTGCCCCCTCCTCCACCGACAATATGTGACGGTAAATATTTTATTATTTTGTCAATACTTGCTGGTGAGTTTCTAGAAAGTGATGTCACACTCCCAGATGGGGTCAAAAGCCAGATTCATTGATTGACTTTATTTATTATTGATTTATTGATTAAAAGGGATTGTAAATATTTAAAAGTAAAATTAGAAATGTTCAACTTGATCATTTTTATTTGTGACTAAACCTTAGAACTTGTTATATTAAAACAAATATCTGCATTTCAACAATATTCAATTTAGTTGCCCCCTTATGTATTACGAGAACCAGTACAGGCAACATCTGTTTAGTCCTGGGTTTAGTCCTGGGTTTAGTCCTGGGTTTAGTCCTGGTTTAGTCCTGGGTTTAGTCCTGGTTTTAGTCCTGGTTTTAGTCCTCGGTTTAGTCCTCGGTTTAGTCCTCGGTTTAGTCCTGGTTTAGTCCTGGTTTTAGTTGTGGTTGAGAGGCGCAGCGTACGGAAGGAGGCATGGGGTCCACGTACCGGTCCACGGCCTCGGGGTTGGGGACCCCTGTATTACAGAACTGAAGCGATACTGAGAAAAATTAGTTTTTTGTTAATTGGGGATTCTGTCAATAATGATAATCAGAACACACTTTTGCAATCCCTGGGAAATGTGCTAAAACGTGCCTGTAAATGTCTTGCTTGAGGTATAAGTACAAAAGTGAATAGTTTAAATGTGTTTACAAGTTTACGCTTTAAAAAAAACCCAAAAAACTCTTTTGTAACTGTTCTTCTTCTCACAGCCAACTAAATGAATGTTTTCATCAAACAACAATTACTGTACTATTAACAATAATATTTTATAGACAATAAATCCCCCACATCTACATATTGTACTGTAGTTAAAGGTGCACTACGTAACTTTTCTGGAGGAGGGTACATCGTTCACTTGTTTCCATGTAGATGCTATTGCTTTGCCTAGAATGCTCCACATTAAGGCATTAAACTTGTCCATGGAGAAAAGCAGGTGATGCCAAAAAAACAGGTCAGATCTGTGGAAAGTTAAATAGTACATCTTTAATTTTTAGAAAACACAACGCTACAACATTTTATTTATATCCATGACAACTGACTGTCTCCTTTTTTGTCAGAATTTCCACCTCCACCCCCTCCTCCACCTGCGGATGACGACCTGCCAGCGCCTCCCCCTGAGTTTCACCTGTCAGTGTCAGGTGATGCCCCCGCCTTCCCTGCCCCTCCCCCCGTGGTGGATGACTTGCCCCCTCCTGTTGATGATCTGCCCCCTCCAGCTCTGTTCGAGGGCAGCGTGCCACCCACCTGCCCCTCGCCCCCTCCTCCTCCTCCACCCCCTCCACCTCTCCCAGCCTCCAATACCACTGTGCCAAGCAACGTAGTGGTAAGTTTAAAATAAAGTACCCCTTAAGTTTTGTCATATTCTTCCAAATTTACCCTAGACTTTTGTGCAATTAGGCAAATACAACATCTGTTTACTTCTACAGTGACAGTTACTACAGTTTAGTGTTATACTTCATAATAACTACACATTAACAAACCTTAATAAAACATCAAGACAGACTTGATTCATAATGAGCACATAGTTTATTAATAGTTTTTTAAGAATTATTCAGGCTTAGTAACTTAATCAAGT
Source organism: Boleophthalmus pectinirostris (assembly GCF_026225935.1). Taxonomy (NCBI): domain Eukaryota; kingdom Metazoa; phylum Chordata; class Actinopteri; order Gobiiformes; family Gobiidae; genus Boleophthalmus; species Boleophthalmus pectinirostris. The sequence goes on from NW_026571447.1 coordinate 30,660,628, forward strand.
GATTAGGAGTTACAGTAAAGGCATTAAGTCAATACCTCACTAAGCCTGAGTCATGTTTTAGTAATATTTATTGCTCAAAATCTTGTGGCAAAAGCATGGACTTCGCAATATAACTTAAGTTACGGCACTCCTGAATACACAATTACAGCCTGACACACAGATTTGAACATGTAGGCCACTTTATTAAATGAACCATGAAATTGTTTGTTTGTTTTTGCATGGTGTTGATAAATGAATTGTACTTTTGGCATACAGATTTGAAACGTTTTTGATTATTCCTATTTCAGAGACCAATAGAGAAGCAGACGAGCTTTGATAAGCAGCTGGATTCTCTGACTGACCTGTTGTCTGAAATGGAGACGAGGGGACCCTTCAACCCAAAGGTACAGAAGCCAAATAATGAGATCTAATACGTCTTAATGCAAACACACACTCTGTTTAGGCGATACACTGATGAAAATGTTATTGTTTATTCTGATGAGATATTTAGAAAGAAATGAAATGTGTCTGTAAATGTCTTGTTGTTCTTTGGTTCAAGTACGTCATAAAAAATTAATGGATTATGAAATAAACTCCATCCTTTATACCAGCACTGCTCAATCACAGCAAAAATCATGTTTACAATTATTTGTCTCATAATTGAAGTGATCATTTCAAACGATTACTTCTATTCTATACTATCAAAAATAAACTGCAGACCTACAGTATAGACCTAATTCATGTTTTTGGTCATGTTTTGTGACACTTTATAGATCAGAGAAGAGGCTTTGTTCCAGGTTTTGCAGAACAAGCAAACATGTCAATTTAAATAGAAGTGAATTGTGTAATCAATACACATTTGTAATTGAATTTAAGCATCACTGAAATAATTTTTAAATTCACAGCCTTACTTTATACCCCTATTTGAAGGAATATCCAGAAATTGTTGTATTTTGATTTAGATTTTTGCAGCCCTTTTAAAAATATTTATTACAAACCAAATACTAATATTAAACATTTTGCATTACTCCAAAAACAACAATTGCCTTATTATGATTTTTTTTTTGACATCTTCCTTCTCTAAACATACATGCACACTTACATAAGAAGACACTTTGTATAAAGAAAGTGATGTGAATTTGCAGTAATGGAACAGAGCCAGCTCAGAGGAGAATGAGTCATGCATTGTAAATAATGGTAGTCTGCAGAAATGGCCTGAAATGTTGCCAGATATGATTATTTATCACAGATTCGTCTGCCGTAGTCTAAAGCTCACAGAAAAATGAACTGTTTGTGAACATAGTTTGTGATTCATGGAGAGAGAGGAGGCATAAAGCAGAATAGTGTGATTAAAATGGAGCGAGTTGGACAAAACACTTTCCATGTATGGCTTTCTGTTCTCTTTCTCTCTCCCCTTTCTCTTTTTCCCTTTCTGTCGGTCTCTCTGTGTCTCAAGATAAATGTTTGTTGTTCTAATATTTTATTTTGCAGATAGGAACAAAATATTCTCAAAGCTTGACTTGACAGGCTTTTCCATTGTTAGTTAATAAATGTACATGATTGAGATTTCAAATAAAAACATTTGGTTAAAGATCTTAAATATTTCATGAACAAGACCCATACACACTCAGCTATTACAATACATATAATTATTCAAATTATACCTCTGTGAACAAGACTTGTCCCTGTCCTCAGATGAAGGATATCTATGGAGATAGGTTATTGTCTTCAAATAACATTCACAAATACCAGAAACAAATATAACGGCATTCACAAATATTTATGACTGAACTTAAAAGGGAAAATTATCATCCAGGCCCTGTCATTTTGACTAGCAATGCAGACGAGCCAGTTAGCTGGGTTTTCAGCTGCTTCATGGTTCAGTATATCCATGGCTACTCAAAGCAGTTACCGTTTTTGTTTAGTACAAATGTGCACAGCTCATACGAAAAGTTAAATGAATACTATTGACTAACATTAGCCAGGCTTGCTAGTCTGCCAACTCAAATGAGAACTAACGTTTGCTAAACTTAACTAAATGCTTTCAAATACTTTAAGTTTAGTCACAAGTAAATGACAAGTTAAATGACGAGGAGATAAACAAGTTATACTTACAGTTGACAAACCACCTTCCCCCATCATTTTCGCCAGTCAACCTGAAAATTATCTGCAACCTATGGACCTAACGACTACTGCTGTGTGCAATAGTAACACAATGTTGTCAACCATAAACCATATGACTGAACTTCAGCTGATGTGATTCGCTGTTAAAAAAACAAAAAAATAAAACATTTGAGCATCATTATTTATAAGCCATGAATTATTTTTGTGAATGTTGTTCTATTTGTTTCTGGACCAAGAAATGTTTTTGTGAATAGTGCGATATTTATTTGATAAGACATTAACCTAACGCCATAGAAATCTTTCAATCAAATTCTGTTAACAATTGTAATTTATTCACAATTAAATGAAACATTTCACATAATGATAAAGTTGTACATTTAGTGTTTTGGTTCACCAGCCAATTACCCCAATCAGGAAACAGAATGAGTTCCTCAATTTGTGTTGCAAGATTCTATGATTAAACCCACTTTGCTATAAACCCAAAAGGACTACGTATGATTTGTGCTCAGTATATGTCAGCCCTAGGGCCCTAGGTTCAGTTGTGAATGCATTAATGTTCAAGGGTGTATTTACACTTTCACACTGACCACATCAAAACTAAACTGGGACTGGATTCAGAACTAATCCTGGACGGACAGGACTAAACCAGAACTAGAAAAGGACCAAACACGGTCTACATCAGGACTAAACTGGGCTCTAAACAGGACCCGATACGGTGTAAACGCAGTCAGTAGGATTGCATGTGCCAACTTTACTTGATTTTTGAGACTTTTTTTTTTACAAACTTACTAAAGAAATTTTTACTTGTGTTTCTACAGTTACCCAACCAGTATTCATCAGCTCCAGCCCCTAAACCCTCCGCTCCTCCTCCCACTGCTCCCAAACCTGTGCTGTCCTTCCTCCCTCCTCCAGAGATGGGCGACCGACCGCCTCCTGCTCCCTGGGCCGAAGAACTCAAAGCCAGGACCACCAATCGGCAAGGCAGCCCTGCACCCCCCGTCGTCCCCAAAACCGCCTACGGGGGAAAACCCTCAACTTCAGCAGCCTCTTTAGCACAAAAACTGAACCAGAGTTTAAACCAGAACAGCGGGCCGATTAGTAGCGCACAGAGAACCAGTCCATCACCAGCTACCAATACATTCCCTCCCCCTCCTGCAGCACCGCCCGCAGCTCCTCCCGCGGCTCCTCCTGCAGCTCCACCAGCACCCACAAGTCCTTTCAACAAAAATAATGCCACTAGCGCTCCCTCCAATCACACTAGAGCATCTCCGTTTGGTAGTCAACTTAACGCAAACCAAAACGTTGCTGTTCCTCCTCCTAGTGCTCCTCCTCCTAGTGCCCCTCTAACCAAGACGGTGACCCCGCCTTCAGCATCCTTTAACCAGCCAATGAAAAGTCCCCCCTCGTCAACGGTATGCTGCCTCGCTTTATGTGTTTTCATCGTCCTGTTTTAAGTAACTCTGTCTTTTAAAGGCGCACAATGTAACTTTTCTGCTGGGGGGTTTCGCTACCTGCCTGTCTCCATCTATCTTGCATTTACTCAGTTAGAGGTGTTTGTGTCTCTTGTTTGTCACTTCAACACCATATTTTCAAATTGTAATAAAAAAAAACACTAGAATTTTATATAACTTTATTGATACTGCCTATAAATAGTGCAAATATTTGTCAAAAACTTAGCACATTTAAAAAGTTTGGATTTAAAACCATAACTGAGATATAAATTTTCGCTGTTGTTCATTGTAATTTCAGTAACTCAAATGTTGTACTCACTGTGTTTTGCGTGCAGCCCTCTGTCCCTGGTAACATCGGAGGAGCCCCTCTGAACATGAGGGAGGTGGAGGAATTGGAGAGGATGACACAGGACTTCATGAAAAACATGGACGCACATGCCCCAGTCATCACCTCCCCTCCTACAGGTACAAGGACATAAAGAGAGGGGTTTGCAACACAGAGTAAGGGCCTGTACTGTATGCATTTGTTCTTCTGTAGAAAAAGAACAAACAGCTTTTAGTGCTTAAGACACTACAAGACTAGCCAGGCTGGTGCCACCTAGTGCCTCCGCTCAATTTCATGTCTCTCCAGCGACTAGGGCAGGAATTGGAATACACTAGATGGTTTGCAAAAACCCCGCAAGTGGGAGTCCGGGCACCAGCCAATCAGCGAACAGCCATATATTCTGTGTTGCCAACAATTCCCGAGATTGAGGATTTAAAGACGGAACAAAGAGAATGTTTGGTGAATTTTATCAAGGGGAAAGATGCTATTGCCCTTCTTCCTATGGGATTTGGGAAAAGCTTAATTTACCAGTCATGACCAAATAGCAGCGATTGGTTAAATGAAAAAAAAGGTCGAGCGAACAAATCCTAATGCTGCGAGTTCAGACGGTTTCCACGAAGTGAAACCGGCTCATGAATCAGGCTATTACAAGACCGTGTTATTCAGGAAATGTTCAAATTGGTCCTTTTTTAAGGGTCAATACCTGTTCAAATAAATATCTAGTTTTATATGTTTGTTTTTGTATTGATTAATATGTGGATATCCATTTATTTAGTTATTTTTTGAGAACCTTACTCTTGCCTATCCTTACAATCTTCTATAATTATGTGAAGATATAATTTGGTTAAGACTAAAATAATTTGCTTTGCTGTTTCTCTCCAGAGGTTTGTGGTAAATGTGGTGATGCGCTGTCCCGCACACAGCCTGCAGTGAGAGCCATGGACAAGCTCTTTCATTCCAACTGCTTCTGCTGCATGAGCTGCCATCGCCCCCTGCAGGGCATGCAGTTCTACGACAGGGACGGCTCCCCTGAGTGTGAAGACTGCTACATGGTGAGAGGCTGGATTAATAAAATACACTATTTTAGGGCTGAATAATTATGGACAAAATGTTTTTTTTCAGATACAGATATTGAAATAGTGATTAGCTTTGCAATTCAAGTCCTAAAATCAAGACGCTGTTCACAAGGTTTATTTAAAACAACATTAGAGAAAAAATTTAAATGTGAAATAATATAAGAATTCCCCGTATTTCAGTCTTAACTACAGGTTTAGCACGCTTGATACTTTGTGACAAGGATCTTAAATTGTAAAGAGTGAATAAATAAAGCAGGAAATTGTAAAATGGCATCTGGGAAAGTGCTTTACAAGATGCACAACTATTCAAACTGCTATTTCCGCTGCATTTAATTTTAGACTTCTACTCCCTGCTTAGGTGTATCTACATTAAATACACTATGAATTATGTAATATATATTTTTATATGTTTGTAGAACTCTTTGGCGGTGTGCTCCAGATGTGGAGAGAGGATCACAGACCGTGTGCTCAAAGCTGTCGGACAGTGTTTCCATGCTCAGTGTTTCCGCTGCAGCACCTGCTCCTGCGTCCTGGAGGGGGCGCCATTCATCACCGATGACAACAACAACCCTTACTGTGTTCAGGATTACCACAGGTGCCTTTCACTGCCTGTTTCTGTTCTAGAATAGTATTTAAATGGAAGCAGGGGCACTTAAAATTAAACATTGTGAATAGATGTATAAAACTGAAAATCCAATGTTGAGCCTTAGCAGTTGTTTTCATAGATTGGGTCCACAAAACTGCAAATTTAATCTTGAGCGTTTATGTTCTCTTAACTGTTCTCTCAAGCATTCACGTTTTATACATTTGGCTGTAGTTAATTGTGACAACAGAGAAGATGTTGAACTTTGTGCCAGTTTTAGTTTCATAGGATCAGTAATAAGAGAGATAACATCTGCAGTTTGATAATTAAAATACTAATTCTACCATACAATTCTGACTTGCCCTCCACTTCTGTTTTAAACTATTTCATCTTCCTGTTATGTGCAACATTTTGAGGACATTTACCAATTCAAAAGTTATCATATTCTCATTTTAAATTGTGAAATTAACACTGTTCCTTTAGAAAATGTAATCATTCTGAAACCTGTGGATAAGGAGTTTATTGGAAAGTGTCTTTCTGAATGTCACAAAATCATCTCGTGTGTGTTGCAGGCGTTTCTCTCCTCTGTGCGTGAGCTGCAATGAGCCCATTATTCCAGCTCCAGGTAGCGAGGAGACAGTTCGAGTGGTGGCCCTCGACAAAAACTTTCATCTTAAGTGTTACCGATGTGAGGTAAGAGGGACAGGGACAGGGACAGGGACGGTCTTTTATTACAACTCATTTGAAATTACTAGGGAAATTACAATCTCAAGGGGCACCCACTTGTCACCATGGAGATCTTTAGGTTCCACAGTATGGCATTGAACTTATCTATTTTGTGTTTATTCAGTTAGGTTTAGAGCCACCAGCTTGTCCGTGGAAATAGATAAGGTTTATGCCATACTGCAAAACATTTCTGGGAAAACAAAACATCTCTGCATTAGAATATTACACAGTACAGCTCTGTATACAGGGTTCCCACGGTCATGGAAATCCTGGAAAAGACATGGAATTCTAGTATCTCTTTCACTCAAATACTGTGTTCTATTAAGTTCTCATTAGGCTATTATGATTATTTCTGAACATATGCGCCTTTTGTTTAAAAGAGACAACAATAAATGCACGGACAGAATTTTGAATGTTAAAAATCTATAATACCAAACCATAAAATGAGTGGAAAGGATTAACATTTCATATTTGGCCCTAAAAATCTGATCAATTCTACACATGTAGGTGCTGTAAACTCATGGAAAATTCACTTTAGGTCATGAAAAAGTCAATGAAATTTTGTCAGTGAAAAAAAGTGGGAACCTCATGTATATTAAATTAATAACATAATTTTTCAGGACTGTGCCCGCCCTCTCTCCATTGAGGCTGATGAAAACGGCTGCTATCCTCTGGACGGAAAGATCCTGTGTATGAAGTGCCACACCCAGCGAGCCAAGCGAGCGGCGTAGAGGGGCCCGTCTGTGCCACTCAGTGAAACTCTGAACCAAATCAGATCTGCCTTTACACAGTGAGAGAGCACAGGGAGTGAGTGGCTGAATGAGAGGATGCATGCTGAATTACTGTAGTATTTCCCAGTCCCACTTCAGTGCAGAGGTAATGTACTGCATTGACCTGGTGTCCCTTTGTGAAAATGTCAAAAACTCTTGATGTGGCCATTAAAGACATACTACGGAACATTCCAACTCAATAAATGACGCTAATGGCACTAATCTCATTGCCATTTAAAGTAATCATTGGCCCCTTGCAGTTTCTTCAGTATTTTCAAAAGCATTGTCTGTATTTTTGTACTATTACTCCATTGCCTTTGATTGCGCCCACTCACTGTTGTTTTCATTTGATAAACATGGTAGAATAATTTGTGTTTTTTGCAAATAAACTAGACAAATAGCACAAGTAATTCATGTTTTTATTGCTGGAAAAAAGTCTCTGAGCAGGCTCACCTCTCTAGATCTAACTCGTAAATTGGCCTGCTGCTTTGGCCTGTATGTTCTCCTTCTTCATGTTCATATTTTAATAATCCATAAAAACTACATCGTCTCTGAATAGTTTAATGTCAGTATTTATGTGTCAGTGTTCTGTGAAAGTTTAGCTGGTTACACATCCTGGAATGTCCCGCAGTATGGCTTTAACGGCCATATGGTTTCTCCTGTGCCAATTGTATGTTTACTCTAAAAGCATAACTTGCACAAAAGGTTTGATCTAAAGAACACTCCTATAATAAAAGTTGCCTTTGTTATCGTCGCATCAGTGTGTCGGCTTAGCTTGGCGTAGCGGACCAACGAAAAACGCCATTAGGGCTCTAACTGCTCTGCAAATCAATGTAAATTTATGAATGTTGCTGTTTTTCTGTGACGTGAAGAGGGTTAGAAATGCAAACCAGCTTTGTTTTGAATAAAATTAAAGGGGACATATTATGCAAATTTAGCTTTTATGAGGTTTTAACAATTTTAAATAACATTAGTCTCGCACCATTAGCTCTTTAAGCGTTGTATTTGATTGATTCGCCCCCTAAAAAAACCTCCTACTCCTGCTCTTTATCTCCGCCCACTTCTCTCTAGTTACAAATTCAGACGACGGGTCATTTATGTACGGTTAAAAATATTTTTCAATGGTAATACTTGAGAATTTCCTACTTCCTATCCACTGTGAAGAAGCAGTGCCTATCAGTTCCGCAGTGTTAAAGAGGAAGTCATTTAACCCATTGTATTATTAAGCTGTTTTAAATCAGTATTACAGTTGAACAAAAAACTAAATAATGATCTACAGTACGTGTTATAGTTTAATATTGAAAACTTGAACAGCATAAAAGCATAATATGTCCTCTTTAAAGAATAAATATGTGGCGCAAAATACACATTGTTATTAAATTGAGATGCATGACGATATAAGAACAAACTAAATGAACAAACGAAAGCACAGATTTTCTAAAGAACAATTATAGAAAACATTGCTAGAGCATTGCATGGCATAAATGGGACCTATCGAGGAGATTTGATATAAGTCATATGTTTTATAAGCATTTTCCATAATTGCTTTAATATTTTAATGTGTACGTTCTAATTTGTGTATGGTCATTTCCAAAAACAACATACTGTTCCAATGTTAAGGAGCTCAAGGAATAAAACTCATAAGACCAAATATTTGAAATTTGGAGGAAAAGGGTATATCAAAACATAACCTTTTTTTCTTATTTGTTTTGTGAATCCAGTATTCTTGATTGCCACAAATTGTACCACTATTCTGGAGTCTATGTTGTTAATGTGTAATTGTGTTATTGTACGGTATTATGTTTCTACCTATTGTGTTGTTATCTTTTATTGGGCAATGTGCCTTTTTCACTGCCTTATTTCTTTGCTTACTTAAAGGAGCACTGTGTAACTTTTCTGGTGTAGGATGAGCTACCCATTTGTCTCCATGGAGATGTAATTGCTTTGCCTTGAATATTCCACAGTATGGCATTAAACTTACTCAGCATGCATTTATCTAATTATGGGTGTTTTTATTGCTCAAAAATGCCTTGAAAAACATGCCTTGGGTTGCCACCTGATTGTGTTACCTGCTTGTCTCTAGGGAGATGGACTCCACCAGAAATGTTACACAGTGTACCTTTTTAAAAAGTTGTTATCTAGTATCAAACTGTTACTTATGCTTTCATTGTCTGGTGCAGCCAACCCAGAACCACAATACAACTATAATTCAACGCCATCTGCTGGCTGTAGACGGTAGCATTTTCCTTATTGCTGTAGCAGCTGCTTGTTTTATTATCAATTCTTTATCATGAGATTATGTGACCATCAAGATGCCTTTGCTATTACCGTACTTTTATTTGTTGTGACATTTATAAATTGTGTTTTCATATCTGTGGATTTGTACATCCAAAAAATAATGTAGCCTCAACCTGCGCTTTTTGGCTGTATTAAATAAAAAATAATCTGCTCTTAAACTAATTGTCTTGTTTTTGTTAGTATTTTGACAGTATCTGTGTTCCTTTCTGGAGAAGGATTCCAGTTCCAGTTGTTGCAATGATGGACAACTAAAAAAAACAAAATATACAGTACAATATACAGTATAAACAAACAAAACATTTTTTATTTTAATTTAATACAGTGTCAATCAACTAGTTCTAGTGTAAAAGTGAGCAGTATGTCAAATTATGTTAAATCATTTATAATAATCTCAAAATACTGGAATAAAGCTTATTTAAAAAAAAAAAAAAAAGGAAAGATAAGATGTAGTCAGTGGTGATATTGCACTTCACTTCTTTGGAAAAACCCTTTCACATTTGTTCAAAAGTCAATACTTTTAAGCAACTTTTAGATACAAAAAATATTGAGTTATTTTTGTCAGTGTCCCAGTTTCTAGTAATAACAGTCGTCATTAAAGCACCACTGGACTGTCATGAGTTGACGTACAGGCAAAACCAGCTCCCATTCCATCCCATTACAAATACAATATGTCTTAATTGTTTGATCTTGTAAAATAAATATTTCAAAATCCTTAACCCGAAATAATCATGAGAAAGGTGAATACATTCAAATGAAGCACTGAAGTATCCCCCTCTCCTGTCTGACACTGCTGTTACACACTTTAGGTCACAGCTCTATCAGTTGTTACCAGCCATGTGCAGAGCTGATAATGACGACAGCCTGTATGCATTCAGCTTGTTTACTGAATAAATTCTTTACTGAGAACTGTGAGTCCCCCTCAGCCTATCGCAGCGATGCACTAGACCTATAATATACACAATGTGTGAGTCTGGACTTACGAAATGCCACTGTTGGACTATTTAAAATGCAGAGAGAAATGAACAAGTGGTTCACAATCCAGTTTACATCGGTACAGGAGTTTTGAGGAGAAATACTAGGTTCTAGATGTTTTTGGAAATGACTTTGGACACGAGCTGAAAACTTTTATCATCGTCGCAGGAGAAGAGAAAAGAGATAGAAAGCTCAGATGACAGCTGCCTGGCGACGGTGGATAAACCTGACCAATAATGCAACAGGATAGACTAACACAAAAGAAACTTCTCCTATGATGATTATGCCTGAAACTCCAACAGAGCGTGAGGTAGGACCATTTTCTGCAGTAAGTTAGTAGTAAAATATGTTAAAGTGCAAGAAACATGATGTTTATTTAGTACAATTACTATAGTATTGTGAATTTTAATCAACACATTTAAGTCAGTGCTGTTTGGTTCTCTGAGAAAAGCAACACAATAACTGAACTTAGCACCGTTGCCTTATTAGTACAGCCATGGCCTGATTGAGACCATGATTTATGATTCTGTTTATTTCCAAACAATCAGCAGCAATCCCAGATAGAATTGGAAGTTCAGTCCCAGACTGAGCTTCCAGAGAGCTCCTCTGAGCTCGGACAGAGAGGCCGGTCTGATGAAGATGAGGCTCCACAGACAACACAGCGACGAAGGCTGTTCCTGCTCCTTGTTTGGAGCTTTTGCCTCTGTGCTTTTATTATAGTACTCATTTACACTCTGCACCATTTTCAGACCAGGCCTGGTAAGACCATAGAGCACATGTGTTTATGCCATTATGACTAAAGTATTTCTCAAGCCTCTGGTTCTCTCTCGTAGTTCGGTCGTGCAAGTCTGAAGCCTGTTTGCAGGTCTCAGCTCACCTGTCTGCCTTTGCTGACCCTTTCACACAACCATGTGACTTCTACCTGTACACCTGTCTCTCCGACTGGAGGAAGGGCAGACAGAGGGGTCCGGGACTCCCAGGACCACCCGGAGCCCGCCAGGACCAGAGACCAAGTCCACAACATGTGGACCAGCGTCTGAGAAAGAAGAAACTGACAGACAGGAAAACATTGCTGCTGCAGTATCTCAAAGACACTTTAGGTACAAGCCTCAGTCAAATCTGTGCATAATATGACACAATATAAATGACGTCACATTTCTGTGTGTTAGAGTCTAATGACAAACTGGCGAGCTCTGCAGAACAGAAAGCCAAAATGTTCTACCACTCCTGTTTAGACACCAGGTCCATAGAGACAGCTGGAGCAGAACCTTTTCTCAAACTTATTGAAAATGTGAGTCCACTTTTTTCTTTTCTGATTTAAAAACATGCAAACACAGTGCTCTCTCTCTGCAGCTGGGGGGCTGGGCTGTGACGGACCAGAAATGGAACCAGACGGACTTAAACTCCACTCTGGGACTGTTAATGAGGAACTATGGAACCTTTCCATTCTTCAACCTCCTCGTAGGCAAAGACCCAAATGAATCATCTCAACAGACATCGAGGAATTACATACAGGCGAGTACAAATGCTGTACTGAAGTATCACTGAACAGAACAGAAAGTGTTAATAATCATTTAACTTCTGCTACAGATAGACCAGCCAGATCTGCTGATCCCCATTGACTTTAACAGCCAGACTGAAAAGTCTGAAGCAAAGACTGAGGTCAGTCATCCTCATGAACCCCACTATGTACTAATGACACATGCACTTACCGGCACCTCTTGTCTCTCAAAGACTCTTCGTCCATTCTTCTCCATGTGTACACGGTACCTCTCCCTGTTAGGGGCGCCACAGAGAGACAGTCTGAATCATGTGGGTCAGTTCATCTCTCTGTCGTCTGAGCTGGCTGTTGCTACGGCGCCGCTAGAGTATCGTCTTGCCAAAGGACAGCTGTACCAGCGCATGACCATCAGGGAGCTGCAGGTGCACAGAGGATAAACTTAACAATCTATTTATCTTTTTCTTTCATTTATTTTTTAAATATATCTCTACAGAGCCAGGCTCCTGTGATCGATTGGTTGGGCTGTTTACAGATGGCTTTTGAACCAGTGTCTCTCACTGAAGATGACCCTGTTCTTGTGCATAACCTACCTTATATTATAAAAATGTCCCAGATTATCAGCGATTGGTTAAACAAACCGGAATATAGCAACAGGTCCATAACACCAAACACACAATACATTCACAATATGTACATTTTCATTCTTTTTAATATTTGTAATGTTTCTCCTCTCCCAGCTTTCCACTTCACACCTACATGATCTTTAACCTTCTGCACACAATGATTCCAGCTCTGGACTACAGATTCAAAGAAACAGTAAGACATATGAGCCTTTGATCTGAGTGTCTTTTATAAACAGGAGACTCATTATTTGTTAATAAGGTGGAGCAGATTGAGCCTCGCTGGAAGAGCTGTGTGTTGGAGACTGAGCGAGGATTTGGCTCTGTCCTCACGCACTTTCTCAACAAGAGGACAGCCCATGCGGAGGTAGGACCAGGACTACATGATATGAGGACTAAAAGTGCACTTTTCTGGTTTAGGCCTAGTGTCTACCACCTGCTTGTCTCCATGGAGACTATACTTAATAATACTTAATAATATTCAACAGTATGCAATTTTTGTTTAATTTATCTATCTTGCATTTATGCAGTATCCAACTTGGCTAGATAGCATTGCCTGCTTGTCTCCATGGAGACATACGTGTGAAGCCATACTGGGGAACATTCTTGGCATGGAAACTCCATGGAAACAAGCTGGAGGCAGACTCTCCACCAGAGAAAATACATAGTGCATGCATAGCATCTCCCTGAGCCTTTTCGGTCACTGACATATAGACAATATATTATTGTTTTTTGAAAATGTTAATCTCTGGCACTAGTAGTGAAATTACATGGAAATTAGGTTTGCAGGACTGAACAGGACTGATGTTTTATCAAATTATAAATAGGGACAATTAACTCTCCACAGGTCAACGAGATAATTGAAAACATGGTCACCTCTCTCAAGTCAAAACTTCATGGACTTCAGTGGAACAATCCAAAGACTCACAAGGCTGTTGTGAAAAAGGTAAATAAAGAGGAAAATTAATGAGCTAACTCTATGTATTTTTGTGGTGTTACTCAGTAAGGATGTATTTTCAGGTTAACTCCCTTACTCACAAAAAGTGGACTTCAAATCAAACAAATGAGGCAGAATTTGACAATTTTTTTGCTGAGGTAAACTGGAAATTATAAATCTATAATCTTGTAATCATGATCTCCATTACATTAAAATTATTAATCTGACCCTATGTTTACAGATAACCATGGGCTCTACCTTCTTTTGGAACTATGCCCAACTTCTTTCCTTGTGGCAGAAAAGCAGGATTAAACTTCTGGAGGAGCAGAGTGAAGGTGTTGACATGTGAGTGTGAAAGGAGTTTAAAGGTGCACTGTGTACATTTTCTGAACTTTTCTTCTCTCTATGAATATATTATTGCGTACAGGTCCTATATTCAGCAAAATTGACTCTTGTGAACCTTTAGCCATGTTATAACGTTATTACCTCACCAACATACAGTACATGAAGTTGTGTTTTGTTTCATTCACACGTGTTTGAGTAATCCTTTATTGTTAGTCTGTCTATTAGTGGGACGAGACGCAATTTTTACGAGACAGACCACGAGATTAGATCCACGAGAACGAGACAAGATACAAGATTGTACTCTCTGCTTTTTGAAACTAGAGCTTCTCAAACTGCATCACTCACCCGCTTTTAACTTTTTTTAGTCCAATCCAAAGATAAATTCAGGGGGGAAAAAATCTCATGAGACAATTTTTCTCATGTTTGCACAATCGTGGCAATTTTGTCTCACGGGATCTTGTAGCACGAGATCTTGTCCTATCCCTACTGTCTCTCCAAAGCTCCAAATGCTTTCTGCCACCTTGTGATGTCATTTAGGAGTAGTTTTCAAGTTAACAAACAGCTCCTTTTACCTTTTGTTTAGTAGAGATTGGCCATTCCAGGGCTGAAATTATCCAAATGATTCTAGTGGAGGTGTAGGCAACGTATTGTGTATGAAAGTTACAGCTCACTTTTAATTTGACTTCTCAGAGTAGTTCAGACACTATATTTTTACCTCTACCTGAGTACAGTAATATTTTTACAGGGTACATTTTGCAGTAATCTTTCTTGGATAAAGGTTTAGATTATTCTTCCCTCTGTGAGTATGTCTACAAATGACAAAAGCTTTATGTTGACAGTATTAAATCAGTTGAACATTTGTGTTTCATTTTGTTTTTTTTTTTTGTTTTTTTTGTTTTTTTATCATTTTGGTGAATATATCTTTAGAAGATACACATACTTCAATTTGTAATTCAGATGTTATGCCCAGGAATTGTTTATCACTTATTATCACTGCTATTGTTACATTTGTTTGAAGCAAGAGATAAACACTTTTTGTAATAATTGTAATCATCTTCTCTCTTTTAGCTTGTCTGTTAGCCCAGTTCTTAATCGGAAAGAGCTTGTTTTTCCATTGGGAATGTTTGTCCCCCCTCTCTTCCATCCCACCTATCCACGGTAAACCACATCTTGTCTTATATTAGAAAGGTTTTGTTCACTGTCTTTGTTCTTGAACTCTTTTCTCGTACAGGGCATTCAATTATGGAGTGACTGGTTTCCTCATCGCAAAAGATATCTTACACCTGCTGCTTCCTGATGGTGAGTTTAGACTCTAAAACTAACTAAACTAAATCTAAATGTACTAACAAATCAATAAAAATTGACATATTGTGCAAAATTGTATGTAATGTTATAACAGTGCTCCCTCATCATTTGCTTACTCAAAGGTGTATGTTAACTGATTCATGCATGTTTTCACCTACACTTTCCAGATCCTTGTGCTTAGTTGTGATTATTTCAAAAATGAAGAGTCATACATTCATAGTCACTTTTCAGATATTTAATAATGTAAATAATAATCACAATGAGTCTAATGAAGGTGTATAGACATTAAATTACAATGTAGGACCTTAAAGACCATATCAGTTGTTGTTCATGAAATCCCTCAATCATGCAGGTAGGATGTAGCCTGATTCATCAGCCGGTTTCACTTCGTGGAAACTATCTGACCTCTCAGCATTAGGATTTGTTCGCTCGCCTGTAAGCGGATACTTTTTTTATTTAACCAGTCGCTGATATTGGGTTGTGATGTATGTAATATACCGCTAATGGGGCTAACTGTTACATTAAACTTTTCCTAAATCCTGTAGGAAGAAGGGCAATAATGCCTTGATAAAATTCACCTAAGATTCTCTTTGTTCCGGCTTTAAATCTTCAGTCTTGGGAATCATGGCCAACACAGAATGTATGGCTTCGTCTACATCCATCTTGACCGCTTTGTTTACTGTTGTGCTTTACCACAAAAAGGGACCCAGTAATGGCTTCACAGGTCTTTGTTGATTGGCTGGTGCGCGGTCTACAACTTCCAGGGTTCTTGCAAACCCTCTAGTGCACAGGTGTCAAACATAAGGCCTGGGGGCCAGATCCGGCCCTCCAAGACCTTTAATGTGGCCCTTGGGTGATTTTCTACTAAAATATTTTAATTATATTTTCTATTAAAATATTGGTAATTTTCTGCGGGGCTGAGCATAGCAGTGTCTCCAGCGTCTCTGTATGTGGCCCCTCCCACCAGAGCAGCACAAATGAAGACTTGTCTCTTTCCAAACGCTCTTAAAGGACGATCGTTTTGACTGTTGACCGTGACACCCAAATCAGAAAAATGTCCAACATAAGAAAAGTGGACGATGAGTGCAGGATTTTCCAAGAGGCAAGCATACAAGTTATTGTTAAAATTGAGCAGAGGCACTAGGTGGCGCCAGCGTGGCTAAGTAAGATGCATAGCAAAGGACAAATTCAATTCTGTCACTGCACAAAACTTTTTAGATTGAATAGGTTTCACGGCTCATCCAAGCAGCTTCTTCAGTTCTGGTCAGATGCTGGAGTACACTGCCTTATATCTGCCTGGAGGGAGGAGCTAACTACACTGAAACTAACAGTCCTACTCACTATTGTTTTCTTTGTTTTGATTCAGGTCTGAGGATTTGTAAATAGGAGAGAGATGATGTCTGAGCCCTCCATTTCTGTCTATATTAGCTGTTACGTTTCCATGTTGTTTGTGTTACAGTTCATGGTCACAGTGAGAGCGTGGCACAGGTGGCCAATTGTGTGTGGACTTATTACCTCAATGCCAAAGACAGGAGCAGAGCAGGAGGCAATTCCCTCTCCAGAGCACAGCAGCAGGAGGTGTGGGTGCAGTACTCAGCTCTAGAGTTGGCACTGCAGGTGAGCGGCTTCTTACATAGGCATCTATAAGTCACAATAACAATAATGATAATTATAATAATCACAATAATGAAAATGTGCTTCATGGCTTGATGTTATATTCCTGTTATATGGTAACTCAGAAGATATAATATTTTTGGAAAATTGTTAATTTCTATGGAAAGGGTTCTGACTTTTCATCATTCTGAAACCCATGAATAGAATTTGATTGTCATTGTTGGGCGATTCGTGGGTTTCAGTCACATGGCTTTTTCTTGCAGTGGACGCCATTCGCAGGACTTTTGTTGATTGCTGCTATGCCAGTGATCTTCAGAAAATCCACATGTTGAACTACTGCATCCACAAACCTACAATATTCACAAAATTAATATTAAATTCCTTTTGCTGAGAACAATATGCCTTTCTGAATATGGCACCGCATTTTGAAGCTACAGTGAAATAAATCATTCCATCTTAGTTTGATTGTGGTAATAGGGAAGATGTTGCTGTCAAATACCCTGTACTTACACAGATATTAACCATAAAAGAGGTCAAAACATGTGCATTTAACATATTTTAAAAAACAAGTACTACCATATAATTCTAACCTGCCCTCCAGTTCCATTTTGCACTCTAGACTCTTTTTAAAATTAAGATCAAGTGAATCTAACCTATTACTTTTTCATCATAACGTATTCTCTTTCCCCCTTCTCTTCAGGCTTATCAGCAAAGTTTAAAAAGCAACCCGAGTGACACCTCTCTGTCTGGACTCTCACATACAAACCTGTTCCTCTCAGCTTTCTCTCAGGTAAAGCACTGGTCCTGTCTACAGTCCTTCTCAGGCATCTGAACTGGATTTGCTTATGATATTACCATGATAGATGCTAGTTATTGTAGTTTATCCATTTACTTACCAGGGGAGGATGTTGTGCAAATGGAATAGCACTCAGTGACCCACATTTTAACCCTGTCCAATAGTTGGTGCATGATTATATCGCTTAAAGGTGCAATGTGTAACACTTGTCTTCTCCTTATCTCCATTGTGATGCTATTGCTTTCCCTGGAATGTTCCCCAGTACAAAAAAGGCTACTTTGAAAAGCATGGAAACTGATTTTATCTTTTGTCTGTACTGAGGAACATTCCAGACAAACAAATGACATCAGCCTTGGTGAAAAGCAGGTAAAATAACATGGAGACAAGCAGGTGTAGGACCTACCTGCAGAACGGTTATACAGTGCATGTGTGTGGAAGCATTTTCTACCATTTCAACCAAATATTTTTATTATGTAAACTTATACTGCAATTAGACCTAGATGCCTGTAGGTGGGGGCATGAGTCAAGAAGAAAAGAAAATAGTTGTTCTAACACTTCTGTGTCTACTTATGGAAGTGTGGCCTAATGGATCTTCTGTTTCTGCAGTTTAACTGTGATTTGGATCCATACCATGACTCAATGCCTTTGGAGTCCTCCTTTCTGGTCAAAGTCCTCTGCGCCAAATCTGAGCTGTGCGTCCTCCACTGCGCCAAAGAGAAATACCAGCCTGCGTTAAAATCATGTTGACCTCACGGGACTGGTGTTCTGCAGAAAAACATTATCCCATATGAACAGAAAAAAAAAAAAAAAAACATTTGAGGATCTTTTGTACAGAAATATAATTTACTATTTATTGCGCATTTATGTTGTTTTGTCATTTTAGGTTGTTTAAACATTAAACAATAAACATTTTATAAATTATGAGTAAAATATTATTGAGAAAACATTAGCAGTGAAATTAATGCAGACACTGACAAACGTTTGGTTTCCTTGTTCAAACCTCTTCTTGTGTTTGGAGCCTCTCTCCCAAATCTACTCTTCAGATGTACTTTTTAGGCTGATTTACGCAGTTTTTAGACAATCATGCGAGTAAAAGCCCCAACCAAGACGGTCAGGTTCGTTTCCCCGCCGGAAGAAGCAGAGATTTCTTTATCATTTAACACCGCGGGAAACACCGACTAACCGCATCCAGACGCTCAAGAGTCCCCCTGGAAAAGGCCTGGGGAAGGCGGAGCCAGGAGACTGGGCCAGCTGCTGAAGAGAGCCTTCTCCGGCCTAGAGTCTGAGAGGGTCGACCTCTACGCGCCCAGTGAGTACAGAGCACCCAAGAGCACCCAACAGTGCACTTATCTGATGTTCACAGTACCGTGCACGTTTGTTTAACGTTGGGATAATAACAAGTTAATGGCCCTCAATTTGCTTTACTGCTAAATTAAATATAAATACTGTAGCATCTGGATAACAAGACACTTAGCTGCACTTTGCAAACATTTTGGTGTCTTCATGCTTGTCCTGAAACAGACAAGCAAGGCCAAGTTACAGGTCAGCTCTGTGGAAAGAGTATTCCACGATTTTTTTTTAAAAGATATTTGTGCACAATAACAATTCAGAGTTCAGCATATTGTTAATCACTGGCAATCACTGGCAACAGCTATAATTTTTCATAATTTTAAACCCATGGATTGAAAGTGAGTTTATAGCCTATTGTGAGACACTCCAGGTAAAGCAATATAGAGGTAAGTTGGTCAGATGTGTCAATTGACAAAAAATATAAATCTCAGGATTTTATTATGATTTATTTATTTTACATATTCCCAAGCATCACACTGCCATGTTCCCACAAGGGTTTGGTCAAAAATTGGGCCCAGATGGGTGACAGAATAAAATTTCGTACATAATAAAATTAAAGTAGTTGACTAGAGGAACTCACTCTTTTCAGCACTTGATCATTAATGTACCTTCTGATTTTAGACCACTAAAAAGTTAAGATAACCTTAAACCAGGCATGTCCAAACTATGGCCCGGGGGCCAAATGCGGCCCTCAGACAAAATTTTGTTGGCCCAAATGACCTTGCATCAATGAAAAAAAAATTTTTTTCCTGCAAGTTTTTTGAAAATCTACCTTGATAAAGCTAATATTGAATATTTAGGATCTTATATATTTTAAGGATCTTAGCATGAATAAAGACTGATACCTCATTCTAACATGTTAAACACGCACACATTTCAATTATTCCCTGTACTGAGCATCAGTCTACTGTCCTTGACTGGCCCACTGCTTCGTCTGTGTTTAGATGTGTGGCCCTTGATGAAAAAAGTTTGGACACCCCTGCCTTAAACGGTGCTGCAATGCAAACTTCAAAAAGAAACAGGAGACTTGGAAGCAAATTCAAAGATAAAGAGCAAAATCAAAACAAAAACAAGATAAAAACTTAAAAAGACCCTCATTTCTAATGATGTCTAATCCTTGCTCATTTTCAGAGACCCCATTTCGTCTTTTCAAGCACCGTATCCAAAACACCAGAGTGAATGGAGCCCAGGCTAGTGTTCCAAGGACGGCATCTCCTCAGATCACCCAGCTGATCCTGAGCCTCGTGTCCCAGTGCAAACACAAAGGAGGGATGACCATGGCTGAGCTCAAACACACTCTGGCCTCAGAAGGGTATGATGTCGCCAAGAACAACAAGCATGTGACGGTGATGGCTAAACAACTGCTCGACAACGGCAATCTGGTGCAACACAAACGCAATAAGGTAACTGTAACTCGGCTTATCGCGATATAGTTATTATTAACTTCACTACTTGGTAGATCACAGAACTATAATTTTTGTTGTCTAGTAAAGTAAAAGTGGAAAACTTTTTATTTTTCTGTACTACAATAACATTGGAATTGTATATGTATCTACAACTACTATCTACAACTCATTCAGCTATTTATTGCAGTTTGTCTTTTTTAACCATATTGCACATTTAGAATAGACTTTGGGGATAATTCTCCTTTATGGTTATTGTCTCAGTAGTATAAATTTGTTTCAGTGTTATTGTTTATCATCTATATTTTCTTCATCAATATATCGTACTTCAAAATGTGTTATCGTGGTCCTGAATTTAATGTAGAGATGGTAGAAAGGGAAAATGTTTGCTTATGTATAAATGTGAGTGGGGAGTCAGAGGTCTTCGGCACAGATTGGCGGCCATGTTTTCATAAGTAAAATATTTAGTTTTTAATTAATTGCTATCGTAACTCATTTTATTCCACTCTGAAACCAATGGATACTAGTAATATGTTTAAATAATATTGAGTAGGTATGCGCAGATTAATCTTTTGTACTTTTAAAAGGGACCTGAAGCTATGCAGATTTATTGAAATAATATTAAAATGTTTTGTCTGCATTCACTTTTTTCACAGCTGTCTGAAACAACTCCTCAGAAGATGACTCCGATAAAGAAAGATGCTCCGAAAGCGCTGTCAACAAAAACACTGCCTCAGCAAGCCAAGCCAAAGTCGAACACAGTTACAAGCAAAACCCCCCTCAAAAAACGGACACGAGCCAGAAGAACCCTTAAAACCACTTCACCGGAGAGCAAACGATCGAAAAGCATCAAGCGAGAAGTCAAATCACAAACTGGGACGCAGAAGAGAAGAGCGAAGACCACCAAAGGGAGACCCAAACTAAAGGCCACCAAGAAACTCAGGGTAGTGTCAACGAAGAGGACAGTTAAAACGCCCAAAAGTCAAAACCCACGCAAGACCCAGAAAAGCGAAACAGCCAAGCCAAAACATACATCACAGGAAAGGTCATCAGAAAAACAACTAAGCCAAGGACAACGTAAAGTTACAAGGAACGGGTGCTATTATTAGAGCTTCAGACATCTAATAAATTTCCATTTATCTTTTTTATTCATGGAGAGCCCGATGAGAGCACCAGACTGTCAATAATTACAGCTACTAATTACAATTACAGTAATGTTATGGGTTAAAAAATTATTTCTGATTGATATGGGTTATCGTCATTCACAAAACATAACTTGTATTCAATGACTATTAGTCTATTTTTCCTAATATTGCAAAGGAATCCATATAAATCAAATGCTCACACCACTCATTAAGAAAGTATTATTTTATATGTGAAAAGAAATAAAAATAGATATTGATATTAATGGTGGCCAATCACCATTATAGAAACACACTTGCATTAGGAAAAAGTCCACTGTATAGATATTTTAACACCAGTCCAGGAGTTGTATTTTGTCATAAGACTCCCCATACTTCTTCAAAGGCTGAGCACATCTTTGCACAGGTCAGTGCTGCAGACAGAGGGTAGTTACTGATGGAAACTGTCTTTTCTGTGTAATCCACGTTCACCTGGAAGAGAAAGAAACAACGGTGTAAATAAGGTACAAGTGGCTAAAACAACAATCATATCTAGATGTGTTACAACTTTTTAATGCATAAATCACTTTGTTTTGTTCTGTGTATAGCACTATATGACACGCATTCTTGTCAATTTGGCACTGAAAAAATAATTTTAATAAAATGAATTAACTATGATCTAACCAAACTAAAATTCCCAGGACAAGATTTCTCTTTAACCAATCTGAAACATATAGTCCTAGTAGCTGTACTTCATCAATAATTCAATAAGAATGTAAATATATTTCATTTGATATAACTCAATTCAAAACATCACTTACGCTCTCAATTCTCAGCCCTCATATTTAAGACCCTTATGCAGGTCCTGACTTTTTTGTGCAGCCCAATGGAAAAATGGTTCCTACAGTGTGAAAATGAATTACTCACTGCTCCGTGTGCGAATGCTCCTATAACCACAGCTGCTGGTCCTTCGGGCACCAGCGTTCTGGGACAAACAGCTTCTCCAGCAGAAAAAGACGTGCCGATGCGCGGACAGCCTGGAGGAAGGTGGTCAGACACTGGGTTTTTGATCATTCTCAAGAGCTTCTGAGGACCATCGGCCGCCCGTACGCTTAGTTTGTGTAGCAGCTGAACTAGAATCAAAACATAAAATGGATTAACACGGAGGATAAACTTGATGTAAGAGTAGGGGTGGGAAATATAGTCTTCAAAATCTAAATTGTTGTTTTGAGTTCAGCTATATTGTATAAATGAATTATAATAATACAAATACTTAGGTAAAGGAACTTGTCATTAAATCTTAGGGTATTAAGTATTTTCTTCACTTCTGGGTTTAATTTTACAGTCAATTCACTTTTTTTGCAATACAAAAAGGCACATTTTAGTGTATTTCTGATACATGACAAAAACTTTTTATTATTGGTATCTGGAGAATCCAAAAAAATATCAAGACAATATCACCAACCCCTCTGTGCTAAAGTAAAATCAATCAGGTTTACCCATAAGGCCACAGAAACGAGGGAATGTTCTTGGGATACGGGTTTGTGGGTTGATCTCTATTAAGGCATTCTTCTCAGTGTGAATGTAAACCTGCAGTAAGCCAGCCCTGTTCAGAGGACTGTCCATCAACATCAACAAACACTAAGAAAAAAAAGAAAAGCAGAATTTTAATTAGTTAACACTTTATAACAGGGACGACCAAAGATATTACTTTTTTCATAATATCTGAAAATAAATGAGGAGCCAAAAACTGGTGTTGTATTTTGTCTCATCTTAAGTTTAAAACTGCACGGACAGGTCTCTCACACACCAAAATGTTATTCATAATATGATGGTATATAAGTTTTCAGCTCACCTTTCAACACTGGCAGCATTTTCTAAAGCTTTAAAACTGTGGTTGTTGAATGGGCAAATACGTCACCATGTTTAACAAAATATTTTTTTGTTAAACATAGTAATAAACAATCCTTCAGTATATTATGTTTATTGGTTTAACTCTTTAACTCTTGACTTCGAACTTCAAATGAACTGTCTAAAATGAATTGTGAATAGTAAATGTGCTGGTGTTATGTAGTTTTCCCTGTCCTGTAGATTATTTGACATCAACCTCCCCGGACTGAAGATGGAAATTAGCCACTCTGGCTATAATCTTTACATATTTACATTTTACATGTTCATTAATATGTAGGGATGTAACAATAACCGAAATATTGTGATATCGTATTGTCAAAAGTCTCACAATAAGACCGTGGGCTGTCAAAATATATCAAATTACAACATTTTTGCTTAAAGGCGTTGTATAGTAGCAACAGCTAATAAACAGCGAGCACTACATAACCCATGATTCATTTCAGCGTGAAGAAATATGTTTTTGACCTGAATTCTTGGTAATAGTAATAATTCACATCAAAATCTTGTCAAGGTAGTTTAAAAGCAAAAAAGTGTCCTATCTACAATTAAATTAGCCTCTTCAAAATATTGCAATAAATATCGTACCGTGAGATGCATATCGTGATAATATCGTACCGAGAGATTTGGATATCGTTACATCCATTCCCTTTACAAATAAATAAGAAAGTAAATAAGAAAGTTGTACTATATTATCATTGACAATTTATGCCAGTTCAGCAGGAAGCCTAGGTATCAAAAATCAACAAAAATAGTTGAATCAGACAAGTATTTTGGCCATGTTCAAGCTCCAGTAAACAAAACAGCTGCGATACAAACCTGATGAGTGATGTCAGGTCTAATGTGTCCAGGATCTCTTCCACTTTTGACAATCATATTCTTATGTTGATCACAATTTAACAACTCAAACGTTTTTCCAACCTGAGAACAAAACAAAATCAGGAGTTTACTGTGATTATTGGAGCTCTGTGTGGAGAACTTACATCACAAATCAAATACGAACTCGTCTTTACCTTGACTGTCTCTAACGAAGCCCCCTCCAGGATGACCACCAGCCGCCGCTCTGCCATACGATCATGGAGGCTGCGAAGATGTTTGGCTGGTTTTGGTTCATATTCGTCCAAATGTTCCAGACCACGCTTTTTGCTATTAGACGCCATGCTGCAAAACTACTGCTCTTCGTTTCTGTCGCACAATCTACGTCACATAAACGTGACCCAAAATTGACCGTTTTATTTTGCTTTATGAGGTCTTAACCATTCATTTAAACCTAATAAATTATCCTATGTAATAAGTAAATGAGAATATATTATTTAGATTTGTCGTATAACCAGTAAATGAAGCAAACTATTTGCTGTTTACGTTGTGAGAAACTTTCGTACGTCATGATTGTGCGCCGGATGTTGGCTTGTTCAGCGTGCAGGACGAAATTTCACGTGTGATTTTTTTCCCTCGGAACGTGTACACATTTAAACAGGATTAAAACTGTATTTTGATTGGTGAGTATATGTACAATTGTTTATATTTAACATACGCATTTACTTTAATTGTATAATTTGACAATGAATTGTGTTTGCAGCTTAACTAAGTTGTGTTGGTAAAATCTGTCACAGGCCTTGACATGAACACTGCTCAAATGCAGCAGGTTTATCATATTATTGACTAGTAACGCATTGGGGTTCAACATGATAATTGTCTTGAATGTTTACTTCAAGTTTAACCACTGTTACGCCTGCTTATAAAAGATCCCTTAATTAAAACTTTAATAAAACTTTGCTTTGATTGAATGAAGGATGAACTACGGGATGCACAATTTATACTGTAGTTCTTTGGCAAGAATTCACATTTATGATTGGCTTTCTAGTGTTCAAGCTTCCAAATGGCGTGATGGCCACTGAGAAAGAAATTAATGCCTTCCCCTTGTTGTTACATCAGTGATTAGGCTAAATTCAACATGAAAAATTAACATTAGTTAGTCTTGTTTTGATTAGCAGCATTTTGCTGTAACCTTTTGTACTGAATTTGTCCTCTTTTAGTGTTGTAGTTGTAAGTGTGAACCATGGGAAGAAAACTTGATCCAACAAATAAAGTGAAGAGAGGCCCAGGAAAGAAAGCCAAGAAACAACGAGGGGCAGAAACAGAACTCGCCAAGTTCTTAACTGAAGGTATTTTTGTTCAAATACATTTACTTATGCAAAACTAACAAATGCTTAATTTTCGTGGTACTTAATTTAACTCAAAAATGTTTTGTGTTTGTACAGACAATGAAACAAAACGACTCTCGAGCAGAGGCAGGAAAAGGCAAGTATTTAAGTTTATCTTCTAGATGTATGATGATATATGGGACAGTGCAGCTTTATGGGATGTTCACTACTTTTACAAGCAATATCTAAAAGTAACATTCAAATTTGGAACCACACCATTATTTATTATACATTAGCTTCACAAATTTGCCATATTAATCTTATGTCTCAAAATCCTTTCAACTTACAGCAATCATGTATTGAATATTCGTATCATTTTTGAAGCTATTGTATTAAAAAATGATAAACTTTTTGTTTATTTGTGCTGGCAGACAAGACATTGAACTTTCTGCCAGTTTTTGTTTCATGTGGACAGGCCCAGGAATTACAGAGATATTAACCATAAACCAGGCCAACAAATCTGCAATCTGACAGTTAACCTGTTATGTTTTCATACAGAGCTGCAAAAAGAAATCAAAGCAAAAAGCCAGAACAGAACCAGAAGCCAGCAAAGGGTAAACTATACATTATTTCCAGCTAACAACAAGTGTTCTTTTATTGTATGAACACATGAGTTGCTCTGTAGTTTTGTATAGCCATTGCTTATTTATATTTTTATCCAGGATTCACTGATGAAAATAATAAATGGCTGAAACCAGCAAAAAGAAAGCGAAAAACCGAAGAACCAGAAATTGAGGATGACAGTGATGAGCACTGGGAGTTTGATGAAGATGAGGAAGAGGAGGAAATGGAGAAGCCACAGACAAAGGGCAAAAAGAAGAGCATAGCAACCAAAAAGGAGGAGGAAGATGATGATAATGAAGAAGAGGAGGAGGAGGATGATGATGATGAAGAAATGGTGGATGACTATGGCACGCAGGAGGACGGAAGTGAAGAGGAGGAAGAAGAAAGTGACGGAGAAGAGGTACAGTGACCCCCTCTCTTTTTAAGACATTTGACTTTCTTGATGGAAAAGAATTGTTCATTCTAAAAAGGTGTTCTTGTATGTTTTAGCTTCTTCCTATTGAACGAGCAGCTAAAAAAGACAAAAAACTGAAACAGTCTGTGAGCCCTGAAAGTGATGACGACGACGACGACGACGACGACGATGATGATGAGCAGGCAAAGGGCGACTCTGATGAAGAGGAGGAGGACACAGTTCAAGCTAATATTGATGAAACTGACACAGATGCATTTAGACTTCCCAAAGCTGAAGAGACTGAGAAAGAAGGTAAGACATATTATTGTGATCAGTGTTTGAACGCATCAGTTTTCTGAACTATTGTTTCTTGGTTTTAGGAGTCCTGCCTTTAGACCTGAAGCAAATCTATCAGAGAATAAAGGACAACATTGAGGTTTTATGTAACTTCTCAACAAAAAGAGAGGAAGGCAAAGATCGGTCAGATTACATTTCTCTTCTAAAGAAGGATCTCTGCACATACTACAGCTACAACAACTTCCTAATTGAAAAATTAATTGACCTGTTCCCTCTTTCAGAGGTTAATATTATTTTAAGAATAAATAACTCTTTATGCACTCTTATTCTATTTATGCATCATATTTTTTCTTTACACCATTACTTTCCAGTTGGTCGAATTCCTTGAAGCAAATGAAATTCATAGACCTGTCACAATTAGAACAAATACATTGAAAACTAGACGGCGAGACCTTGCTCAGGTAATGCCAAATTGATAATGATGGTTTTACTTTTCATTACTTTACAATATGTGATCTAAATGCATAGTCATGTTTTTGCTGTAGGCCTTAATCAACAGAGGAGTAAACCTGGACCCTTTGGGTAAATGGTCCAAAGTTGGTTTGATTATCTATGATTCCTCTGTTCCTGTTGGTGAGTTCTGTCTGTTTTAAATGTTCTCTACATCACATACAGATCTTATGACTTTGGTTTGATCATATATTTCATTTATATAATTGAGTGTAATTCTCTGTTTTCTAGGTGCCACCCCGGAGTATCTGGCTGGTCAGTACATGCTGCAGGGAGCATCCAGTTTACTGCCCGTCATGGCTCTTTCACCTCAAGAAGGAGAATATGTGCTGGACATGAGCTCAGCCCCAGGAGGCAAGACCACCTATATCGGTAAGACATAAAAAGAAGATGTGAGAGCTGTGCTGTTAATTATTCAATGTTTAAAAACCTTCTGTGTGATTTTGTATCCTAGCACAACTCATGAGAAACACTGGGATTATTGTGGCCAATGACGTCAATGCTGACAGGCTGAAGAGTGTTGTGGGAAACATCCATCGTTTGGGCGTCACAAACACTGTCGTCTGCAACTACGATGGCAGGCAGTTTCCAAAGGTAAACTGTCACAGCTTAATAATAAGTGCATACTATATACCATTTTTATAGCTGTCTAATCTGTTTATTGATTCCTGATACTGTTTCCATGAAGGTAATGGGTGGGTTTGACAGAGTCTTGCTGGATGCACCATGTTCCGGCACAGGGGTCATTGCTAAGGATCCAGCTGTGAAGACCAGTAAGGTAAATCAAATTTTTTTTGTGTTAGTATCAGTAAAACATTTAAATTCTTGTCCTAATTTTTATTTATTTTGTGGCAGGACGAGGCAGACATCTTGCGCTCCGCTCACTTACAGAAAGAACTTATTCTGTCGGCCATTGACTCGGTCAACGCAGAGTCTGCTACCGGAGGATACTTGATCTACTGCACATGTTCAATAATGGTGTGTACGATAAGAAAATTAAAGTGTGCTATGAGTACAGACATTTTTAATCGATCATGGTCATGGTGGTTGTTGTTTGCTGAATAGGTTGAAGAAAATGAATGGGTGGTAGACTACGCCTTGAAGAAAAGAAATGTAAAATTGGTTCCCACTGGTCTTGACTTTGGCAATGAGGGCTTCACCAGGTAAATATTCACAAAACCAATGTCCTTTTTACAGACAAATAATATAAAAAATTTTTTTAACCAATTTATGTTTTTTTTTTTTTTTCTTTTCTTAGGTTCAAAGAACGTAGGTTCCATCCGACACTGCGCCTCACCCGGAGATTTTATCCACACTCTCACAACATGGATGGATTCTTTGTAGCTAAATTCAAGAAATTCTCCAACATTATTCCTACTGTACCTCCAAATAAAGGTAATGGCCTCCTAATTAATTCATATTTATTTTTGAATTTTATAATCTAAACTGCACAATCGATTCTGTTTTCTATAGAAGAGGAGAAACTGGAAGCAGACAATGCCACAGCAACGACTTCTTCAGAGGAAAAATCTTCAGATCAAATCAAGGTAAAGGCTGTCCTCACCAAAGGAGCAACTTCACAGTCCCAAACAAACGGAAAGACTGCCAAGAAACCAGGTACCAAAAAAGACTTGCACTCTGGAGGAAAGAAGGCAAAGATTCAAAAAACTGATGAAAAGACTGTACCAAAGGCTAAAGTGGCTGAAGCAACAACAGAAGAAAGCAAGGCCTCAAAGCCTGAAAAGAAAGAACGTAACAAGTTTGAGAAAAAAGTGGGGAAAATGAGAAAAACTCCCATGAAGGCCAAGAAGAGGATAGGAAAGAACAAATTTAAGAAGTTGAAACATCTGTTGCAGAAAGCTGAAGAGTCCTAGTGTACATTAAGCTGTTAAATGTACTTTGAGTGATCATAAATACTGATCACTGAAATGTTGAAAATGGACTGGGCCTGTTGTGTTTTGCTTCGAGTAATAGTGATACTCGATATAATTTGTAATGTTAATTTTGATCATTGAGATTTTCTACTTCAAGTTTAATAGCAAAACTTAAAATTAATATACGGTAGGACTATGTGTTTTTGTATGTGTGATACAAAGGACAAATAAAATATTGTCTACAAATCTGTTTCTAACATGTACATTACAAGATGCTGTACTGAAGATAGAATAAAGACAATTACTCACTTTTTAATGCAAAATGAGTTAAATGTCCTATATTATGCAATATTGTCTCTTGTGAGCTTTTATATAAGATTGATTACCTCACACAAACAAAAGTGTGAATGAAACAAAACAATTATGGGCATGTTTGTGATGAGGAAACAACATAACATTATATAGATCAGAAAGGAACGAAATATTTTAATTCAGGGGGCCCACCAGATGTCCCTATTTACCCGGGACAATCCCAGTTTTGAGCCCTGTGTCCCTTGTCCCAACAGATTTCTCCAAAACCAGCGATTTGTCCCAGTTTTATACAAGACATGTCCCAGGTGTCCCTATTTTTGACCAATTTGACATCTGCCAACCATAAAGAGAGGCATAAATTGTCAGTTGTTTAGGTAAAATACAGAAAAACTGCTAAAAAAAATTTTAAAATTCCAAAAAACAAAGAAAATCTGTGCAATGAGTGCATAACAGTTTTCCTTAATTATGCACTCGTTTCACAATTTTATTATTACCAATCACCACAAACTGGGAGTGTCCCAGTTTTTTATTTTGAAAATCTGGTCACTCTATTTCAAAAGTGCATATTTTTTATTTAGGGAAGGGTCAAAAGTGCCACCATAGTTTTACAAGTTTATGGAGAAATAAAATAAAATACATTTAAGTCTGGAGCTTGGATGGAAGAATCAAACCCGTCAGTTGTTGCCATGGATCGATAATAAAAACTTTTTATTTTGATTTATTTTATTGTAGTTTTATGTTTGTTGCCCGGAAGCTGCGTTGTTTACATTTTCCAAGATGGCGGCTGGGATGTACCTGGAGCATTATTTAGACAGTAAGCTAATTTTGTAAACAGTCAGTGGACGGAATCATTGCATTTAACATAATTGGTTTATATTTTGAGTCTGAAGTGCTGTGATTAAAGTCTATCATCTTGAAATTGCATAAGTCTATTATTACAACCCGATTTTTTTGGAGCTCGTTTTAGTCGCAGGCGCTAACGCGACACGATATGAAACGAAACCACGAATAAAAGAGGTTGAAATTATCACCAGATCTTTGCAAACCCTGTCAAAAAGCGCAATATTCTTCAGTCAGAAATGGTTAACTAGACATGGTCGCTTTTTTGGATAATTAATTGCATTGTGTTCACGTTCATGCTAAGCTAAAGCTAGCGCTGTATTTCATTCAGCGTTGTCTTTTGTTTACGTTTTTACTCTGGTTGTGAGATAGGCCAGCTAAAACCTTTTAGTTTTTTAAATTTCTAGATTTTGGACCAGGTTTATGGTGACCAGACGTCCCAATTTTTCCCAGGACAGTCCCAGTTTTGAGCCCTGTGTCTCCTGTCCCAGTAGATTTGTCCAAAACCACTGATTTGTCCCAGTTTTATACAAGAAATGTCCCATGTGTCCCTGTTTTTGACCAATCTGAGCCCTGCCAACAGTAAACAGAGACATTAATTGTAATTTGTTTAGGTAAAATACAGAAAAGCTGCTTAAAAGTGATTAAAACACAAAGAAAATTTGACCTCACTGGCTCACACGTTAATCATGAATGGTCTCTGGATAATAATTTTCCTTAATTACGCACTCGTTTCACAGTTTCATTATTATTAACCACCACAAACCGGTTAGCACTTAACCCTCTCACAAGTGTCTTATCCAGTGTGATCTACCCATTAAATTGTGTTATATGTAACTGAACAATTATCTGACAAATTTTAACTTCAAGAAGTCAAAGATCATCTCTTTCAGTAGCATCCTCAAGCACCAGTTAAATGTGCTCTGTATGAAAAAAATTAAAACCATAGGTCTCCATTCACATTTTGTTCTTCTAGCAGTTGCAACTTTGGGTATTTTTACATTTAGTAGATGTAGTAGTGCTCTCATTTTGATTACTCTTAATCAGAGTTAAAAATCCTAGTGTCTCACCATTGAAACACGATTGTAAATTCTTCTTTCAGGTATAGAAAACTTGCCCTTTGAATTGCAGAGAAATTTTAATTTGATGAGAGATCTTGACCAGCGCACAGAAGGTAAGAAGAAATATTTTCTTAGTCAATTACATCCAAAAATGTGCCAAAAAGTGAAAACTTCATGTTTTATTTTTGCACCTTTCAGATCTTAAATCACAGATCGACTCATTGGCAAAAGAATACACCTCCAACGCCAGGACTCTTTCCTCTGAACAAAAACTTTCCATTCTGCGACAAATTCAACAATCCTACAGTAAATGCAAAGAGTTTGGAGATGACAAAGTGCAACTGGCGATGCAAACCTATGAGATGGTAATACTGTTTATTTATTTACAAAATGCATTATAGTTGCGATATAGTATGAATTATATATATATAATGTTGTGTCTAGATTAGTAGAACAATCAAAATATGAGAGACAAAATAAAGCGTACATATTCTAAGGTTTACATTAATGGTATACATTTCCGACATGGGTATAGTGAGAATATATATGCAAATATATATATGCAAAATGGTCCAAGTGGTCAAACTCTGTTACAAGCTAAAATTGAATCTTTGCTGGTTGGATGGTATCGATGGCATGATTAACTAAAAATCACGTTTTATTTTTCCTTGTGCTGATTCTAAACTGTCTACATTAGGTTGATAAACACATCAGGCGCCTGGACACAGATCTCGCTCGATTTGAGGCCGATTTAAAAGAGAAGCAGATCGAAAGCACAGATTACGATTCCACTTCAAGCAAAGGAAAGAAAGGTCTGTATGTTTATAGTTTATGCTAGGACTATAAATATTTATTATTCAAATGATATGGTAGCATTGTGATTGTAGGGTTCAAATGATTTGCTGAATGTCTCTACTTGCTCTTTACACCATTTAACAATGCAATGTTTTCCAATAAAACAGTGGTTCCCAACCCATTTCTCAAATTATATCTCCTACCAACACCAACACTTTTATACTTACAGACAAAATACTGTACACTAAGGAATACTTAAGTTATTTTTTATATTTTGATGGCTATAAAATGTTATTAAACAATAAGTAAGACATTTCATTAAAGTAGCAATTTAAAATGCCATCACTTCGAGTTCTAGTTTCAACCTCTTTCTTTAAGAATCCCAAGTCGAAACCACTGCAATAGAGCCAAAAAATCGTATAAAAACAAACATCAAAAAACAAGGTAAAAGCATTTACTAATTACTCACTGCATTTTTAAGATATAAACCCAAATAGTGCTTTTGAAGTGTCTATTATGAAATATTAAAAGCAAGTCTGATTCCAGGTGATATGAGACAGAAAGAGAAGAAAACTGCCAAAACGAGGTCCAAAGTGAAGAGTTCAGATGAAGACGGCAGCCCGAAGAGCGCCCAGAAGAAAGTGAAGCTGCTCCAACCGTACGCATTGTCATTCATTCTCTGGTTTTTGAAACCTATTCATATTTTTTTAAGGGTATAGTTATAGCCAGGGAATGTAATGTGCTCTTGGCATTCAAAGAAGGGTGTAAAATCTCAACTATATTTGGTTTGCCAATGCCTTAACCTGAATATTGAGAATATACCGGTAAAAACACATACATTTTACCTCCAAAATTCAGTCACTGAGCTCTTGCCACTGGAGGCTACACTGATAAATAATTACTGGGATTTTGGTATCAAGTATTCTATCAGAAATTGTCTATTTATCAGAAAGATTATTTCTATAGTGTCTATTGTTTTAGGGTAGCTACTAATTGGCTTTAGATGAATGACCAAAACAAAGTGTTTTTTTATTTGATAACCAACTTGAGACCAAAACTCAAAATGAAACATCTTTTAAAATGATTTTGTATAAAGGATAAAGCAAAATCACAATTATTATCAGTAAAGTTTATATTTTATGTGAACTTGTTTACTTCATATCTAAAAACACCAAAAGCTAATGTTTATAAAATATTCAACACACTCACTACAGACACTAGCTGGAAATGTAATCGTCCTTACTGTGTGCCCTTTGACAGAGGAGAGTTCAACAGTCCCTCCTCCAACTTTGGAAACGTGCACCCGTCTGATGTCCTGGACATGCCTGTTGACCCCAATGAGCCCACCTACTGCCTGTGCCACCAGGTGTCCTATGGGGAGATGATCGGCTGTGACAACACAGACGTGAGTTTACCTATTTTTTATTTGTTTTGTACCATGTCCTGTACTATGGGTGGGTAATAAAAATTGTTAGAAGGCTGAGAATCAAAACTGTATTACATTCAGTTTGCCCTAAAAGCATATTGACAATATACCAAAAGATACATACATGGTTTACGCTTGAATGGTTCAAAATATTTGTAAATAGCAACTTGTGGCTTTTCAAAAACAGGTTTTAAGCAATTTGTTAGTATAATTAAATTATTTGCATTTTCCTTTTGACAACATAGAAACAACATAGGATAGGACTTTGCATTTGGTTTTGTTCTTTATCAATAACATTATCAATAAATAAAAATGACTATGTTAATATTCATGTAATTGTTGAGGATAAATAAATTGTTTTTGATCAATAAGTGCAAAAACCCTCTCTGTGTCCCACTTGACCTTAAGGGTGTGTGAGCCAAAATAGAGATATCCATCAGGCCAGGATGGTTACAGGTAAAAAAAAAAGTGGACAGACAGAGCTGTTACCGACCAAAGCAAAGATCCAGAAATATCCGGGCAACTCAACACTGCAATACTGCTGCTCAATCCACACAGCTGTTACAGTGCAGACAGGCAGACAGCAGCAATACATGATGACAAATCGACTGTCGTATACATCAGTTTGTATACAGCCATTCAAACAGAAGGTCTGAAATGTGTCCAACTACATTTTGGTAATAAGAGTAGTTTTATTAACAGTCATGAGTGTCTGTATTTTCAAGTTCAGGTACACAATTCAACCTTCTCTAGCACACAAGCTGATGTTAAACCTCATGCCCGTTCAACACAGATCTTGGAACTAACATCAAGTCAAGTGTTGTTTGCCTAATTGTGTGCCACCGGAGTTTGGAGAAGGGCTGTGAAATATTCCATTTGCTGGTTTTAAATTGCTATCCACTGTGATCACAAAATGCATGCACAGTATTGTAAGTGGGTTTTTACGTATTTGAATAACAAAGCCTTATTCTTTTTCTTTTGTCTCCAGTGCTCCATTGAGTGGTTCCATTTCGCATGTGTGGGTCTGACAACCAAACCAAGAGGCAAATGGTAACATTCAAAACTTACATCAGTTGTGGACTCTCATTTATTTGTCACTTTAGCCCCATTAACATTGAATATCTGTTTTGTACAGGTATTGCCCCCGGTGCTCTCAAGACAGAAAGAGAAAGTGAAAGTATCTGGATGTCCTGACACATTGATAAGAAACACAGCAACAATATTTCATCATTAATGGTTAGATTTGTTTTTGTTTTTTTCATCCCTCATTTTGGTGCTTCTCCTGGTTTACATTTTTGGTCTATAACAGTGTGTTTGAAGGAACTGCATGGTGGCTACATATGTATTTATGATTTTTATAACCATAGTTAGTTGTTTGAGTAATCTTTTGGTGCTCTTATTTTTTTTAACAGTTTGTTTAGTTATTAATTACACTACAACTGCCCTTGATGAACTTTAAAACAATACTGTAGAATATTATCAACTTTTATCAACCATTGCATTTGTACTATTTTTAATATGGCTAGATTTGTGTGCATAACCTTGCTTTTTTATTTTATTGTAAGGTAGTGAAAAAGATCATGCACTGTCATCACAGTATTAGTGCATTATAGTTACACAATTTCATTTGAGCATTTGACTGACTGAGTGCTGTAATGCCAGACAATATTGAAAAGAATTGTAACTTCTGTAGCTGACATTGGTACAAAGGAGTTGGGTGATTGTGTGGATCAATCAATTAAAATACAGCTACTACCTCAAATATTGTGTGAATGTTTTTATTTTATTAGGTAAATGTGTAAATGTATAATGTAATGGACTATGTAGCTTTTCTGTGGCGAGTGTCCATAGTATGTTCTGCAGTGTTGATCTAAACTAATCTTTTTTGCTTATTCGGTTACAGGACTTTTTATAGCTAGAAAATGCTTTGTAGACCATTTTTACTGAGAGCTGGGTCAGCTCTCCACAGATCTGACCTGAACCTTGGCCTGGTGACTCTGTGGATATAGGTATATTTAATGCCATACTGTAAAACAAAATTAAACTTATCATCAATATTAGTACAGTATGCATAATTTGATTTTCAAAAAATAAAACAGTGGGATTCCCCTGGTTTGTTGTGGTGGTTGGTAATAATAAAATTGAGAAAACAGTGTGTAATTAAGGAAGATTGTTAAGTACTTGTCAATATAGTCACATTTTCTTTGTGTTTTCATCATGTTTAAGCAGCTTTTCTGTATTTTACCTAAACAAATGACTATTGGTGCCTCTCTTTACTGTTGGCAGGGGTCAAATTAGTCAAAAATAGAGACACCTGGGACATTTCTTGTGTAAAACTAGGACAAATCAATGGTTTTGGATAAATCTGCTCGGACACAGGGCTCAAAACTGGGACTGTCCCGGATAAACAGAGACGTCTGGTCACTTTAAGCACGTTTGAATAAGATATTTGTCCTTTAACAGTGTAGTTACTTCAGTATTGGTTTACTTTACTGGGGTAGATCACGTCCAGTCTGTTTCATAACTTCGTTTGTTTTGGTTTCAGACATGTCTTGGGACTTTATTGTGTCGTGTGCGTCGGTGTATGCACGAACTTTTGACCTCTAGCAATAACAGCACGTGTACCGGCGCCTGAAACAAACATTCAATCTGGCAGGTTTGTCCAGCAGGTGGCGGTATTTGGTAAACAAAACAATGGCGCCTGTAGATGACGTCACGTTTGGCGCGAGGTCGGGGGCAGATTTGAAAAGCTTCGGGCTCGAGACCGTTTCAAACATTTTTTTTTTTTTTGTACAGTTTGTGTTCTGAGCTGAGACACAGACACAAACAGGACAGAAAAGGCAGCAGAGGAGTTCACAGCAGCGGGGATTCAGGTACTGACCACAGGTAAGAGAGATATGCCGCATTTATAAACTCCAGTAGTGAATTTAGCGTTTGCTTTTTGAAAGAGTTTGCAGAGAGATTGCTAACCAGGCTAAAGCTAACCACACAGATCTCGTCCTGTATACATCTTTGTACAGTTTGCTACGAAAATGGCTCGGACTTTTATCAAATGGACGAATCTAGCATGTCTAAGGTGACCAGGTTTTCAGAATTAAAAACTGGGACACACTTGGGTTTGGATAGTTGGTGTAAATAAAACGGTGAAAAGAGCGTTTACAGTAACGTTGTGCATTCTCACATCAGTCATAATCTGAGGGACTTCTGACGCTGCATTTTTTTTTTTTGCTTTATTGTCATTTGCAAACACGGTTTTGTGCATTTTGGCTAAACAAATGGCAATTTGTGCTCCTCTTTACTGTTGGCAGGGATCAGATTAGTCAAAAATTGTGATAGTCCTGGTTTAGATCTGATGTAGTCCTGGTTTAGTCTTAGCTTAGTTCTGGTTTAAATCAAATTAGTCAAAAATAGGGAGATCTAGGACATTTCTTGTATAAAACTAGGACAAATCAGTAGTTTTGGATAAATTTGCTGGTATAGGGGACCCTGGGCTCAAAACTGAGACTGTCCTAGGTAAATAGGGACGTCTGGTCACTCTAATAAGCATGTCTCTATTTGCATGTCAATGTGTGTATCAGCTTAAATGGCAAAAGGAGAAATTAAATTTGTCAACTAGACAAAAGTTTATATTGGTCGAATATGTTTTGCAGCTCATCTAAGTTGCTTCTTCATTTATAGTCAGGTACACATATCAGCTTGAATAAGATATTTGTCCTTTAACAATATAGCTACTTCAGTATTTCTTTACTTTACTGGGATAGATCACGTCCAGTCTGTTTCACTACTTCGTTTGTTTTGGTTTCAGACATGTCTTGGGACTTTATTGTGCCCGTGTGCATCGGTGATTTGGTGAAAACTGGAGGAATCAATCAATATGTGGTACAAGATGTGGTTTCCCCAAAACAAATCCCACAAAGTATCAACAGTAAGTAGACAGTCACAAAAAAAACTACACTCCAATTTTAATTTTGTTCAATGTTTTTGTTACATTTTGGTTTCTCTTTTTAGGATTCAAGGCAGAACTCCGAAGCAAAGGCCCAATGTGCATTTTGCAGAACTTTGACACAGGATACAGTTTGCTGCAGTAAGTACTGTAAAATTATTGACCAACTTTTTACTATAATCAGAAACATCGCCCTTGTCAGTGAGCCAGATTCACAAAATGGGATTCAGAAGCATAAATTGATTAAAAATGGTCAAATATGACAATGGGCTGATACAGTAATAGACTTTGGCTGAATATAAATAAAAATGTATGAACAGAGTAAAAAACTAGCAGTGCAAAAAGTATTGTTGAGGACTTATCTGAGTGTGCCTGAAAACTGTTGCAGCGTTACAAACTTTTAACTTGTTTTCCAGGCACAGCAAATCAGTTGAACTTGGTGTGAAAGAGGATGCATTAGAATTGCTAATTCAAGGTAAGTGCTTGAATATTCAGCACAAGAAATGCGTGTATTGTGTTGTTAATGTCTGCGTCTTCCTCCTTTAGTTGTTGCGGGCCTGGCTACCTCTCTGCCCGCTCTCCTGTTGTCCACCTCCACTACGGCCGCAGAACGCAAAGAAAACCTGAACGCTGTCAAAATGAGTGTCTATCTGCTCTGTAAACTCACAGAGATGCTTGAGAGTGACTCCTACAGACAAAGTATAATCACTGCACCAGGAAAGGTACAATACAACTTTTCACATTCAAAACAGTATTGGTCTAGCTGGATATTTTCTTGTCTTTTTCAGTATGTTGCAGTAGTCATACATTAAATCCAGTCAAAAAAATGAAATTAACTTCCATAGAGCTTTTCTTTAAACTCATTGCCCATTGATGAGATTATGGCAGATATCTGATTAGATCAAACCATTAGATTATCCTCTAGTTTTCTGTTCGGTGGGTAATCTTGACAGTGTGGTGTAGTTTTACTGCATTGTTGTAAGGGTCCACCTATAGTTAATCTGACACCTATCTTTTAATATTGTCTGTCTTTAAAGAAAATGAGTTTGGACAGAGAAGATGTCAAATAATGTATGCATGTTTTTGTGTGTGAGTGCTGCTTGATTGTAGAATAGATGACTGGAGGATTATCTATTTAAATGGTTTGACTTGTATGAAATCTTCTTTGGTAATCTGAGGGCATATGGTTCTCTTTTATTATATAGAATTGTCTTTGCTGTGTAATATGATTTTGAATGTATATATTGAAAAAAAAATCTTTCTACAGGGAGGAAAAAAAGGGAAGACTGGAGAGGGGATGCACCAGTGGGACAGTGAAAGGGAGGCAGTGCTTCAGGCCTTGGTTCAGCTTTTCCAGTTGGACATCAGATCGCTGTGGAATCTCTCCTTGGTTGAGGAAGAGTTTATCAGGTATGTTTTAATGTAGAGCTCAGTAATTATCAAATGTCTTCAAGCCAAATAAGTACCATCTCTCATCAGTTCTATGGTTTTAGTAAACAACAGTCAACAGACCCATTTCTATTTAAGCAGTTTTAGATCAAAATTGGAAAACGACATGTAAAACTATCTACACATGTTATAGTTTAATTCAGACTTGGTTCAAATAAAGAGAGATACTAAAATATAAAATGCTGAATAAATGACTAAAAATGAAAAATGAAGAACCAGTAGGTACCATCAAGGTTGCCCAGCTTGTCCTGCCTAAATAGAGGTGCTGTTTTAAGATTTATGTAACGTTTGTTTAACATCTTCTTTAAGCTGTGTCACCTGCTGCTGCTACAAACTTCTTGAGAACCCCACGATCAGTCACGTTAAAAGCAAACCCACGAGAGACGGCATCATCCACCTCCTGGGAGTAATGATCAAGAAATACAACCACCTACTTGGTGAGACTTGGCCGTTTTCCCTTACAGCTGAGCAATTAGTGTAATGGAATTAATATTGAAAAAACTGAACATTTTCTATTACTATATCTGTCTGGAAATCTAGAAAACTGCACAGAACTTGACAAATGTGTGTTTAATATTGATTGGGTATTTTTATATTGCTCTTTTACAGGCGCAAGTGTGAAGGTGATTCAGTTGCTCCAACACTTTGAGCAGCTCTCGTCAGTATTTGCCCAAGCAGTGTCTGTCTGGAGCACAGAGTACGGCGTCAGAGCAGTTATAGGAGAAGTCATAAGGTTGGCATCCTATACTTTCCTCGGGCCTGTCACGATAATCTCTATATCGACTTATCGTTCAATAGGGGATAGCTGGGACAGTTTACTTTAGGACTCAATATTTATCATGTGTAGAATTTATTTGAAAAAGATGGAGAAATTTGGGGTATTTTTGTATTTTTTTTGAGATTTGAGCTGCAAAAGGTTGTGTAAATGACTATGGCAAAATATTGCTTCATTCTGTTAGTTATTTGTTGCTACTCATGGCTTTTAATGAGACTGTAATTAAAAATGGTTTACTGGGTTAATCTTTCATTATTGTCTCAGTGGCATGAAGTAGTTTCAGTATAATTTATCACAGTATCTCTCTAGCAGTACATCATGCTTAAAAATGTGTTATCGTGACAGGCCATTATCATTCTGCTCCTTTTTGTATGTTGATCATATTGAGATATATGTTATTAGGTTCTTTTTTTCAGACCTAGAGTGTTATTTCATACCTGACAGTTTCGACTGCTCACTAGCGTCTTCCTCAGGTCTGAAAAAAAGAACCTAATAACATAGAATATTGGAAGACCAAATGAATCTCATTGGACTATATTGAGATATAATCCTCTGTTTTTTAATTGATCTTCAGGGAGATTGGCCTGAAGTCCAGTGAGGAGCTTGCCAGAGAGGGCTCCGGTGTTAAGGCCTTTGCTGCTTTTCTTTCTGAACTTGGGTCCCTTGTCCCTGAATTGTTGATCCCCTACATCAGCATATTGATTACCCACTTGGAAGGAGAGGTAAATATCAAACATTTACAGTCCGTGTTCTTTTTATTACCCATTCTGTATAAATGTGTGTGGGTGATATTGAGAAGACTATCAGAAATGTTCCTGTAAATTTTGTGGTTTAGGTTAAATTATTTTGGTATTTTATTATTTTAAACACACGCGTGCATTTTTTTTCATAGAGATTATACTACCACAAGACATCATCTCACTCGATGTGTTTTTTTTTTTTTTTTACTTACTACTTTGTATTTACACACATAAGACCTCAAATATATGAAGTAAGATATATAGAAGTATGTAGCATATATTTGTAAATCCTCAGAGTAGCCAACCTAATGCCATATATCGTGCTTCATATATTTGATATCTTCCCTATGTATCCAAAATCTTGTCACTAGAAGTGTTTGCTTCAATGACACCTTTCAAAAGTTTGGACACAACTTTTCTTTTTACTACTTCCTACATTTTAGATGCTTAGGGGAAGACATCAAATATACAAAGCGATATATATCGAATTATGTAGTAAATAATGTTAAATAACTACTAAATATTTTTAGAAAGGCAAAGGATTGCTACTTTGAGAATTTTGATAAAAAAATAACAGTTAACTTTTTTCTTTGCTACTTAATTCCATATATCTTCATTTATTTGCCATCTTCCATATGTATATAAAATATACAAGTCAAAATAAAGAAAAAAATGAATTGGATGGTGTGTCCAAACGTTTGACAGTGTATAATTAATGTTCAAATTTTGTGTATCTTCAAAACAGCTGTAGTATTATACTTTTTTAAATCCCACCTAAACCCAAGTTGAAAAGCCAAGATTTTTTAAGACACTTTTTAAAAAAATCCATAGAACGATTCTGTGTAAATTAATCTTGCCCTGTGATGAGACCAAGGCGAATATGAGCTCACCGAGCAGGAGCTGAGATCTTCTGGCTCTGAGGCAGGTAATCTTGGCAGAGCAGAGGAGTGTTTCTGCTCTGCTGTAAGGGCCTGCCCACAGAGAAAAGGCTTTAAACCAAAGATTATTCCTCTGAAGTTCAGTGGAATAAAGGGTCAGAGCCTGACAGTTTGAGCCTGTGGTTGGTCGATGTATCAGAGACAAGAAGAGTGTTCAGCTCCATTCACTGTTTCGGTTTGCAATGAGTTGTGTCTTTGGTAATCTGAGGGCGCATACATGTCACTGAATCTTGTACTGACAGATAATGTTTTGCTCTCCAGGTTGTTGTACTTGTAATTAAGCATTTCTTCTGTCACTCAACAAGGGACTGTTCCTGAATAAAATTCTCATTAATCTTCTAATAGACTTATAAAGAAAACATTATCTCATATACCTCATAATAAAATTTTAACTATTTCTGAAGTTATCTTTAATATTGTGACTTGTACAATTGTTCGAAGTTCTTTTTTTGTTTTGGTAATTACCTCATAGTTTTATCAGAACCAGATTTTGATGTCTAGTGAGTTGAACTAATCTTTTATTCTCTTTTATCTAGAGTCACACAATGCGCATGGCGGTCTGTGAGGTGCTGGGAGAGCTCTTGGTCCGGGTTCTGTGTGGAGATGGGCTGGATGAAGCGGGTAAAGCCGACCGTGATCGCTTCTTTGACACGCTGCAGGAACATCTGCATGACACAAACTCCCACGTCAGGGCCAGAGTCATCCAGGTGTTTGCCCGAATCGTCAACAGCAAAGTATGTCCTAATTTTTCATATTTTATTCAGTATAAAAACACATTCCATTGTCCAACAAAGTTTGTACCTAAAATTATCTTTCCAATCTACTTTTGGATACCATTGCTTTGGTATTTCTTGTAGTTTAAGTTGAATAATGTTTGTCTTTTGGAAATGTTTCAAAGCCCTAGTTGGCATAAATTTTTGGTACTTGTGTAGAATCCTCTGGCACATTGAAAAGTCCAGTTTATGTATATTTAAATCTAATGGAACTTCTTGTCAAACTGTGCCTGTGTAATATTAGTTTAAAGATGCATTATGTATTCTGGTGGAGAGTCTGTCCCCTGCTTGTCTTCCTGGAGATGTTTCTTTGCCTGGAATATTCCACAGTGTGCAAACATGCGTAACTTAATTGGATTATTTTTTTTTACTCCTTTATAAAACATGTCTGTGTAATCCGTCAGTCGTCCAGGTAGGAGCTGTAACTAAAGAGAAATTTTATTCTGTCAGCTGGACAAAAGTTTAAGAGTGAAGATGTTTTGCTTCTTCAGTTGTTACTCTCATAA
The DNA here is from genome assembly GCF_026225935.1 of Boleophthalmus pectinirostris. Classification (NCBI taxonomy): domain Eukaryota; kingdom Metazoa; phylum Chordata; class Actinopteri; order Gobiiformes; family Gobiidae; genus Boleophthalmus; species Boleophthalmus pectinirostris. Next base: position 30,703,233 of record NW_026571447.1, read on the forward strand.
CCCCAGCTCTCTGAGTAGAGATGTCTCACTATGGCATTTTTACTGTGAGCAAGGCTGAGCACTTAAACATCTGCAATGTGAAAACTGACAACTATAACATGCAGATTCATAGTTATGCATTTGAAAAATGTCATTGCTTATTTGTTTTTTCTACTTCCAGGCTCTGCCCCTGTGCCGTTACAGTGAGGTGATGAAGCTCACTGTGGGACGACTAATGGACAAGTCTATAAATGTTGTGAAGAGCGCCATCCAGCTCCTGGCAGCGTTCATAGCACACAACCCCTACAGCTGCAAGGTAAACCTGACAAACATGATCATCTCAAGGTGTAAAATGTTGAATTTTGTATTTCACTATATTTTTTTAGTTGAGCAGTGAAGATCTTAAAAAACCTCTGGAGAAGGAGACAGCCAAACTGAGAGAGATGAAGGAGAAACGTGATGGCAAAGCCCCTGGTAAGAAAAATAATTCTAAGCTTTAAAAACCCAAAAACTCAACCAGCCATTTGTTGCTCTCGATGTGGTGGTTCAAACTAACCCGATCATTAGTTCATAAAAATGGGTTATTTGTTATCTTTTTAATCCATTGTAAAAAAACTGAGACTCCTCACTCCCAGCGTTGCCCTGTCATATTTTGGGTGTTGAATGTCATTACACTGCAACTATTAACAAATTATATGGTAATTTTTAAACGTTTGTTTTTTGCCCTGTGATGAGACCAAGGCGAATATGAGCTCACTAAACAGGAGCTGAGATCTTCTGGCTCTGAGGCAGGTAATCTTGGCAGAGCAGAGGAGTGTTTCTGCTCTGCTGTAAGGGCCTGCCCACAGAGAAGAGGCTTTAGACCAAAGATTATTCCTCTAAAGTTCAGTGGAATAAAGGGTCAGAGCCTGAGAGTTTGAGCGTGTGGTCGGTCGAAGTATCAGAACCAAGAAGAATGTTCAGCTCCATTCAATGTTTAGTTTGCCGTGAGTTCTGTCTTTGGTAATCTGAGGGCTACATGAAATTGACTTTTTAAATTCAAACCGTATTAAAATGTTATCTTCTGTCAACAGCCAGAATCTGGAAGTTGAACTTGTAGACTGGAGCGAACCAAACTAATGCCACTTTGCAGATTGGCACTCGTTCACCCGACCTGAGAACGCACTCCATATCAGCTTGTGACTCAATGTTTTGCCTAAAAGAGTTATCCCAAACTTAATGTTCACTTGATACAAAATTCGACGCTCCTGATGTCACTACTCAGGTCGTTTTCTACTGCTTCTAAAATTCCCATTTGTCAGACTTGAGCGAGAGACTTGATGCATTATTCATGTGCATCTTTCACTCGGAAAGTTGTATTTGTGATTTCTTACACACCAAGTGAAAGCGGCATGAGGGGCAAATTGCTGTTGCTGGGTTTTATAATGCATCCTGAGTTTGTTTTGTTTCCTGAGACAAAGACTGAGTTTGTTTTGTCAAAGATGTTCCTGTTAAGCTGAGAACAGTAGTGAAATGTACATCTCCAGCAGTATTATTGCTGTTTTGGGCTGATTGACGTCTGTTTAAACTTTTCTTTACACTGACTTTTGAATACTGTAATATTTTTTTTTTTCATGAATGTAAACAGACTGGACTCCCTTTTAAACATCTTAATTACATACTGAACTGTTTATTTGCCATGGATATAATTTAATTTGGATGTGTTTGACTTGTGTTCTGGCAGTGGCCGTGATAAAGGCATCTGAGCTGTGGGCTGCTATGGAGCCGGAGCTCCTGGTTACAGTCAAAGCTGAGCTAGAGCCCAGAGGAGAGAGCGAAGGAGGGGAGGAGGGGGAGGAGGAAGAGAGGGAGGGGAGAGCAGGAGCAGGAGGAAGAGGACGACAGGGCCACGGGGATCAAGATCGCTCAGTACCTTCGTGACAACAAATACAGGTACGAACAACTAGTGAGGATGGATGTGGAGTAGACAAATCTCTCTCTCTCCATCTATACTGTGGCTTTAAGTATCTTATGATATTAACAGATATCTGTTTAGTGATTTAAAAATTACATTTTTTTTCTCTCAAAACACAGTGAACTTATTACAAAATTTGTCAGATTATGTTTCACTGTAAAGTGTCCTTCAAGAAACTACTGAACAGCTTTGTATGAATTAAAAACCAAACGTCCTGGGCCTACATTAGTCAGTAAAGTGTCCAACCAGGATATCTGTAGAACTGATACTACAAATGTTCTTGGATCCATTCCTTGATAAAGTATTGGTATTGTTACATCCCTACTTTTAAAAAGAACCAGTTTAAACTATTTAAATTATTAGATCTTCATTTGACTAATGTTTGACCTATTGCACATCCCTATTTGAATTAGTTGAAACAAACGTGACCAGTATTCTAGCTAAAGTCGAGCCAATTCATGTTCTAATTGTCCATATCTTTTTCCTCCTCAGAAATGCAGTGCGCTTGTGTGTAAAGGCCCACAGCTGTTTCCCTGAGTCTGACATCTTCTCTCGTCTGTCCACTCTCTCCTCGGAGACCTTAATGGACACTCTGGCTTTCATTTTCAAAGGTAATGAAGCGAGTGTCGCATACATAATGTATTCCTATCCATAGGTGCCCACACTGAGAGGTTTTTACTTAGAATGAAATGTCATAGTTGTTTTTCATTAGAATGATTCATTACATGTATTAATATGAAACTTCTGGTTCTTTGGCTCTAATGTCTGTAAAAACTATTTGTGGTTTTGGTTCAGAACTACATGTAAAGTGAAGGTAAGGTACACTTTAGTTGTCCTCATAGGGATTGTATTGAGTCATTTCAGTCTTGAATATTTACAATCAAATGAGTGAATACAAATTCTCTCAATGAGCCAGAAATGTGACCAATCTCATGCATACAATAAGCATCATGTGCAGTGACTCACTGAATGATGCATAGGATATGATCTATGCCAAAGGGCTCAACATTCTTATAAAAGAATCCAGTCACGGTTTATATTATTCAATAAGTATTAAATATTAAGCGGCATTATCCAGAATACTGTCCAGTTTACAGACATTGATTTGTTTTTTTCAACTAAAGCTACTTAACTGAATGTTGATTCAGTTGAAAATAATTGATTACTAAATTTGTGGATTATTTCAGTAATCACAATTTTATACAGAGAAGTTATAGCATCAAACTAACACAGAAAAGGCGTACATTTTTGATAAACACTGAAATACCTTCACTTCAGCTTCATATTGGTCCAATGTGCGGCGGCACTTCGGCTGAGTGGCTAGCACTCATGACGTGTCTGGATGGGGTTCCTCCGGGTGCTCCGGTTTCCCCCATCAACCCAAAACATGCTACAGGTCTCCAGAACAGTTGATAGTCAAGGTCAATTAAAATACAATCAATTCAATCATTGTGTGTCCTTAGGCAAGACACTTCACCCGCATTGCCTAGTATGAAAGTGGTGTGTGCATGAGTGATGGTGGTGGTCGGAGGGACCGATGGCGCAGAGTGGCATGGCAACCGTGCTTCTGTCAGTGTGCCCCAGGGCAGCTGTGGCTACAATAGTAGTTTACCATCACCAGGGTGTAGAGAGAATGAATAATGCTGAATGAATAATGCTGAATAATGCTCTGTAAAGCGTCTTTAGGGACAGAAAATGTCTGTGAAAAGCGCTATATAAATAAAGACTTACTTACAATGTTGTAAAAAAAAATATAATGTTCACATGTTCTAAATAACTGATTAATCAGAAAGAGTAGTTGTTTAATCAGTTGGTAAAATAATGGATAGCTGTAGCTCTGTTTGTTACAGTTGTTTTTGTACAGATGTGGCTATTATATATTACTTGCACACTTAGCTCAGATGACATTTTAATTTTCAGGCTCTGATGAGGACTCTGCAGACGTGAGCCAAAATCTGCCCCCAACTCCCCAAAAGGAGGAAAAGGAGGGGGACGAGAGCGAGCTGAAGAAACAGGAGATGCTGGTGCAGTACCTGACAGACACAGAGGCGTTTGCGCTGCAGGTGGAGAAGGCCATCGCTGTCATCAACACGATGCTCTACTGGAAAACCACCTCGGGTAAAGAAACAGCCCAAAAAACAACACAGAAATGCTTTTCAAGTTATATCACAACACTGTTTCCTATAGGAGTTCGGAGCCAAGTTTCAGAAAACATTTGAATTATTCTTAGGCAAAATACATTTACATTCTAGTATCTAAAACCTACATTTTCAAATTAAAATTCTGATTTGGTAACTGTTTTTTATAACAGACTGGTTTTGGAGATATTGGTTTTTGGTTCATTATTCATTCCTTTTCTTTATAATTATCAGAACATAAGAATGCATTGTTTAATTTCACTAAACACTTTATATTGCGCGTCAGTTTCTAGTAACTTTGGGTTCGGTTGCTTCCATAACAGATGCACTGCAAAATTGTCACTTGTCTAGAGAAGGAGTCACGTTCATTTTGCTGAATGCCGTTCATTAGCCGACTTTGGATAAATGTGTACTTATTTTGCATTGCTCTGTGTCTCTTAGTGGTGCAGGAGGCTGTGCAGTTCTGTGTGACAGTCTGCGAATTCAGCGTCGCAAACTCGATCATTGGCGTGAGGAAGATGCTGCCTTTGGTTTGGTCAACGGATGCAGCCATTAAAGACGCGGTGGTCCAGGCCTACAGGAGACTCTACCTCAACCCGCAGGGAGACACTGTCAGGTACAAGTGGCTCAAAACTAAACAAGCGCACAGAGGTTATATTTCAGCCTCCCATTTTCAACAATACTCAACACTAGAGATGTAATGTATCCAAATCTCTCGGATATACATCTCACGGTATGATATTTTTTGCGATATTTTGTGGAGGCTTACAAACAAAACTGTGAATATGCTACATTTTCCTCTTAAAATGGCTTGACAAGACATAATAAGATTTAAAAAGTGCTTATAACAGTTATTTCTTCATGTAGTCTGTACTGAAATGGGGCAAAGGATCATGGTTTATGTAGTTCCCTTCTATTTTTTCTTCATTTAAGCAAAAGGACTTGTAATTCAATATATTGTGATGGTCCACGATATTATTGTGAGACCTTTGACAATATGATATCACGATATTAATGTTATGACTGCATCCCTCTTCAACACTTAAAGCACATCCAAAATACTTTACAATTTATGTAGTCAAGTTTTTTGAGTTGGATTCTCCTATCTCTGTAACTTGACATATTTAATTGTTCATGATTTAAATAGTTTGATCCTACTGTAGTATGAACCCAAACCACCCTGCCATCTTTTTTTTCAATTTCTTAACTTTTAGATGTTGCCCCCTCCCCTTGTAGTAGGCTTATTTTGTAATGTTGAGTCATTTTGCCCATAAACTTGCTTTATTGAGAAATAAAGTGCACTAATAAAGTGAAAAAGTGCACTAAAAAATTTGCACTGTGAAGAAGACCTCCACTGTAGCATGACTGTTCAGGCCATTTGTTTTATCCCCTAAAATCTATTTAATTCAGTTGTGAGAAAGCTATGATGACTTTATTGATCCTTAGGGAAATTACTTGGACACAGTAACTCAGGCCATTTTTGTTACTTTATTTATTACCATATCTAACAAAAAGAGCAAGAGACTGTAAATGTGTGCCTTATATAAAGTAAAAGTATGCCATGCACAGTTTAAATGGTGATTTATTTAACATGACTTTAGTTTATGATGGCCATATTAAGTGGAAACCTACCGAATAGCACAATTTGAGTTGCTTTTTGTCTCCACACTGTTTAGGATGAAAGCTCAGACTCTGGTGGACAACCTCTCGGAGCTGATGGTCGATGCATCTTTGGGAACAATCCAATGTCTGGAAGAAATTGTGAGTTACCTTCTGGCTTTATAATCAAAACAATGTGATCTATTGTGTTAACTCTTAACACTGACTGTCTCTTAGGTCCAGGAGTTCTTCGGCAGTGGGAGCAGTCTCCAGTCCACTGTGATCCAGGTCCTTTGGGAAAGATTCACAGGCAAACGGGAGACTTCCAGCCTTCACAGGAGAGCCGCAGTGCTGTTACTGGGCATGGCTGCAAGGTGAGCTCTATGCATTACAAAATAAAACTCTTATCTTTTTCTAAATGTTTAGCATTAGAGTTAAATATAAACAAAATTGTACTTTTAATTAAGAGGGCAATTGGTGGTTTTCAAAATCTAGAAAGTGATATTGTATGGGGGCAGGAGGCAGATTTCCCTCTTGATTACATTGTACTTGAAATATCCAAATGGGTAAATTCATAAATGTTGAACCTGAACCTGGTTTCTATTAGTGACTAGACCCAAGAACTCACTGTATTAAAGCACAATCTGCATTTTAACTATATTGATTGTAGCTGCCCCCATCTGTATTATTTATTAGCCTGTAGTATGTTTTGATGTCATCTGAAACCCACCAGTAATTAAAAAATAAGATTTGTATGTTTAGTACATGCCAGATGGACTATGGAAATGGTTTTCACACTGCACAATATTGTACCTCTACACTAGTGTTTACTTAATTTAAAGTTTGTTTTATCTGATTTTTATTATAATTATTTTTTTGCTTGGTACTACTGTGGCTATGATTATGTATTATTCAAAATCTTTAGGCCTTGTTTAGACCTGGAATAATCCTGCTGATACTTTGCAGTGACATCACGCCGGGGGTGTTCTGCATGTATCTGTATCTGATGAAATGTTCAGCAGTTACCATGGTGACGTAATGCAGCCATTAGCAAACACTGCAATAAAAGAAAAATACTAAATGGATTTAAACGGCACATTTTCTGGAGGCTTTGATCAGTATGAGTGTTCATGATCCTGTTTAGGTGTTTGATTTTTAACAAAAATGTGAGACTGATTTAATGTGTGAGAGACTTGTCTAACAGCACAGTTGTGTTTCCAAATAAATCAGTTCTTTCTGGTCAGATTGTGTTAAAATAAAGTTCAGATTAAAGTCTAATTAGAGCTTCTGATAGAGTAGTGCCTAGAGTTAGCATCTCGCCCTCAGGGGATATTGATGACCTCAGCTGCCAAGTACAAATATTGACCTTGTTTAGATCTGATGGCATTCAAAAAATCCGTATATTATTGATACTTTTTGCTGAAGGAAATGGACTATGCTTTTAAGTTATTACTGAAATTAGAATGTGAAGTCATACTCCCAAAGGCGGGCAAAAGAGACCCTCCCTATTCATTATATTGTTTTCTCAAGACATTTCCAAAAGAAAAAAGCACAAATGAACATGACGATCATTTGTTAGTGACTCGACTTTAGAAATGTATTTTGACAGTATTTATTTTGCCTGCCTCTCATTTGTAAATGTTGTGATGTGATGTCTGGAGCTCGACAATATAGAGGGCTGTTATAAAATATCAGCTCCGCTACAATACAGCTAAAGTCACGACTCGCAACCATTTAACTAGGCTCTGTGCCAGTGCCTTTTAAAATGCTTTATCCCCCCTTCAGCCCAGCTCAAAGACTGACGTGTGTTTGGAAGAGTGAGTACAGAGAGAGAACTATCTGCAGCCCACACACTCTGCTGCCTCTCCATCCACAAGCATTTATAACCTATGAAATCTACTGTGCTGTCCCTAACCCGTCCTCCTACACCTATTATGGCCGGCCTAATGGTGGGAAAGTTAAACCAATAAAAAATAATGACTTTTGACTAGAGCTTTTTTTCTATATTTCCAAATATTACGATATATTCACAGTGCACGTTGTAAACAAACCAAGAACCCTCATGTTTTAAGTAAGATAAGAAACTACTATAGATATGAAACTGCTAAACTAAATACAAGAATCTCACATGTTTTCAAACTGAAAGTCTAAATGAAATAGCAGGTGTATTTAAAAAGACAAAATATGATATTTGTAACCTTTCATTATCAAAATCATTGCAACTGTTGCACTGGTAGAAATTGTCTTATCGCAATTCTGATGTGATTTGTTTTTTTTTAACCAGGGATCTCCCACTAAGATTCAAAGATTTTTTATTTTTTTTTCGAGGGAGTCCTAGCCAAGAGGCATTAACAACACAACCCACAGACAAAACCTATTAATAGTTTTGCCCTACTAATATTTAGCATATTTTTGATACGTTTTTAAACGGAGGAAAGAGATGTAATTTTTTTTGTGTGTGTCTTGACAGGTCTGAGCGGGAGGTTGTTCTCAGTAATCTGGACACTCTGTGCTCCGTTGCTTTGGGTGAAAAAGTGACTGAGGATTTTCTTTTGGCTCGAGACACAGTGATAACCATCTGCAGCATCACTGACCACGTCAGAGTAAGACTTGAGATTTTATTTGAATTTCGTTGATTTTGATTATTTGATTAAATTTGTGTTAATTTTTTTTTGTTTTACAGCAATCCAAAGGTGCTCCTTTTAGACTTCCCCAGGAACACCAGCTCTTCACCGGTCTGTCCCAGGCCATAGCTGAAGGTAGGTGCATAAAGTTTTTCTATTTTAACTTGCTCTGACTCATTCTGCCATCTCATAGTAGACATACTATACTTTCTTCTGGTACCTAGTAATAAACTATAACAAAACATTAAAAAGTTACATTTAATTGTAGAAAGCAGTCGATTTTCATTTAAGTGTTTTTATTGTTGACAAAAGGATGCACAATATTTTTTAACTTTGTGTATGACACTAGATGGTTTTGTGAAGTGGGTCGGGATAGGTGAAAGACATTTTCTTTTTTTTTTTTCTTATATGATCCAAGATCAAAATACACCTTTGACTTAACAAATTATGGGGGTCAGTTATACCATGGCTAAAAGCTCATAAAATTTATTTTGCATGATGTCTCCTTGTTAAGGTGTTGTGATGGAGGACCCGTATTGGCAGAGCTTCATGGAGCAGGCCGTCAGACTGATCTACTTCCTGGCTGAGTCACCTGACCAGCTCTGCTCTCGCCTCCTGCAGCGCTGCGCTCGTCTGTTACTCGATCAAATCACAGAAGGCAGCGGAGAAATCAACAAAAACTCAAACCAAGATGGCTCCCAGGACTCGGAGCAAGGAGAACAAGGTGAGTCATGATGTTTGTAAGGATTTCACCATATCACAAAATGTTATGTGAAAAGAAACCTCACAATTTTATTTACAGTTATTGACACGTAACCAAATAAATGCTGATCCTTATTACCTCCATTCACATGTCTAAGCGACCTGACTATCTAGACGCTGGACTCCTTCATTTGTTCTGGAGTGATTCAATGTAGAGATGATTTCAACTGTGGTAATCTGGACACTGTTTCAAATTGAACATAGTTATCTATTTATTTAATTGCAAGTGTTTAATGGCAAAAAATCTTGTGGGGGTGAAGTCTTACTCTGAGCCGGGTGCCTTCTCACAGATACAGTTTGTCTCCACTTAGATGGAGAAGTTTAATAGTATATACAAAAAAATCTACATCTCCACAGAGACAAATAGGTGGTGAATCTTCTTCCAGAAAAGTTTATTTTTCAAGCTCTCAACATTATTTGTGAAATTGTGACCCTGTATGAGTATGGTAATATATATTTCTTGACATAGTTGGCTGTTTTTATAACTTGACACAGATTTGACATGAACTACATTCATACTTGATCTGTTTCTGCTCCTTGTGGTTTCATTGTCACATGTTTTCTCCACAGTGAGTTGTGTGTGCCTGGCTCAGCTGCTGGGGCTCTGCGGCGCTGTGGCGTTCTGGCAGGTGTCTCATCTGGAGCGCAGTGTGAGCGCGGAGCTGCGGAGGAGGAGAGGAGAGACAGAGGAGAGGGAGGAGAAGGAGAAAGGCCCGACCAGCAAGTCTAAGGTAAACAACAGCACACATGTCTGTTAGGGAACCAGTGTTTCCCCATACAGAAAGAAGGTCGTGCCTCACTGGTTGGTGCTCTAACCTCACAGCAACAAGGTCCTGGGTTCAAAGGACACACTGTATGTTTACACACGCAACGTTTTCATTTAAACAATTGCTATTCATGATGCTTGTTGTGCCTCCACACTCCCTGCAGAGATGTGTGTGGGGAAAAAAACAAGAAAAGAGATGTATTATTTTAGTTTTACTGTGGATTAAAAACAGGAAAATTATATTAAACTTTATGAATCTTTTTACTTTGACTTAAATGTCTAAAATATCTAAAATCCTGACCTTTTTTTTAGTTTACTCTCAATGTCTCTCAATGTCTTTTTTTTTTTCTTTTTGTATAATGTCTCACAAATGACATGGTGACATTTCATAATCCACTATCAAACTTGACATTTGACTAAGTCTTTGTTATTTTGAGAGTAAACTACTAATGAAGCATTAAATTTTAAAGTGTCTTTACAGGGGGCCAAGGAGCGCCACAATTAATAACGTGTCAGTCAGTGTCACATCTTAATTTAGTGTCACAGGGAACATGAGCTCTAATTACTCAGCGCATCAGGAAACGCAAACAAATTACTTTTTAATTACTGTTGTGATTTTTTTTTAAAAACAAAAAAAAAACTTGAAGCACTGTTGACCATTAAAGGTACTACATGTAGGCCATTTTATAAAATATTTTGTGAACATTATCTCTGTCTTTACATAAGTAATGGGTCCATGTATTTATCACAATCAATTTAGTCCCAACTGAAAAACATTTTGATTTAATGAAGTAAATGGTGAGACATTAAAATGATTTAATTAAACATGGGTTTGGCCGATGTCAAGTCTGTATCACACTGCCATGTTTGCATTTTAAATTAATGTTAATTCTGTATTAGTGGGTGAGTTAACATGTCTATTGGTCTAACTTTCTCTTTGTCACTTTGTTAAATGTATTGATGCCACGTGTGTTGTCTTCTAATCCCAAACAGCAATCAGCCAATGAGAGCGCCATGGAGGAGGAGCTGGGGTTGATGGGAGCCTCTGCTGAAGACACTGAAGCTGAACTCATCAGAAAAATCTGCGAGACTGAACTCCTCGCTGGTACAAACCTCCTTTTTGTAGTATTACCAGTCATTCGTTACCTATTCAAGGAAGTATAAAAATTACTTTACATGAATTGTGATCAAATCAGTGTCACATGTAAGGGTGGGCAATATAACGAAAATATTTAAATTCTTCCTTCTCTTGTTTTACCTATAGAGGACAACCTGCTGTGCGCGTTCCTGCCCCTGCTGGTGAAAGTCTGCAGCTCTCCGGGACGATACTCCCACCCACAGCTCACCACAGCAGCCTGCCTCGCTCTCTCTCAGTACATGATGATCAGGTAAACAGAAGAGGGACAAAAAAAAAAACTCTGTAATAATCAATGCATTTTCCGTACAACAGTAAATAAGTTTGCTGATGGATAATGTCTGTGAAATACTTCTACATATGGTTTAGCAACAGCACTAGAAAAGGAGCAATATGGTGATTAATTGAAATCAGTAGACTTGTTTCTTTTAATTATACCATTTTAGATCAATAATGCACTCTAAAATGTCCAAAATATAAAAGAATGATCTGCCAGTATCAAAGATGTCCATCTCCCCTCCCTCCTCTGCAGCCCGTCCGCCTGTGAGGAAAACTTACGTCTGATGTTCACTGTTTTGGAGCGCTCCTCTCTCCCCGTCGTAAGGGCCAACGCCATCATCGCCCTGGGAGACCTCACCGTGCGCTTCCCCAACATCCTGGAGCCCTGGACCCAGAACCTCTATGCAAGGTAACACAAGGACGGTTTACAATAGCCCACTGTACAGATTTAGACAAACAAACAGCACATGGCAGGTATTCTGCATTGAAAGGTCCTATATTACTCAGAATGCACTCTTGTGAACTTTTAAGCCATGTGTATAATGCTGTTACCACCTCAGAAAACTGGTATGTTTTGATGAGGAAGCAACACTATAACAAAGATCAGAAAATGGGTGATATGGGGTCTTTTATCACTCCAGAAACTGTTTATAAAAAACAAGTTCATGTCACAGAATGTTTGAACTGGAAATGAAGATGTGGTGGAGGGAGTGCCAATGATTTAACATTTGTTTGCTGTGGTTTCTGATTGTTTAAATCAAACCGAATTGTTTGTCAGCAATGCTAACGGCTTCCTGGTTTTCAGAGAATAAAAAGCTTTGCTGGTACTGCTTACTTTAATGCTTTTTTAATGCTTTGTGGCCATAACAGTTTGTCAAAACCTGATCCCATCAGATCTCACAAACTAAGCTGGGTTGAGCTTGTTTGGTACCGCTGGGTCACCTGGGGTAAAAAAGTGTTCATAAAGTGGATGAAATGTCTTGCTTCAGAACTAGAAAGTAATGTGTGAGTGATGGTGGAGGGGGTTGAGAGGCTGCTGGTGCAGATTGGCAGGATTTTACCATCAGAGTGTGGAGTGAATGAATAATGCTATAAAGCACTTTGGGTGTTTTTGAAAGGCGCTATATAACTCCTTTTAATTTACAATTAGATGCAACAGTAGACAGCACTTCTTCTTATTTTGAACTTAAGAACTGCCTTTACAATGAGTACTAGCAAGACAAATCTCACTTTAGACTACTTAAAGAAGGCTGTATCATCTAATAAATTATGTGTGTATTCCCTTAGTGTCAGTGTAGGCTTCAGCAAACAAAAGCAAAATATACAGTATTCATTTGGTCCAGCTGACTGAATTAAATCTTTTTATGTTTTCTTTTTGTTTAGTGTTTAGTGTTTTAATTTAGTGTTCAACTTGTACTATTATCATACGCAACAGGTCTGGACAATTTGGGGAAAAATATCAAATAGCAATTTTTCTGACTAGCACGGAGAATTATTAAAAACATAAATTCCAAATGCAAAGTTTACCATTTAAATACATCCATGAGAATTGACAAAAAGACTGAAGTGTGACCTGACAAACTAATATAAGGATCACATTTCAGAACATGTTACTACGGGGTTAGCATTTTTTATGCCAAATAAGTCTAGATATTTCAAATTTGTGGTGAGTAAAATTGCTATTTCCTTATTGCATGAATTGTGATTTCAGTTGTGATTAATCTTGCTGCCCTAATATGTAATATCATCTTTGGGACCTCCGCCCTCTCTGTGCTCTCACCTGGCATGTCTGTTCTGTGCTCTCACCTGGCATGTCTGTCCCTGTGTAATACATGACCCAATCGCTGGATCAGTCACAACCAGGGCCAAGTCGATCTATACGAGTCCAATGAACTGTTACAACTGCCCCGCTGCTTCACTGAACTGCATGATGGGAAAAGTTTATTCTCTCCATCTCCAAACTACTTCACGGATCATCTCAAAAGTTTTCTCGTCGGTTCAAAGAAGAAAAAATGAGAGAAAAACTTGATACTTGGACTTACCGCCTCTGTTGCCTTGGAAACTGGAGGGCGTTTTAAGCCTGAACTTCAGTCGTGAACCTTAGGAACCCCCCCATGTGGTGAAGGCATTAGAAAACAATGAAACTGCTAATTACTGGTGTGAATGAATGCAGCCCGTGTGTGAGTTGTAATTATGTAGAACAATTAGGCAACAAGAAGGGAATAATTTTAAAGTACACGGTTCCACGCTTTCTTTTTGTTTGTTTTAAACATAATTCTTCTATTTTAGATGGAAGATCTATCAAAGTATCTGTTTGAAGAGTAATTTAAATTATAATGCTTTAACAAAAGGAATGATTTGAAGAAGTTTCTAAGTTCTATTATGCATGGCATTTTAAAATACATGATGATTAATGAATGTTTTCTGTAGTTTTACTTCTTCCCACTGCTGTACGGTACGAGCTCTATCAACCAAGCGGCTATTTGAAGTTCAGTTTTAATTATACTAGTTGTTAATACTCACTGGGACTTGTTTCTCGTTATGTAAAGTATTCAGTTCTTTTCTAAGCACACTGCCCTCCTCGTGTGTGAGACCAGATAAGCGTTTCACAGCTCATTTTCCCTCTCACCTCCACCTCCACTGTTCCCTCCCTGCCCGCCCTGAGTCCTCCTGATAAGAGCATTAAGAATTAATTGCCCGCTTATTACTGTACAGTGTTGTAATTCCAGCTCTGGCGAGTACTAGTGCCATGTACAGTGCTCTGATGCTTTGCCAAGAGTCGTGCTCTGGCCTCACGCGGGTAATGAGGTCCTTTGTTGTGGTGTGTTTGGCAAAAGCTTTGGATGAAGTCACAGAGAGTACAACTCATTTGCAGTAGAAATTGGGTAGTTATGGTTGTTTGGGTCAACATAATTCCCCCAGTCAACAACTTTTTCACAAATTCATTTCAAGTTTATAAAAGTTCATGAAATTCTTAAAATGCTTTTGAAAAATTAATTTGACATGGACTTGTTGCGTTTAAGATTTATTTTAATATCACAGGATGGGTCAAATGCAAATTTGCCACTTGGGACACTTTTAGGGTGGTTCGCTTGGTTGACGGCCGTGAAGTACCCACTGACCCATCTCCAGATCATGAGCCAGGTTCATGGTCAAGACATTTAGTAGCAAATGTATCATTTAAATTTGTTTCAGTTGTGATTTGTAATTCATAGAGATATAACCGTGATATCATATCATCAAAGTTCTCGCAATAATATTGTGGAACATCACAATATATTGAATTACAAGTCTCTTTGCTTAAATTAAGTTATGGTGCAGCAATAGTGAAAGAACTACATAGACCATGATCCTTTGTCACATTTCAGTGTAGACTACATGAAGAAATAACAGTTCTAAGCACTCCAAGTCTTTGTTTTTTGGATTAAGTCTTGTCAAGGCATTTTAAGAGGAAAAAGTTGCATATTAACAGTTTTGTAAGCATCCACAAAATGTCGCAATAAATATCGTACTGTCAGATGTATATCGTGAAAATATTGTACCAAGAGATTGATAAGCGATAACTGTGAGCCTCCCCACCATATCATGAGCTTTCCCACGATATCACAATAAATATTGTACCGTGAGGTTCATACCGTTATGATATCGTATAGTGAGACTTGGATTTCATTACATCCCTTGTAATTCAGGTGGTAGCATTTGTCTTTCACTGTCCTCATTCATTCTTACAGCGACTGGTTAAACCGCCTATCAGAGTGTGATGGAAGCTGATGGGAGGAGAGGAGAATCACAATATGACAACATCAAATGTATTTCCTTATTTGCCCTGCCCTTGTTTACGGCTGTTTGCATTTTGAATGGTAATAAGTTTGCCTTGCCCTGGTCTAAGGACAAGAGCTGAGTGTGTTTCCACTGGCCACAGTCTAATGAAGGAGGATTTTAAATGACAGAGCATGTTCCCTGCAGGCTGGGCGACGAGGAGCCATCCGTGAGGCAGACGGCTGTCACAGTTCTGACGCAGCTCGTCCTGAAGGATGTGCTCAAGGTCAAAGGTCAGATCAGCGAGGTCGCTCTGCTGCTAATTGACCCCGAACCGCACATCGCCAGCCTCGCACTCAACTTCTTCAATGAGCTGTCAACAAAGGTGCGCTTCGATTCACATTTGTGCCAAACATATTTTTATATTCCACTGTTTTTTGTTTTTTGTTTTTCTTCCAAAAATCTGATCATTTTAACAGTAAATTTCCTTCAACACTAGCAGCTATTGTTCTAGCCTCTTCCAAACTCCTCATAAGATCAAGGCAGCAAACACTAGCTGTTTTCAAAGCATTCAAGTTGGGACTTAATAATTGATACCCTTTCTTAGTTGCAAGTTATTCATGTTTAAAAATGTATGAAAGTGTCCAGCAATATTTTCTATATCTAGATTCATGTGGACTTCACTTTTCGCACTCATAAATATGTACGTTATGTATGTTACTTGCTATTCAGGACAATGCCATTTACAACCTACTTCCCGACATCATCAGTCGATTGTCTGATCCAGAACGAGGAATGAGCTCTGAGGACTTCAACACAATCATGAAGTAAGACCCCTGTCTTCCAACTAAACAAATAAAACAACACAAATCTGTTAAATAATTTAATATAACTGTAATTTTTGTGTGATTTAGGCAGCTGTTTTCCTACATTACTAAAGAGAGGCAAACAGAGTCCCTGGTTGAAAAACTGTGCCAGCGCTTCAGGACCGCCAAGTGAGTACATCTTCATTACTGTGTTTTTCCACATTAATATTTAGCACATGGGGAAAATGTCAACATGTCATCCACAACATGTCCACATACAAATCATAATACAGTAACAAAGATTAACGTTATTAGTGGTAGCTGAGGATGGTACAAGATCTTCTGCTACAAGAAAAACATTGCCACAAGGGTTATGTGCTGTTTAATGTACCATTTGACAAGGCATTTCAAAAAGCAGTACAACAATAACAAAACAAAAACATAAAAATAAACGTGAAGGAAAATTGTACTAAATCTCGTCTTCTCATTCTCGTGATTTGTCTCGTCCCACTCCTATTAGTAGGGTTGTGTAATTGAAGTTTTAATTGAGATTCATTCATTTCTAATTGTTAGGGATCAGCTTGGGTCTTTTTTAAATGTCTTTTAAAATGTACTAATTTTGTTTTTCACCTTTTGATCAGTTTGTAGTGGTCCAAAGTTATTGCTTATGCATTCTGAACATCCTACTTATTTACGGTGATAAGTTCACAAATGCTTTTCACAACTTTGAGAAGAGAGCAGAGGTTTGCTAGCCTGATTCATCAGCCGATTTAACTTTATGGAAACCGACTGACCTCCCAGCATTAGGATTTGTTTGCTCGGCAGTGGGCAGGTACTTTTTTTATTTAACCAATCGCTGCCATTTGGTCGTGATGTATGTAATGTGCTGCTAACGAGGATAACTGGGATATTAAGCTTTTCCCAAATCCCATAGGAAGAAGGGCAATAACGTCTTTCCCCTTGATAAAATTCACCAAACATTCTCTTTGTTCCGACTTTAAATCCTCGATCTTGGGAATCGTTCCTGACCTAGTCGCTGGGGAGAAATAAAATTGAGTGGAGGCACTAGGTGACGCCAGCCTGGCTAGAGGTTTGCAGTGTCGGTAAAGCCAAACCCTTGGCATGCTAACGCGTACCTCCTGATTACTTACAATAAAACTCTTTATAATTGGATGCAGACGGCACACAGTGGACATATCTTGTTTAACCAGCATTTGAGGTCAAAATATCTTTACAGGAGCAAGACCTATTCTGCTCAAATACACGCAGGAAAAAAGTTACATGGCCTTATAACAAAATAAAATCGTCATCACCCCACTGTACCCCAGTAATGATATTCCCCATCCCCGTCTAAAACAGCAGTTTGTGAGTTTGAGGCTCACAGGCAGCACCAGCTCAGGTCTGACTCACCCGTCTATGCTCTCCTCAAATGAAGGACATTTTATTCCACTGCACAAAAGCAAAGTGGATTTAGTCAAGACGTTCATAGTAAATAAGATTTGAGCTAAATGGCAGAACAAAGTCTGATTAATGAATGCATTTTTTGTGATTAGCTATGCATTTCACATCGTTGTCTGATGGGCACAATATGATGTTATAATGTCAGATGGAGGGCAGGGGCCAATGTAACTCAGAGGAATATTCACTCTGTTTGAAAGGATTGAGAACAAAATCCACACATGCTGAAGATTATTTGTTAGGGACTGGCTCCACAAACATGACTAGTAAATTTTAAGGCTTAGTCTTTTCAACTTGCAACATCTGTGTCTGGTTGGCCACCATTATAGTAAGATACATTTAATTTTATTTACATTTTTGTGCTTATCTTAAACTTTGCTAAGTGGACTGGCCTGGAGATATTAACCAGGTCAGCTAATCTGAATTTTGACAGTTTGAAGTGCTATATAACTGACCTGTAATTTTACAGATGGAGCAAGCAAATTATGTTACAGGTTATAGGTTAGATTTTTGAGAAGGTACATCTGCTCACAATATAATGCACTTTTTTGCAGTACATCACTCAACTTGGAATAAAAGAAATGTTTTGTATTGCAAATTTTACCGTAATATTCTGACATACCCTCTTCTCTTGCTTAATGTAAAACTATTCTGTCATTTTTGTGTTTATTATTATCACGTAAAACTGACTTATTATGTTCTGTTGTTTCTCTTTCAGGACAGAGAGGCAGTGGTGTGACCTGGCCGTGTCCCTGTCACTTTTGTCCATGTGTGAACGCGGCTTTAAGCGTCTGCAGGAGTGTTGGGAGTGTTATAGCGATAAACTCACTGAACCTGGGGTCTACCAGCCTCTGCTCAACATCATGGCCAAACTCCGCAGAGGAGCCAAGGCACAGTTTAAGGTGACTAATATGTAAAATCTACTTTGTACCTGGGATATAATGTAGATAACTTATTTATTGGTTGTCTTCTAAAACAGAAATTGGATGATTGTTTGGATTTGAATATGGCCCTCGGGGAAAAACATGTGATGAAGGGCTGGAAAAACACAATAAGCAAATTTCTGTAAAATATAGGTTAGATGTGTTATCTATTACTGCACTATGATTATCAAAAACTTGCAGTGTCAAGATTAAAACAGGCCATGGACCAGAAGCAGCTCTTTGAACACAAAATGCCTGGGGCTGGTCTAAAATGTAAACTGGAAATGGTCGTTAGATTAGTTGTCTAACTGAAAAAATAATTTGTAACTAATAACATAAGTAGTAATTCACATTTTTGCCAAATAGTAACATGACTCATATTAAGGGGATGTGGCTGTTTGAAGTCTTTATTGGTGCTAAACATGGCTGTATTTTCCAGGCTCAGGTGGATGAGTTTGAGAAGCGTCTCACTGCGGTCCACACTAAAGGTCTGGAGAATGTAGAGAGTCCTGAGATGGAAGAGGAGAACCAGAAGGCGGAGAAAACCGCCCTGCGAACACCACTGCCGACAAGAGGCCGTGCCAAGTCTAAGAGAGGTGGGTACAACGTGAGAAATTACGCATGATCTTTAAGTGTGGCATTATTAAAAATCTAATTTACTGATGCAGGTCAGACAAAAGCTTCAGTCTCGAGTCAGGAGGACGACAGTTTTGTGACACCTCAGAAGTCTCGCAAATCGAAGAAAGCTCAGATCACATTCAGCAGCGACGAAGAGGAGGATGAAGAGGGTAAGTGTGGAAGAAGAAACTGAAGTGGTCTGAGAGGTTCAAAGAAGAGACATGACGCTGGAGTTCTAACGCAGGAGTTTATTTAGTTTATTAAGTTTATTTCACATCAGTACAGGACCTGGAGACGTTAATCCATCAAGGCATTGTGAGATTGTGAGATAGTGAGCTAGGATGGCAATTTCTCCATCAGTATCGTACAGTGCACAGCATTTATCCAGCAAATGCAGCACACTCAAAGTGAAATGTTTATGGTTTATGGCATTAGAAAATGCCATAATATTAAACATTTTCAATAAAGTCGTTTTTAATCTGAAGCAACATGTGTTTGGAACTAACCCTGTACATGAAAAACAAAACAAACATTTAAACATTTATAGAAGTCAATATCTTTCATTAATTTCTCCATTCTTCCATTAAATACTTTTTTTTTCTTCCTCAGATGCTGTAATGGCTGAGAGCGAGACCCCTAAAGTTACGACCCCCATCGCTCGCACTTCTCGACGCGCCCGCCTCAGAAATTAATGTTTCATCTTTCAAAACTTTTACTTGGTTTTATCCTTTTTGGTCCTCTGCTTTTTAAATGTTTTTTTTATCTTTGTATATATTTTAACACAACTATGTGGCTAATGATGTCATCAGGCTCTTTTAATAAACCTATTTCTGGTTTCTACAATTATGTGTGGCTGCTTTACATTTTAAATTCTGAAACCCAGTTATGTGTTTATTAAGGGGCAAAAGATTGACAGGCAGTATAGTCAGAGGGGCTGTTCCCAAATAAATGTGGCAGCATCCACAAAATCTTGCACACTGCTGCAAAAACATGATTTGCCATGTTGTAAAGCAGCACTAGATCCTGAGATACTTGAACTACACTTGAGGCAGGTACTCTCCACCCACCTGCAGAGGTCCCCTAAGCAGACCCAGACCCCCTCTGGCCCCTGACCGCCCCTAGAAATTCTGTCCATTGCACTGTTGTGGTGAAGAGGGAGCTGAGCTGAGCAGCAAAGCTCTCGATTTACCGCTCAATCTACGTTCCTACCCTCACCTACAGTCATGAGCTTTGGGTAATGACCAAAACAACAAGATCACAGATACAAGCGGCTGAAATGAATTTTCTCTGCTGGGTGACTCCCTTGGAGATGGTGTGAGGAGCTCGGTCAAACAAGAGGAGCCTGGAGCAGCTGCTCCTCCACATCAAGATTAGCCAGCTGAAGTGACTCATCTGTTCCAGATGCCTCCTGGGCATCTCCCTCGGGAGGTGTTCTGGGCATGTCCCACCGGAAGGCCCCGGGGAAGACCCAGGACACACTGGAGGGACTATGTCTCTCGACTTGGGGTCCCCCCTAGAGGAGCTTAAGGAAGTGTCCGGGGTGAAGGAAGTCTAGGAGTCCCTGCTTAGACTGCTGCCCACGCGACCCGGCCCAGGATAAGCGGAAGGAAATGGATGGATGGAAAAAGCAGCACTATGTACATTTTCTGTTGCAGGGTCCTCCACCTGCTCGCCTCCATGAAGCTCTTTGAAATATTCCTGCATTAAATAGTTTATTTTGCATTCAATTATAGCTGTTTATTGTTAAAAAAAACTGGCTTGCCTCTCCACAGATCTGACCTTTGCTTGTTGGCATCACCTGCTTGTGCATTGCCAAGAATGTTCCACAGTATGGTATTTAACTTCCAGTAACAAACTTGTCCATAGAACAAGTGCGTGACGTCCTCCACTCAGTTATGCAGTGCACCTTTAAAAATATGCCCAGTAACAGTTTGAGAGTCTTATGATTGCATAAATTTCATAACAAGTTTGTAGAGCTTTAAACTATTTTAGCTTGTCATTTTTACATAATAATGAAAATTTTCTTTGCTATTTGAATGTGCACAAAGTTAAATCACACAGGCTGTAGTTGTGCACTGGTGATGCAGCTCTACAGAGTCAGGCTCGGTCACTTGTTCCAGTCTGACAGTTGCATCTATTTGTATTCCGTTGCCCAGGACCATCCAGATTTATGCTTATATTTGGTGCTGCAGTGTCCTTGTCTCAAACAGTGCTTCTGCCACAGTTTGCAAAGACTCTTACTGCCCTGACTTATACACTCAAACTTATTGTTTATTCTCATCTGAAAGTTTCCCAAGTTTTCAGTTTTCTACTAGATATTAAATCAAATGATAAAGAGTGTGTTTTTTCGTATTCATGCAGCTCTTTGCTCAAACTTTGACAGTTTTCGGAAATATTGGGACTCTTGCCAACGAGCAAATTTATTGAAGGGTAAATGGTCCTTAAAATGGTGTCCGATGGGAATAAAGACGAGGGATGGGCAATATGGCAAAACATTTATAATTTTTTTCTTGTATAGCAAAATTGTCTAGACTTTTCCAATATTTCTGTTCCAATCAACATGCATTTAGAGAGTGGATTGGCTGTAGACCAAGCTGACAATTGACAAAGATTACTTGCTCTGTTTGATTAATTGAACAATAGACAAACAAGTGTACTCCAAATTTTACCGTTTCATGCCAACTTTCAATACATTTTGTGGACAATGCATTTCCAGCCCCCACATACCTGTAGCCCAGTCCTTACCTTTTTGTATTTTCCCTTTTGTACTCGTCTCCCCAACCATCCACCTCCTCACTCTCCTCCTACACCTCTCCTCTCAGACTTCAGTTCTCCGCCCCACCTCTCTCTCTTTCTCTCTCTCTCTCTTATCCCTCCCTTTCCCAAACACCATCCTCTAAAAAAGCGAGGGAACATTTCTCATTTGTTATATAAAAACACTTGCCAAAAGATGAGCTAACACATTGCTACACCAGAGCAGGGTTTATGAGGACAAATGTTCTTTTAAACAGCGTCTTTAAATGTCACTAAGGTGGACGGGGGTTCTTTTACACTTGTACACTTCAATGTTAGGTCAAATGTGGAAGGGATTTTGGAAAAGGCTTGTTTTGATTTATTTATTTTTTTTAAATCTACGAAAAAAGTCTTTAAATGTGGGTTTTTTGCACCAGAATGTATTTTTAGATTTGCAGTTGTTATTAAGATCCAGTTTATAGTGTATCAAACTGAAATATAAACTACTAATCTACCAAGAATGTATTTCAGAACATGTCTATAGTTGTCAAGTTTAAAACATATAGAATATAAACTACATGTCTGAAAGGTTTTATACAAAGGGCTCCCTATTAGTTGTTACAATATTTGGTATCAAAATTAAAGTTTGAAATTTAAAGGTTCTATATCATGTGAACTTTACTCTTGTGAGCTTTAGACCATGTTACAATGTTTTGATATTAGGTTATTTTTTCAGACCAAGAGTTTGTTTTCATACCTGACAGTTTCGACTAGGGATATAACAATAACCGAAATATCGTGATATCGTATCGTTTGCTTAAATTAAGAGTTATGTTACAGCAATAGCACAAAAAAAAGAACTACATAAACCATGATTCTTTGCATTTCAGTGCAGACTACAAGAAGAAATAACCGTTCTAAGCACTTTTAAGTCATAGTTCTTTGGAGTAAGTCTTGTCAAGGCAATTTAAGAGGAAAAAGTAGCATATTAACAGTTTTGTAAGCCTCCACAAAATATGTCAATGAATATCATACTGTGAAATGTATATCGTGAAAATATCGTAGCGAGAGATTTGGATATTGTTACACTCCTAGTTTCGACTGCTCCCTGTGGTCTTCTTCAGAGTGGTCATGTGATGTTGCTGTGATGTGTGCGGTCAGCTGATTTATACAGGTTTTGGAGCTGTCTTCCTACCAAGGGAGGCAGGACGACAGCGCCACCTGCTGTCCAACTTCCTCAGGACAGTATCCCAGGTGTGTGAGAGTAAAAAAGCCCCCTCGTTCCGGTTTATAGTCCCGTGGGCATGTTTCTGTATTTCGATTGCCTCTTTAATCCAGTGACGATGCGCTCCTCTGTCCCAATGATGTTTGCTCCAAGTCCATAATGTGGTTCTTTCTTTTACAGTGGTCAGAAATGTCTGATTTGTGTTTTGTTGCTCGTGTTTCACCTTCGCTGTTTCCTTCTAGCATTTTTGTCCTATGTTCCTTTTTTCGTGTACTGAAACACTGTCTAAACTGGTCTCAGTCCCGGTCTCAGTCCTGGTCTCAGTCATAAACCAGGACTAAACCAGAACTGAACCAGGACTGAACCAGGAGTGTTGGGACGGGCCTGGAGGTGCGCATGCGTAGACTGTCAGGTGATCAAAACTGAGACTGGAACCAGACCAGGACTGAGACCGGTTTAGACCTGGTTAAGTCTTGATTTAGTCCTGATTTAGTCCTGGTTTAGTCCTGGTTTAATCCTGGTTTAGACCTGGTTTAGTCCTGGTTTAGACCTAGTTTAGACCTGGTTTAGTCCTGGTTTAGTCCTGGTTTAGTCCTGGTTTAGACCTAGTTTAGACCTGGTTTAGTCCTGGTTTAGACCTAGTTTAGACCTGGTTTAGACCTGGTTTAGTCCTGGTTTGTTCCTGTTTTAGCCCTGTTTTAATCCTGGTTTAGTCCTGGTTTAGACCTGGTTTAGACCTGGTTTAGTCCTGGTTTAGACCTAGTTTAGACCTGGTTTAGTCTTGGTTCAGCATCGCAGTTTAAGTCACGGAAATGAGAATCGACCGTTATTTGTTTTTTCCATTATTCATTTAAACTTAATATCGAAAAACCGAATCATGATCCATTTTTTCATTTTGATTTTGGAGACAAATAATGAAGAAATTTGTTGTTTTTTCGTTTTCTTATTTTTGGTTTTATTTTGAAAAACAAATGAATGAGTGATACGTGGATTCTGTCGCCCCATGGTCACTCCATCTGTCAGTCTTCATCATTGTCTTCATCGCCATGAGAAGCTGCACCTGAAGTGAAGAGTGTTTGTGGGCTGGCAGGGCTTTATTTGCTCAGAGGAAAACACGTCCGACTGCTCTTAGTGATTGACGTGTTGAATTGTCTCTGCTTTTTCGAGTCTGACCCCCTGCAGCCAAATTACAAGGAGCAGATGGACCTGACAAGACACTAACTCACGGACAAGTGCATGCTGGGAAATGCTTCTAAAACTAAAAAGGGCTCTTAGATGTCACTGGTGAAGTTTTAGGTCTGTGCTAATGTTCGGTGATATTGACTGGAAATGTCCTTAAGGTTTTTGTGGACTATTTTGTTGACTATTACCAATACTAATGTGGTCTTCTTAGAGGTTTTAGTTTTGCTCAAAAATGATTCGGAGAGTAAAAATGGAACACACAAGAGCACGATTTCACTTTATGCCCAATGTTCAAAATGTATTTTATTGAACCATTCCCAATACCAGTATTATTTGGCATATTTTCAATTTTGCTGAATTTTTATATATCACTGTTTTGCAACTCAATGTCAATAATTAATGTGCCTTTTATAAAATACATAAAGATAGTGGAAAGCAAAAATGGATATTGTAACTGCACTTTTGATTTATTTAAAAAAAAATAAAAAATTGTCTATAGTGAAAATCAATTCTAAAAGAGCTGAATAAAAACAAAACTTGCAGCGTAATATTTCAGATATGAGTGTGTAGGAATGAACAGTAATCAATCAAATTTTAATAAAGAATTATTTCTAAAAGCTTAATTTAATTATTTTAATTGAGAGGTCTCCTGTGAGTCTAGTCGGTCTAAGTATGTGGTTTGGAGTTCTTTGCCATTTAACACAAAAGTCAAACTTTCTTCTTTTACTTAAGGTCTTTTATTACACAATATTGATTCTTGTTATGTTATGTTGTCATGTTATAATGCTCACCTCACATATTTAAGTAATCATTTATTATTAATCTGTCTATATTCCAAATGCTCTGTATCATGTTGCAGTATTTTTCAAGTTAACAGCTTTTTTACCTTTAGTTGAGCAGAGATTGCAAATCAAGGGCTAAAATGATCCAAACGATCCTGATGAAGGTGTGTGGCATTTAAAAACACTGTGGAGCACTTCCTGTATTACCACATGACATCTATTTATTTATTTAATGAGACAGGGACAGTGCACAATTTACATTAACTTTAACAGGAGACATGCTTTGTACCAGGTTGTAGCACCAGTGCTCATTTCCACCTGTCGTCTGGACAGGTTCATTGATTGATTGTATTTAAGTGACCTTAGTTATCATCTATTCTTCCTGGAGACCTACTGTATGTACTATAAACAGTAGGTCCTTTCCAAATGCTTTTAAAGGACGATCGTTTTGACTGTTGACCGTGACACCCTCATCAGTAAAATGTCAAAAATGAGAAAAGTGGACACAGAGTGCAGTTGCATTTTTCTTAAAGTTTCAGGTTGTTCATAATATTATAATATTTTCTAAAAGAGTTCATCAATTAAAAAAGATTTCTGTAATAGATTTGTTTCTCTGCACAAATATTTGAACTTATTGCTATTTTTGGGGTAAATATACCATGAGTTTTCTGATCTGGCTCCTTTGGGATCAAAGTAGGTTGGATACGGCCCCCGGACCAAAATGAGTTTGACACCCCTGGTATATAGCATGTTTTGAGTTGATGGGGGAAACCGGAACACCCAGGCAGGAGTACTAAAGCCACTCAGCCACCTTTCCACCATCAAAAAGTGTTTTCTGTTTGAAAGAAAAACACAGCGTAAATATGCAGGGTTTGTGTGTTAAACGTGTGAATGAAACAAAACACAACTCAGAGTGTGTTTTTGAAAGGAAACAAACACCATTGTTACATAGATTAAAAAATATCATAATATGAGCCCTTTAAAAGATTGAATGTCCAGGAAATTGAAAGCCGCATTTGTTTTTACAGGGTTCTCATGGTCATGGACATCCCAGAAAAGACATGGAAATTGAAAATGTCATGGAAATTTGTAAATTCAAAGAAAGTTTTGGAAAAGTAGTTTTAGTAACTACAACATTCTATTAAGTTATCAGCTATTATGATTATTTCCGAACGTGTGCGCTTTTTGCTTAAAAGAAACGACAATAAATGCACTGACAGTATTTTGAATGTTAAAAATCTATAATCCCAAACCATAAGGTGAGTGGAATGGGTTAAGCCCTAAAAGTCTGATCAATTCTACACATGTGCTGTAAAGTCATGGAAAATTCACTTTAGGTCATGAAAACGTCATGGAAACGTTTTTAAATTTTGTCAGTGACAAAGAGTGGGAAGCCTGGTTTAAGTCAAACCAAGCCAAGTAAAAAAAAAAAAATACTACATAAGTTATCGATCATTATGAGTTTCTTTCCTTCTACCCAGCCAAAGTTATATTTTTGCACTTTGTTTAATTGAATCTCCATCACAACAATAACACATAGGAGGCACTTTTTCTGATGGATTACTTTAATATAGTCTGAATATCACCGGGGAGGATCCAATATTCTCCATCTCTACACACACAGAGTTGAAATCACAGCTGGATAAACTCCTGAAGTCATAAATTGGTCAAGAATGGTAAGAGACCCCCTGCCGAGTGTGTACATGCCCCCGGTGGTCCCTGTACCCTCTGTTTGGGAACCACTGTCCATATTTGCAGGTGTCATCATCATCTGGCCCTTCCAACATGGCCGCTCCTTCCTCCTCAGCTCTTTTTATGTGTTTGCGTTTTTAGAAGTCGACACAGTCACCTTGGCAATGACAATCACGCTCCGTCCAAGTCCTGACATCATCCCCACTGAAAAGTCCAACGGAGAGGAAGAGGAGGAGGAGGAGGGAGGAGAGAAGAGGGGGAGAGCACCAGAGGAAGAGGGAGGAGAAGAGGAGGAGAGCGGAAGAGGTGAAGGAAAAAGAAGAGGAGAGCAGAAGAGGAAGAGGGAGAAGAACAGGAGAGTGGAAGAGGAAGAGGGAGAAGAGGAGGAGAGCAGAAGAGAAGGAGAGCAGAAGAGGAAGAGGAGGGAGGAGAGGAGGAGGAGAGCAGAAGAGGAGGAGGAGGAAGAGGAGAGCAGAAGAGGAAGAGGGAGAAGAAGAGCAGAGCAGAAGAGGAGAAGGTGCAGAAGAGGAGGAGAGCAGAAAAGGAGGAGGAGAAGAGGACGAGAGCAGAAGAGGAGGAGGGAGAAGAGAAGGAGGTGGAGCAGGGAGAAGAGGATGAGGAAGATGAGGAGGAGAGCAGAAGAGGAGGAATAGGGAAAAGAGGAGGAGAGAAGAAGACGAGGAAAGCAGAAGAGGAGGAGGACGGGGAAGAGCAGGAGAGCAGAAGAGGAGGAATAGGGAAAAGAGGAGGAGTGAAGAAGATGAGGAGAGCAGAAGAGGAGTAGGTGCAGGAGGGAGAAGAGGAGAGAGCAGAAGGGGAGGAGAAAGAGGAGGAGAGCAGAAGAGGAGTAGGTGGAGGAGGGAGAAGAGGAGGAGGAAGATGAGGAGAAGAGCAGAAGAGGAGGAGGAGCAGAAGAGGAGGAGATGAAGAAAAGGAGGAGGTGGGAGAAGAGGTCGAGAGCAGAAGAGGAGAAGGAAAAAGTGGAGAGCAGAAGAGGAGGATGAGGAAGAAGAGGAGGAGAGCAGAAGAGGGGTGGGAGAAGAGGAGGGGAGCAGAAGAGGAGGAGGAGGAGAAGGGAGGAAGAGGAGGAAGGGAGAAGAGGTGGAGGGAGAGGAGAAAAAGAGGGGAGGTAGACATGTGTGGGTGATGTGAGATGAGGGGGAGAGTTTGTCCTGACTAAAAAAACTGCATTATCTTTGTCAAAAGAGGGAGAGAGAGAAAGAGACAGAGAGGAGAAGAGAGAGAGAGAGAGACTGCAAGAGAAAGCGATGAGAAAAAGACTGACAGGGAGAGAGAGAGAAAGAGAGAGGTGTAAGAGCGGGCAAAAAATCTGGACACTGCAAAAAATTGTGACAGGAGGAACAAAAATAGAGATGTAGAGAAGAGAAAAGAGAGCGAATAAAGAACGATGGAGATGAAGCTACAACCAAATAAAAGTGGGGAAGAGGGAAAGAGTGAGCAAAAAAAGAAAGAGAGAGGAAATAGTGGAAGACAGTGAGGAGAGAGGAAGCAGAAAGAGAGGAGGATCGTGAAACAGTGAGAGAGAGAGAGAGTGCAGGATAGAGAGAAAGATTGCAAAAAAGTGGAGGAGGAGGAAATGGGGAAAAGAGAGAAACAAAAAGAAGAGAGTATGAACACAGAATACCTCAACTTGGGGGCAAAAGAGACAAAGAGACAGAAAAATATAGGGAAAAAAAGAGATAGACATAGAGAGAAAAGAGCAAAAATAATGAACAGGGGCAAAAAGAAGAGGGAGAGAGTGAGTAGAGAATATCCTAACCTAAAACAAGAGCGGAGGAGGAGTCTGAAAGAGACGAGAGAAGGAAGAGAGCGAAAAGAGGGAGAGAGAGATGTCACCTCGGTTCTGTGACAGGGAGGCGAGGAGTGGGCGGAGCCTGTGAGATAGTGATGCTCGGCAGGTGCCCACAGTGAACATCTCCAGAGCCGAGCCACATGGACCAGAGTCTGTAGGAACGACGAGACGAGAGGAACAACAACAACAGCTTCCACGGACACGGTGAGGACTTTTATTTGACACTTTTTCACATTTGGCATCAGTTATTTTTTACTTGTAAGCGGATCTAACTTTGCAACATTTAGAATACTGTCAGTGAGAGAATTTTAAACTAGATGTTGCCATTTTTTATTGAATATTACAACTACTTTGATAAAATAATACTAATTGGTTTCTTTTATAAGGGGCAAAATTCTCCAGGGATACTGCACTGCAAAAAAGCTTGGCCAAAATTTAAGATATAAACACTTAAATCTATCAGAAAAAGACTTAAAAGTAGTGAAATTATCTGTCCATGCAGCAAGATCATTTTACTTGACAAATTATCTTAAAATAAACGACCTCTAGACTAGAATTAAGCATCTCAGAACTATTAAGTAGATAATAAAACAAGAAAACAAGAGTAATAACCTGATTTAAGTTTTAAAATCTTGGCCAGGTCAGAGAAATTTTCATTGTAATACAAGATTTATGATGGTAAAATGTTACAAAGCCAATAATAATATAAAGCAAATATTAAGCTAATAATCAATAATTTAAAAAAAGTAAATTTCGATATGTGGTACTAAAAATTATTTCATTTAAACTACAAATTTGGATTAAAAATTTCCTCTTTTATTATGTAAAAGAACAAACAAATTTTAAAGATTTACTATTCTGTGTGGACATTTTAATTGTTTTATTTGTAATCTGTCTCACCGTGTCTTGTTCTTTCAGGTGTTTGCGTAGATCAGAAATCGTCCCTGTGCCTAATATTGTGGCCATGCTGTGTCCCGCTCTGCTGTGTGCTGCTCTGCTGCTCCTGTCGCCCCTGGAGCCCACAGAGGGACGGGCGCTTCAGCCTTCCCCCAACGCCGCACAGGTACTGGGGGAGTCTACGAGTACAGGGGGTTTTACAAGAGGATCTACAGATACAGGGGGTCTATAGGTGCAGGGGGGATCTACAGGTTCAGGGAGATCTATAGGAGGATCTACAGTTACAGGGGGGATCTACAGGGGGTCTACAGGTACACGGAGTCTACATGTTCAGGAGGATCTACAGGTTCTGGGGGATCTACAGGGTTAGGGGGATCTACAGGAGGATCTGCAGGGGGTCTACAGGTTCAGGAGGAGGATCTACAGGTTCAAGAGGATCTACAGGAGGATCTACATGTACAGGAGGATCTACAGGGGGTCTACAGGTCACAGGGGGATCTACAGGTTCAGCACAGGCAGATCTACAGGTACAGAAAAATCTACAAGTTCAGGAGGATCTAAAGGTGGGTCTATAGGAGGAACTAAAGGTACAGGTGGATCTATAGGAGGATCTACAGGTACAAGTGGGTCTACGGGAGGATCTACATGTACAGGTGGGTCTATAGGAGGATCTACAGGTACAAGTGGGTCTACGGGAGGATCTACATGTACAGGTGGGTCTACAGGAAGATCTAAAGGCACAAGTGGGTCTACTGGAGAATCTACAGATACAGGTGGGTCTACAGGAAGATCTACAGGTACAGGAGGCTCTATAAGCTCACGAGGATCTGCAGGTACAGGAGGAGCAACAGGTACAGGGGGTCTACATGTATATGTCTGCATGTTGGTGGAGGTTCTGACACCTGCTTGTCTCCATGGTGATGTTATTGCGTTGCTTGTAATGTTCCACAATATGGGATTAACCCCTGTCCATCTACCCTTTATTTCATTATGGGCGTTTTTATTGCTCAAAAAAATTCTTATTATGAGCATAACATGGAGCATAACATCTCCATGGAGACAAGCAGGTGCATAAGGGACCCTCCATCAGAAAAGTTACTTAGTGCATCTTTAATATTCCAGTTATCTTACTCCAACAAGTCATGTGTATAATTCTCTAAGGAGTTGGAATTCTTTACTTTCCTATTATTAACACAGTCTTCAAAGGTCCTATATTACACGAAATGGATTCTTGTGAACTTTAAGTCATGTTCCAATGTTGTTACCTCCTCAAAAACAAACCTGGGGTTGTGTTTTGTTTCATTCACATATGTTTGAGTAATCCTTTATTATTAGTCTGTTTACATCTGCAAAACTCAAAATGCTCTCACTGCAAAAAATAAAATCTATCCAAGTTAAGATGACTTAAATTAAGCAGGTTTTATCACGATTTGAGTAAATTTCACTTGACTAGTAAAATGATCTGCCAATGGAACAAAACTTTTTGTACTTAAAATATGAAAATACAACTTGCTACACTTAAAAATAATAATAATAAAGCAAATAAAACAACTCTTAACTCCTTAAAATACGAAACGTAATTGAATGTTGCTTGAATTAAGAAAAACACACTTATTTCATTGGTAGAATTTACTTAAAATAAAGTCATATGTTCTTAGTTTAAGTAATTTTAACTAACCTAGATGTGACTTTTTGCAGTGCTGTTCCACCTTTTGATGTCATACAGTGATCATTTTCAAGTTAACAGCTCCTTTTTACCCAGGGGTGGAGTTAGCAATTTGGGGGCCCTAGGTGAACTTGAGTTTGGCACCCTCACTATAATGTTTTGTTTTGTTTAATATTTTTTTTTGTCTGTTTTTCCACATTGTTCTTGAGACATGCACATCTCTATTTATTTGAATTATGGTGGATTGGAAACTTGTCTTATTAGTTTGGTTGCTTAAGTAGTTTTATTTTTTTGGTAGCACAATTACATTTTGGTTTACATCCATCACATATGAGTATGATTATTTTTCTTATGATTATTGTTTAAAAGTAAAATACTCTCATTTAATGTCATATTGAGAGAAAATCAAACTGCTCTGAGGCCTCGGACATTAGTGGCACTGAGGGCAATTGGTTGGGGGCCCCTCCAGGTTTGGGGGCCCTAAGCAGCTGCCTCCTTTTGCCTAATGGTAGCACTGCCTCTGCTTTTGGATTTTAATTCAGTAGAGATGGGCAATTCTAGGGCTAAAATCATCCAAAGAATTGTAGTGAAAGTGTGTAGAGTTTCCTGTATTACTACATGACATTACAAGGTGGAGTGGAGTGTTTTTGAGAGAGAAACTCAGCCTAAAAATGCAGGATTTATGTGTTCAATGTGTGAATGAAACAAAACACAACTCCAGGTCTGTTTTTGATGAAGAAACATTATAACACAGATCAGAAAATACCTCAATATGGGCATGTTAAAGTAGTTGTAGGGCAAAGTATTTCGATTTCAAAGTCTAAGGATCTCAAAAAATCTCCAGTCGACCTCGTGCGTATGTAATTTGACAAATGTACTTTGTTCATAGGAAGTGGAAGGGAGGAGTAATGAGATGTATCGCTGATTTAATTAAAGTCCCCTCTGCCAATTAAATTTGATCTTTTTTTTCCCTTCGTGCAGTTCATCGAGCAATTTCTGGAACGCTACAACGACCTTTTGACCCTGGACGACTTGGAGAACATGCTGAACAGCCCTCCCGACGAAGCCCCCCCCTCCGCCGGCTCCACGGGGGGTAAGTCCGGGGAGTACCCTCCGAACCCCGCCCCTGCCGCCTCCGCCGCCGATACCCAGTGGCTGCGCCTGCTCAAGGGGGCGCTGGCCAATCAGAAGAGAGCAGAGCCGGACCGACTGAGGAGGGGCTGGGACCGGGGATGTTTTGGGCTCAAACTGGACCGGATCGGATCCATGAGCGGACTGGGGTGTTAGTATAAGCAGGGGAGAGGGCAAGGTGCGTTCACGTGACGTCGTAATATTGAAAACTGTTTGATATTAAGTTGGAGGGCAGAATATTGCTAGAATTTCCTGTTTAATTGCAGCAGTTTTGAGCTGGTTTAGGGAGAATATTTCTGTTTCTGGGCCTAAAAACTTTCTTCTATGTTATGTAACTAAAAAAAGATGAAATTATTACTATTATTACATTAAATATTTAGTCACAAGATTAATACAGCAGATTTGTGATCTTTATTATAAAATATGTTGTTTACATTTGTGCATTTTTAGTTTTTAGGCCCCTGCCCTCCATTATTTGAAATGTTGAAGTTCTTGAACGTCGTGAACGCAGCCTCTAGACAAAAGTGGTACATGTTTGTTAGAATAGATCTTAAAAGAGAGGAATATATTTAAAATGCAGAGCTTGACTTTAACACCTTTATAGACAAGTTATGTGTAGAGTTTAGTTTTGACATTTTCGGACAGTAACGTGTTTAGTTCTAATTCATCTTGTAAGGTTATTCCTCCCATGTCTTATAATCTATTGCATTGTGTTCATTCATTTATTTGTATAGACTCTTTTCCACTTTCTCTCTCTCTTTTTCTCATCTCTCTATTCCTCTCTCCATTCTCTTTTTCCCCTTTGCGCTCTCTCTCTCTCTCTCTCTATTTCTCACCACCTTCTCTCTCTCCTTCCCTTTCTCTTCTCGCATTCTCCTCCCTCTCCTATCCTTACCCCCTCCCTCTCCTCTCCCTTTTTCTCATCTGTCTCTCTCTCTCCTCTCGCCATCTCTTTCTCTGTCTGAGCCTATTCCCTCTCTCTTTCTTTCTCACCCCTTCTCTCTCGACACTCCCTTTCTCTTTTTTCCCTCTCCTATCCTCACTCTCTCCCTCTCCTCTTCCTCTCCCTCTCCATCTCTCTCTCTCATCCCCCTCTCTCCTCTCCCTCTCTCTCTCTCCTGTTTCTCCATCTCTTTCTCTGTCTGTGTCCCCATTCTCTCTCTCTCCATCTCTCTACTCCCCTTATTATCCCCCCCTCTCTCTTTCTCTCTTTCTCACTCCATCTTCTTCTCTCTCCTCTCTCTCACCTCTCAATATCCCCCTCTCTCTCTTTCTTATACCCTTCTCTTCTCTCCCTTTCCTTTTCATCCCCCTCTTTCCCTGTGTGTGCGTGCCCCCACTCTCTCTCTCTCTTTCTTTCTATCTCTCTCTCTCTACTCCCCTCTCTATTCCCCCCTTCTCTTCTCTCCCTCTCCTCCGCCTCCTATCCTCACTCTCCCTCCCCTCTTCCTCTCTCTCTCCTCTCTCTCCATCTCTTTCTCTGTTTATGTCCACATTCTCTCTCTCTCTTCTCTTCTCTCTACTCCACTCTCTATTCCCTTTCTCTCTCTCTCTATCTCTCTCTTTCTCCTCCTTCTCTTCTCTCTCTCCTGTTTCATGTAGCTTAGTTAAAAACCAATGAGGAATAAATTAACTTTAACGAGCGCAACACTTTCATTTCTCATCATATTTTCCGCACATTCCTTTTTAAGTCGTAGTACCCTATAGTGTCCATCCATAGTCGTGCCCTAGAGTCCATCCTTTGTGGGTTGAACTGTACAGATCATTAAAAATACGACCCTCGCATCTGAAAATGTGACCCGTGACCCATGACCCAAACTGTTAAGGTCCAGTCCTGCTTGATATTTCAGAGTAAACGTCACCGTTGTGTGAAACGGGTTAGACTCTTCATGTACCTTCTGTGATTTCACTCACCACGAAGAATACATGTTAGCTACACTTAAATCATTCCAACCAAGTAACTATTAAACTTATTTTAGATTTTTGTGCAGCTTTCTGTAAAATTTTCGCTTTTAAATATGTGGCTGGATGTTTAGAAATGGTTACAGATCTGTTAATCCTAATGTGTTTTTTACTATAATTTGCATGAATAAATTGATTTGACATTTATGAGGGCTGATTTCTTATCACGCATGAACACTCTTTGCTTTTTTTTTTTTTTTTTTTTTTTGCGGGGTAAAGTATATTTTTACCATTCAAATGTTCTGCCAGTTGCGTCAAGTCGTGGCGTTGAGAGTTGGTTTGTTCTTTGCTTCTTTGCCAGGCTCCTGCGGCTGAAATGTAAAATGTGAAAGTGTCTCATCGCAGAAAATGACGGGATTTTGAAGTGTGGACAGTAAATGTGTGTTTTAAATGTGTTGGGGAAGACCGCGTGGGCGCAGGTTGGCTCATCATTGCGTGGTCGGGCCTCATCTAAGGGTAAACCAGGCACTTTGCAGAGATTTGGTTAGATTACTTTCAGCAACGTACATACTTAAGCTTTTCTTATAGGGTCTATATTGCACAAAATGGATTCTTGTAAGCTTTAAAGGTGCACTACGTAACTTTTTTATTTGGTTGGGGGTCCTTCACTTGCATGTTTCTATCATAGAGTGACTAGATTTTCAAAATAAAAAACTGGGACATCCCTGCTTTGTGGTGATTGGTAATAATAAAATTGTAAATCGAGTGCACAATTAAGGGAAACTGTTCTGCACCTGACACTAATGTGAGCCAGTATAGTCAATTTTCTTTGTGTTTTCATGGTTTTAAGCAGCTTTTCTGTATCTTACTTAAAGAAATGACAATGTATGCCTCTCTTTACTGTTGCCAGGGATCAGATTGGTCAAAAATAGGGACACCTGGGACATTTCTTGTGTAAAACTGGGACAAATCAATGGTTTTGGATAAATCTGCTGGGACAGGGGACACAGGGCTCAAAACTGGGACTGTCCTGGGTAAATAGGAAAGCCTGGTCACTAATTATTTATAGTAGAAAAAAATACCATATTGATACATTATGCCATCAACATTTCCCGGGGGTGTGAAATTAACTGTAGGCACTGCTTTTTAACCTGAGTTTTATTTCAACACAATCTACCCAGAAAAAAAAGTATTTGTACTGTTAAGTTCCTCTCTGGTAAAACCTTGTCACATTTAGAGCAGAAGTGGGACACAAATTGCAAGACTGCATTTCCGAAGTTGTTTAATAAAACAAAAAATGACCAAACACAAAAATCCAAACAGACATGACACTGATAATGACAATGAAGCAACAAAGGGCAAAGGAGAACACAGGGTATATATATGCACACAAATGAGACACAGGTGAGACACATTAGGGCGGGGCAAACAGTCAACACAACAGGAAGTCAAAATACATGGCTAGAGAAATACAAAATAAAACCGGATTAAGAATAGTATAATAATTCAATGAAAACTAACACCATGCCATAACTCGTGACTTCAAATTTCAAATGAATGGTTTAAAATTAATTGTATGTACAGTGAGTGTGCTGGTGTTGTGTATTTTTGTGTGATTGTTGCTGTACTTTTCCCTGTCCTGTAGATTATTTGACATCAACATACCAAGGGACTGAAGATGGAAATTAACCACTCTGGCTGTAATCTTTGTATAGTGACATATTAAATGTTCATTAATATGTGCTGTCCCTTTACAAATAAATAAATAAGAAGAAAATAACATTATAGTCTCAAGGCATTAGCCAACACATCTAAATGTTACAGTGAAAGTACTGATCACAAGCTCCCGAAAATATGTCATTTAAATCCATTTTGAATTTTTTCTTGAGTTTTCTATTTTCTATTTGAAAACTTTCATGGTAGTGTTTACTAATGTGTGCAGTATGTCTTCATGGTAATCGCTATACACATACATGTAGAAGACCCCCAGTGTGATGTCACTAAAAAGTATCAATAT
Source organism: Boleophthalmus pectinirostris (assembly GCF_026225935.1). Classification (NCBI taxonomy): domain Eukaryota; kingdom Metazoa; phylum Chordata; class Actinopteri; order Gobiiformes; family Gobiidae; genus Boleophthalmus; species Boleophthalmus pectinirostris. The sequence goes on from NW_026571447.1 coordinate 30,739,073, forward strand.
GTATGTTGAAATATAATTATAAAAGGAAATGTTCCAAGCACGTTTAAGGTATTACAATATAAACATCGTGTATACATTTGTGTTTGAATGTGCTTGCATCAGACAGTAGGTGGCGCGCTATAACATGTCTGTAAAAACTGTTCATTGGTTTTGAACTGTTTGAACTTTACAACTGACCCCAGATAGATCTACTTTTTATCACTGAAAAATGTCTCTAAAAGTCTCACTCTTGCACGATTTAAAGATGCGATTTAAAGATGTACGAGTTAAAGATGTACGAGTTAAAGCTGCATATCTTTTCTGGTGAAGAAAAGGTCTCCAAAGTCACACAGGGCTCCTTTAAATGTAACCAGCAGAACAATTTTTGCATCTGTCATTTTTAAAGTTCTGCATAAAGTGTGATCTCTGTGGCGCGCAGGGTCATGTGGTGTGGGGGGAGGGGTTTGCAGTACAGAGTATAACGTAACAAGTGCACAGTCCAACACCAAAGTCTAATCTTAGTTTGACCTTTTCTTCCCCTGTCGACCTTAAGCAGCGACGGGGAGACCAGCCTCAGTGGTATGTGTGCACCAAGTCTGAGAAGTTCATCTGTGGCTCCATCACCTGTGTGTGTGTTTATAAAAGGAGACATAAGGAAAACTACAAACTTTTTTTTATTAGATTATTGCATTCTTTAAAAAAAAATAAAATAAAATTCTAAGAGGATTCAGTCAGGATGCATGAACTCGGATTTGTCACAGGTGAATGGTGCAAACATGAACTCAGTCCAAAAAATAAATAAATAAATAAATAAAAGACAAAAAAATTTAATAAAAACTAAACTAACTACTAAAATCGAAACGGCATAAAATCTGTATTAAATCTAAATTTAAAGCTACACTATGTGAATGATTGTGTCTATGGAGATGTTATTGCTTTCTCTTGAATGTTCCGCTGTATGGCATTAAACATATCTATATCGATGAGATAAGTTACAGGTCAGATCTGTGGAGAGGAGGGCCTGCTCACTGTAAGAAATCATGTTTTTAAGGCATTTTTAATAGAATAGAAATGCCAGTAATTGAATAAAAATAGAGATTTAATGCCACTGTGAAACATTCCAGACAAAGCATATCTCCATAGAGACAAGCAGGTGATGGATAAACAAAATAACATCAATAAACACAGGTCTATGTCAATGGTTTTCAAAGTGTGGTACCTGTAGCGATTGTGTAATCTTGTTTTAGACCTATAGCTCTATAGTTTAAAGCTTTAATAGTTTTAGACCTGGTTTAGATCTGGTAATACTCAAAATGTCAAATATTTTAAAAAAAAAATATCTAAGAAAAGTTTGAGAACCACTTGTCTGCATCATATTTCAGTCAAACTTGGTTTAACGTGATCATATATGTTATGGCCTATATATCCTTCCATAGTACACAGTGTCATTTAAGCACACAAAACAGCTCAGACTCAAAGTTCACTGTGGTGACGTAACAGGTGGTCGGAGCCTGAGTCCAGACCAGAGGAGCTGAAGAGGAGCTGGACTCAGGGTCGTGGTCTTTGGACAGTAAATGTCAAAGACTGAGGCAGAGATTTGATCCAATGCTGGCTCTGTCCTCATCCCTCCTCACCTCTTCCCCCTCTCCATCTTTTGCCAGCCCCCTCTACCCCATCACTATCTTTATTATTTCTTCCCATCCCTAATTCTTTTTCTTTGCAGTCTGTACATTGTTCTTTCTATCTATATGTTCTAACTATATGTTTATCTCTTTCCCACTGAAGGTTAAGTTACACCAGGGCTCTCCAACCTGCAGCTCAGGAGCTACCAGTAGCTCTCCACCCTGTTACAAGTAGCTTGCCAAAGGATTTCTGAATTATACATATTATACTAAATCATTCAAGTCTGATTAATTACAACTGTAAATGTGTTATTTTGAACTTTGTGCCCGAATAAATGGATAATGGTTTAATGTTTTATACTGTACATCTAAGGCCTGTCCTCTTATATTGAATCAATTTCTTGCCACTGCTAAAATAAGGAGCTCTCTGGCACTTTCGTTTTGTAAAAGTAGCTCACCGGACTCAAAAGGTTGGAGACCCCTGAGTTACACTCTATTGTCCCCATAGAAAAATGTGTTCTTTGCATTAGACCAGCCTTCAGTGCCAGTGTTAGGAGCAGTGTAGAGCACAGGTCCACCTCCAGATCTTGAGGTAGTCTGGGTCATCATGACTACCTTAGCTGTAGAATTTGACTTATTGTTCATGTTTTGGGTTGATGGGGAAAACCAGAGAGTCCAGAGACACAAGGAGAAACACAAACTCTAGACAGAAAGCTCGGGAATCAAACCCAGAACCTTCTATATGTCTGGTGAGAGTGCTTTCCCCCTCCTCTCTTCTTCTCTCCCTGCCTCCCCTCTTTACTTCTCGCTGTTTCTTTTCACCTCCCCCTCCCTTCTTTCTTTCTTTCACTCTTTCTCTCTGTCTCCCATCATGCCCCCTCCTCTCTCTCTCCCTCTCCCTCCCTGTATTTCAACCCCTCCCCTTCTCTGACCTTCCCCTCCTGACTATTTACAAAGGTCATAATGAATCTCATTTTTCAATTAACTCAATTAAACATCCAACAAGTGTCTAAACAGTAAGAATTAGCTGCACCAACCCTTTAAAAACACAACTTGCACACATAACTTAAACAGATGGACACTCGTGCTTTCTTCTATAATGTTTTGTTGCACATTTTGTGCAGTTTCGACCTTGACATATAAAGGGGGCGTGGCAGGACGCAGCGTGCTCGTGGCCTGGGGGCGTGGCCTGGTCAAACATAAAAAGTCGCCGCTACGCCGTGTTCTCCCCCACTCACCCGGAGACACAAGACAGAGCACCTCACAAACGGTAAAAACTGCACCTTACCACGGCTTTACTGCGTGATTTATGCAAACCAAAAACGCAAACTACATGCATGATATTGTTGAGCAACTTTTTAAGGACTTATTTTGCATATTTCGTCGATAAATAGTCAAAGTTGAGCTGTAAATCATCTGTAAACTAAAAGGAAGTTGCACGATGACTCTATAAAGTGAATGATTTTTGTCTTTTTCTCTCTTGCTTTCAGAGGACAAGACCCACTCAGGCAAAATGGTGAAAGTTGGCATCAATGGGTAAGAGCACTGTCCACACATAACTGCAGAACTGTAACTGTAGACATCACTGCTGAATGCACACTTGGATTATAAATACTCTCATTAAGCCTAGTCTCTCTGGAGTCAGCAGAGCCACTGTGCAAAAGCATTTAAAATTATTATCCAGCCTTCACAGATGCCTTTTTGAATGACTGGTTAGATCCTCAAACATAGTAGAGAATTTGAGTCATACTTTTTATCTCAAATGAAACAAACCTGAGGAGCTTGTAAAAGTCTTCTAATGTCCCTGTTAAGGTTTTATTTTAACCTTGAGAACTGCAAAGAAATGTCTTACAATGTTCTGACGCAAACATGTTGACAGACACATTTTGAACTTTGAACTTTGAGCCGATAACAATGTGGGCAGTGGTTCAGGAGGACACAGGGGCAGGCCCACTACATGTCTGCACGATATGAGAGAAAAGTTCAATATTAAAATGACGATTATATTGCAACTTTTTAATATACACCCTTTACAAAGTTCAGTTAACGTAAACAAAACGTGCAAATGTAGTTATTATTAGTCAAAATAACATTTATCCAAGACTGAATGAAGACCAAAACATTGCTTCTGAAACCCAAATGCAGCATTTCTCAAAATAATATATGCAAATATTTATTATACTCTTCAGCAGCTCTGTCAGATGGAGCACACTAGCAATTTATTTAGTTTCTTGCAAGATGAAAATTGTAATCTCATGTTGCACAGGTGTATTGTGGAGTTTGTGTCCACACACTTTCTCCCTTTGTCAATATTCATTACAATGCATTTTATTTCTTTTAGTACTTTTTAAGATGACCCAACTCCCAGACTCTACTAAAGTAAAGAACAATAATTTTAAAAACATAAAAAACAGTAATACATAACACTGAGTCTTATCAGATCAAAACAGGAGAGTTTTTATTCTTGGAGCCAAAGCAGAGTCTATTGACATTTGTGATTTGGTAGGTAATCCTCTTTTTTAATCGAGGAGTTGCGTTAGAGGAAACCCAGGTTAAAAAGTAACTTCATCTATGGCGTCATCAGAGTATTCACATCACCGGTTAAGTTCGACTTTAGCCTCCCAGGTCGTCCAGGACAGTAGCTGAATGTCCAGAATGCAACGCCCCCTATGGGTCCTCCCCCTGAACTTTGGCCTTTAGCTCTTCTCTGCAGCTCAGATCCAGTTACAGAAAAGACCAGCTTTAAAATGCGTGCCCTTTAAGTAGCACATAAACCAAACAATACCAGTGAATGTCATGGGGGGGCAAATTTGGAACTGGCCATCTGACTCTGACCAAGGCTTCACAAGAAAGGAACATACACCTACATACCCTTTAGAGGTGCAAATCCTCTAGAATCTTCCACTTCACTTTCAATGCACAAAGTTGGATTAAAACATAAAATGATGACTCAACACTTGCTTTGATTTTTAAAGAGATAAATGTAATGTCAAATGTTGTTGTAAACTGAAAACAATACAATTTGTAAAAATCTATATACAGCAACTTTGAAAACTGCACACTCAGGTGGCTCATATCCAAAACTTATTTCAGATTAGGCTTCGTGAAAGGGTCTCAATCAGATAATTTCTTTCGTTGGACCACAGTGTACATATAAGCAAGAAAAATACTTACTAAATACTTTGCTCCTAACATATTGAGTTCCAAGTGCTATTTTAGCCAGTTGAATTTTATGCACAGTCCACCTAACGAGGATCTTTTGTGATATAATTGAATTGGGTTATGTACCACAATCGAATCTAAATTGCAACTTGAAATGTCATAATTGGCAAATTGCAAAATCTGCAGTTATTTATGCAACGTTTTTCCCTACAACCGACAAAATGCCAGGTCTTATTCTGTATAAAACCTGCTAACCCTGTAGTTTTTACCTCTTTTTTATTAGTTTAGCAGCATATGTCAGTCTTCTCAAATCTTCATGCTGCTGGTTGTGTGTGAAATGTGAACTTTGAACTTTAAATCTCTCTATTTAAACATAAATTGTGTAAACCATAATGCAAACCATATGTCTAGTTGGCTTTTCTCAGTCCAGACATCCTTTTAAACATAACTTCATATCTTATAGTGTTTAGATTTTATTACAAATCATTCACAAAACTGTAGTTGGCTTTATCTTCTGGAATAGACCAGCTCCAGTGGCCAGGGAACAGCCCTGGCTGTAATGTAGTATTTATAACTCTTGGCTTCAAATGTACCAAGTCACATGAGAGTAGAGTTGTGTGTGTGTTTTGCTCCCTCTAGTGACGCATTTGTTTAACAGCACTTGTCTCATTATTTTCAGATTCGGCCGCATCGGTCGTCTGGTGACCCGCGCTGCCTTCCACTCCAAGAAGGTCGAGATTGTGGCCATTAACGACCCCTTCATCGACCTGGAGTACATGGTGAGCATGAAGATGATTTGGAAGATTATAGTTTTGTACTCTGGGAAATTAGGCCTAATATTAGTTAAAATATTTCAATAATCACATTTAAGTTCAGAGCAGTGGTCACAGATAGGGGGTAGGTGAAAACAGGATTTTTTTTGAGCACTCAAGCCTCAAATACAGGACAATACATCATTACTCAAACATGCATAAATCAGTTGAAATATAACGGAGTGAGCTAATGAGGGAGCAGTGTTGTAACATGGGTAAATGTTCATAAAAGTTAATTTAACATATGTCCTCTTAATTCAAATACAGTTTTTAATATCACATTTGTTTGGTTTTAAGGTCTACATGTTCAAGTACGACTCCACCCACAGCCGCTTCAAGGGTGAAGTCAAGGTTGAGGGCGACAAGCTGGTCATCGATGGACAGAAGATCTCCGTCTTCCACGAGTAAGTCCACTGTTTTTACTGCTGCACTTTGTTGTCTTTGCCTGCCACTTATCTCTCTATAGGAATTGTATCCAATTGTATGTATATTGTACATGTTGCTTAAAACTTGGAAATAAAACATGCATTCTTTTTGTGAGTGGGCTCGCCTCTCTTCATACCTTTAATGTTTTTCATGACCATTTGCAGCAAAAGGGAATATCAAAATTACTTAAAATTACTTGAAATAAGAACCTGAGTCTTATTCTGAGTAGTTTTGACCCATGTACATTTTTAGATTTAATTTACTTGAGGGACTTAATTTTTCAATAAGACATTTTTTCATCCTTATTTTGGAACATGTTAAAATTTGCTTTTCTTTTTGCAGGAGGGACCCCGCCAACATCAAATGGGGTGAGGCCGGAGCCGAGTACGTGGTGGAGTCCACTGGTGTGTTCACCACCATCGAGAAGGCCTCTGTACGTACCCACAATGCACTGCCAGACACAATGTACTGTAAAATGTATCAACATGAAAAGACTTCAGAATGTTAGTGCTATGGGGCAGGTTCAGCTTTCAGAAGAAACGTCCAAATTATGACCAAAAACTGTGAACCCTATAGTAAAAAATTTGGTCCACAAACCTGCCATATTATCCCTAAGACTTATAGTTCTTTCAACAACAATCACATCTTAGGAGTTCATGGAACCAATTTCTGGAGCTATTGTGATAAAATGATTTCACTTTTCTTGTGACAGATGTTGATATTGAACTTTTGTGGATAGGCCTAGTAATTAATTGTTGAATTGTATGATATACAGCATTGTTTTTAAATGTTGTCTTCTCTGATGTTAGGCTCATCTGAAGGGCGGTGCCAAGAGGGTGATCATCTCTGCCCCCAGCGCAGATGCACCCATGTTTGTGATGGGCGTCAACCACGAGAAGTACGACAACTCCCTGAAGGTTGTCAGGTAAGAGGACGGAGGAGACTTGACTCGGGAACTGTTTTTCACCAGAGCCATCCATCAGAAATCTATAAACATCAAGGACACGCACATAGCATCTCCTAGACACTGGATGCAATGTCAGATAAATTGACTGACAATGTTCAGGATATTTTAATCTGTAAATCTTATTACCAGTGGCTTAGATGATTACACATTGGCTCCATCAGCTCATTCATACTTTTGACTGTTTGAAAGGTAAAATATTTAACATTCAATATACTGACCTCACTGGCAGAAAATGCAGTTTCATATCAGTTGCATCTCTATAATGCAAATTATAAGTTCTATATTTTCTTCTAGCAATGCTTCCTGCACCACAAACTGCCTGGCTCCTCTCGCCAAAGTCATCAACGACAACTTCGGCATCATTGAGGGTCTGATGGTAAGAATTTAATCTTTGTCATATTCAGTCAACTTGGAACAAAATCATACATACATACATTGTTTGGTATCTATAAGTAAGTCATGTATTAAAGCCCAATGTTTAAGGTCAAATGTACAAAAGGCATGTTTTACTTATTTATATTGCACTGAAAAATGTAGAAAATATGCATCTGTCTGAGCGCTGAATGGACTTGCCTTTATACAAAGCTGACTTTTGACCTGAAGCAAGGCCTATTCCTGCTTATATCTATGGAAATGTTGTTCCTTTGGCTAGAATTTTCCACAGTATGGCATAAAATGTTCAAAGCATGGTTTTTATCTTTACATTTCTGTGTAATCGTGCAGGTGACTTGTCATAAAGATCTGTATTGATTTCTGTTGATTTGAGTGATTGGACTAGAAAGTGAATTTGAACCAAGGTTAGATGTTCACGTTTTGCCGTTTAGGAAAAAAATCACCAGTGATGAACTACAGGCATGTGTGTTAAAATTATGCAGGGGAAGTAAATGTGGTGATTTGTATTTGTGTCACAGAGCACAGTCCACGCCATCACAGCCACCCAGAAGACTGTGGATGGACCTTCTGGAAAACTGTGGAGAGACGGACGTGGTGCCAGCCAGAACATCATTCCCGCCTCCACTGGAGCCGCCAAGGCTGTGGGCAAAGTCATTCCCGAGCTCAACGGGTCAGTGATTAAAAAAACACGCTGTACGAAATTATTAATGTTAAACATGACTGTTGTAGTAATGATGTGTTTTGGCCACAGAAAACTGACCGGCATGGCTTTCCGTGTCCCCACACCCAACGTGTCTGTGGTTGACCTGACAGTGCGTCTGGAGAAGCCCGTAAGTGCCCATTATATTCTACAATAATCTACCTCCATCCACTTAATTTAACATATTTATAAACTAAATTAAAAGTGACACGCAGACATTAATTTATCTTGTAAAACTGATGAATGAAACATAAACAACTAAGTGAAATAAGTTATAAAATGCATAGAACAATAGTTTTTACTCATTTTCAATTATTTTTTGTAATAGACATTAAAAGACTTTTTTTCTATAATAAGATTAACCTGGATAATTTGTACAGGCCAAGTATGAGGACATCAAGAAGGTGGTGAGAGATGCTGCCAACGGTCCTCTGAAGGGTGTTCTGGGATACACAGAAGACCAGGTATGTCCATACAACTTTAAACATTTGCATTCAGACAGAAATGCACTAAAAATGTCCACCTGAATCAAAAATCAAATCACTTTTTTGAATAGTTTATCTAAGTTTAGATTTAGTTTGTAGGTCTAAGTTTATACAATTTTTTTATGACTGGAAAAATCTGAAATAATAAAAAAATGGTCATGAAGTAAAATTGTAAATAAATCAAAAGTTCAAGCTACTGAAATAATTTGGTGTATTTTAACTGAATTAAAACTCATTTAAACCCCTTTTTAAATATTTAGTTCTTGGAGTGAATTTTAACTAAATTCTCTTGTCTTTTCCAGGTTGTGTCCACAGACTTCAACGGTGACACTCACTCCTCCATCTTTGACGCTGGTGCCGGCATTGCCCTGAACGACCACTTTGTCAAGCTGGTCACATGGTACGTCTCTTTAACTAGAGAACAGGAACTGAAAGGGCCAATATTATATTTTTCTAATCTGTTATAATTTTGTTTCCTCATCAGCACATACCCAGAGTTTTGTTTTTGTTTCACTCACACAAGTTTAACACACAAAACCTGCATATTTAGGCTTTATTTAGGTGTTCTTCTCTTAAACTCTGTCCCACCTTGTGATGTCATGTGGTAATACAGGACGTGCATGCACTTTTACTAAAATCATTTGAATATTTCAGACCTGGAACGACCCATCTCTTCTGATCAAAAAATAAAAGTAGCTGTTGTCATGAAGATGTATTTTCATGTTATCACAAGGTGGAACAGTGCAGATGTAGACCAATATTAAAGGTTTACTCAAATGTGTCAATGAAACGAAACAACTCCAGGTTTTTGATGAGGTAACAACATTCTGACATAACTTAAAGCTCACAAGAATCTTAATGTAATACAGGACCTTTTAAACAGCACAGAAAATGGATGGTACTGACAAAACACAAAATCTCTGCAGAAGGGGAAGGATTAGGTCAGGAGGACAATGTTGATAACTCATGTTTTGTTTAATTCAGTTCTATACTTAAACCAAGACACTTTTCCCCACCCACTCCTTCTGTTGGTCAGACTTGAGTCTTGTAGTGAGAGAGTGGTATGATTTATCCTGTTTCAGTGAAGTGCGAATTTGCAGAAGAAGAGAGGAAGAAGGGTTTATGAAATTGCAAGACCTGCCTTCCTTTATATGGGGACAAAAATCTGGTCCCCGTGACATAAATCCTTTATTATTGGCTCAACATGGTTTTAAACTTGAGATATGGGTTGAAGTAGATTAGAGATTAGGGTTAACATGTGAAGTACTAGGGCTGGGGTTAAGGTTAAGATCAGTCTCCAGGAAGTTAATGGTCTATGAAATGTCCTCAAGAAGGATGGGAACCCAACCAGCTCTCCAAAGTCTGGTCTTGTCTACAAATTATAAGCTTTTACAGACAGAAAAATGGTCCTTCTATTAAAAAAAACGTATAATTCATCATTTGAAATTTGAAACTATTCTATCTTTTATGTAGATTTATCTTGGACAATAAAAATCTTCCATCTCTTAATTTCAATTCTTCTCACAAGCTTGCCCTTTGTCTTGACAGGTACGACAATGAGTTCGGTTACAGCAACCGCGTCATTGACCTGATGGCCCACATGGCGGGCAAGGAGTAAGCTCCGCCCCCATTCGCCTGACCTCAGTCCACATTCAAATACCAGAAACTGTAAACCGTGATGACTGCTGACCCCATGTGAAGCCTGAGCAAAGGTCCCACTCAAAGATTCAAAATGGTGACCAATTGTTTTGTTTTTTTTATTGAAGTTGAATTCCCTATTCTGTTCTTGTGTACGATGGTGAAGGAGTGAGTCTTCTGCCAATGGTGGAATAAAAGTCCTCTGTTTGTGAGAAAACTTCTGACTTTGAGTTTTGTTTTTTCCATAAAGATCTATATAAATTGCCAACATTTATGCATTGAAATACTCCTAGAACGATTTCATTATCCAATTATAATATTAATGGCTAGAATTTGGAGTTCATTTTTCGATCTTAACAAAACTTCTTAATTGCCTTTCCCCATGAAATCTCGCTTCCGATAAACTTAAAACAGTAGTTGCTGGAGTTCATTTAAACTGCACGTCCCAAATTTAAATAGCTACTTTGTTCTGACAAAAAATTGCTCAATACTGACACTTTGCCACACACAACACATGACATCACAAGGTGGATCAGAGTTTTTCCTAAAATATTAATCATTGCATTTATATTGCACCTTTTCAAGATCCCCAAAGCGCTTTACAGTTCATCATTCATTCACTCAACACTCAGTGGTGGTAAACTACTACTGTAGCCACAGCTGCCCTGGGGCAGACTGACAGAAGCGAGGCTGCCAATCTGTGCCATCGGCGCCTCGGACCACTAACATCTCACATGCACACACCACTTTCATACTAGACAATGTGGATGAAGTGTCTTGCCTAAGGACACAATGCATCCACTTGACAGAAGGTGCACAGCCAACGTGGCAGCGGTGCAGAGCCTGCAGCATGTTTTAAAATGAATCCAAACATTTTATTAATCTAAACTTTGACCTCTTCATTACCCACGATGCTCAGCAGGGAGTTTGAAAATGTCAAAGATCAGTAATGATGAAGACTGAAGAGACAGAGGCACATCACTCTTTAATCAATTCTGATTGCTCAATGCATTTTTATGGTTTAATATTCAGAAATGTACAAGCAGAGTTCATATTAAAAACAAAACAAAAAAACCCTCTTTTACCCTCTAGTACCGGTAATTGCTGGACTTCAGATGACATAACAACATCTAGAGTTAAAATCAATCATGTTAAATTGCAGACTTCTCTTGTAATAGAGTGAGATCTGTGGTATTGTCACTAATAGAAAAACATTTGTGAATTAATCTTTTTAAAATTTCTCATCAAAGAGCAATATAATCAGTGAGGAACTTTGTCTCTTGCCCCCATCAGGGAGTATGACAAACAGACCTGATTCTTTCTAATCAGGTTGTAGAATGAGATGATGCCATTCTCCCTGATGGGGGCAAGACACAGTTTTTTTTATTTTACCTTTTCATGAAATATCTAAAAAGTAAGTGCACTAATGTTGAACTTGATTATTTACAAACAATTTTCAAGCAATAACAATCCAATCATATGAATTGAATAATAAAAAAAATATGTAATATGTGTATATTATACTTGTAGTGTTGTATGTTGCAGGTTATAGTAAAACCAGTGTCTAAACCATAACCTGTATATTTGTGTGTTATTTTCATGTTTAAGAAAGGGCAGATAATATAACAATTGGATTTTGTTTATCTTAAGTTTTGTTTATTTAAAGTACACAAAACAAACAATACAAATAATGACTATTATTAACTGGACACAAGAACTCACTGTATTAGAACAAAAAGCAGGATTTAACTACATTAATTGTAAGTGCCCCCATGTGTATTAAAGATTATTTGCCTATTGAATGACATGATGTCATCTGAAACACAGCGGTTCCTCACCCACCGACTGTGTGGGCTCTTTCTGCACTCTGTTTACTTGACATGGAACTGCTTAGTTAGCTGTGCCCACAGGAAAACCAGGCTTTTATTCCTGCTGTTTTTCCCCAGTGGTGTTTGTTAGAAATCTGCAGTTGTGTAACATGGTAAACAAGATACACTTTTCTGTCCCTGTAGGGAAATCTGTCCTTTGCATTTGACCCATTCTTCAGTGCTGCTATAGGGCAAAATGTCAGGAGCAGGGGACCCATCTCAACATCTTGAGCTAGAAATGTTTTGGTAATATGACTTGACTATTCCTATTTCAACTTATACTAATAAGAAAACATTATGTAATTTTTTTCCATATAAATTTCCTTTTAACCTTTTAAGTTTCTCTGTTGATTGATTTCAGAATGGTTTATTTGACATAAACAATGTAAGATTTATAAGTAACTTGGTCAGTCATATAAACTTTTAACAATTTGCCTGCTCTGCCCTAGCCTGATTCATCAGCTGGTTTCAATTTGTAGAAACTATCTGACCTCACAGTGTTAGAATTTGTTTGTTCAACAGTAGGCGGGTACTTTTTATCATTTAACCAATCGCTGCTATTTGGTCGTGACGTATGTAATGCGCTGCTAACGGGGCTAACTGATATATTAAGCTTTTCCCAAATCCCGTAGGAAGAAAGACAATAAAGTTTTTCCCCTTGATAAAATTCACCAAACATTCTCTTTGTTCTGGCTTTAAATCCTCGATCTCGGGAATTGTTAACAACACTGAATAAATGGCTCTTTGCTGATTGGCTGGTGCCCGAACTTGTACTTCTGGGGTTTTTGCAAACCCTCTAGTGTATTCTGATTCCTGACCTAGTTGCTGGAGAGAAATTAAATTGAGCAGAGGCACTAGGTGACTCCAGCCTGGCTAACTCTGCCCTACAAAGTCAAAAGACTTCAATTTGCCAGGGTGTGAAACTGAGAAAAATGACTTCAAAGTTTCTGTTTTGTCCAGACAAAAGTGTAATAGGTAGGGCTCCCAATATCTGACAGCTAGTTGCTATAATAAAGAAATATATGTATGCAAAAAATATTAAGTGCAAAATTGACTCTTATTTGTCAGTTCCTGTTCTCTGCCTTTGTATCATGAGCCAAAAATAAGGAGTCGTGTAAAGGCAAAAGGCAGAAACTGACACGATCATTATGTTCTTAATTTTCACCAGACTTCCATCCATTATAAGAAAAACACCTCACCAAGGTCTTACACAGTTAAACAGTTTGACAGAGAAGTGACTTTGCAGTATAATATGTACAATATGAATAAATGCACAAAATACTTTCACATTAAAGATAATTTTAGTATAATTGAATACAAAGGTTTATTTATTTAATGTGTTAAGACTCTGTGCCAAGGACGTGACAAAAAGAAGGAGGCGAGAGGTTGGAATTTAAAAAAACTTACTGTATATTATTAACTAAATCACAAACAAAGCATGCACTGTTACTGCCTTTTGCCTTTGCATGACAACAAATAAGTCAGAGGTCAATTTTGATCTCAATATTTTTCACAATATTTATTCACGTGATAAAGGAGGAGGTTTCTGATATGCCCAAAATGGCATGATCTAATTTTTGACCAAACACGATGTTACGCCGTTCTGCATTTGTAGGGCAGAACTGTTTGGACAGAGCCATTTCCCTTGTGGTTGTTTTCATCGCATGCACACTGTCAGTAAATACGCATCTTAAGTGTACATTTCAAAACAGTACACAATAATGATCACTCACTGTCGACGTTGAACAACCAACAATCCATAAATCTAATAAAAGAAACTTCCACGTTACGCAAATGGCCCTGTAAGGTGATTATCCAAAACCAAAAACCTCGGGGTGACAGCTCCTAAAAGAGGTGATAAATAGCAGGCTTCTCTCTCTCTCTTTTCTTCCCTCTCACCAATTCCTCCACTCCTCCTTCTCTCTCTTTCTTTCCCCTCATTCCTACCTCCTTCTCTCTCTCTCCACCTGTGGCCTCTTGCTTGCTGACTTCTCTCTACTTACCCACTGACCCATTTTTATCTTCTGACCTCTCCCTTTGTCACTCTCTCTCCTCTCTCCGCCTCAGTTTCTTTATCTACCCCTCTCTGTTTTCATCTGTCCCTCCCTCTTTCCTCTCCCTCTCTCGCTTCTCTCTCTCCAACACCTCATCTTGACCTCTGTCCTCGCCTCTCTCCCTTCTCCTTTCTCTGGACCTCATCTCTCTCTCTTCCCCTCTCTCTATCATTCCCATCCCATCTCTCTCTTCTCTCTCCATCTTCTCTTCTCTCCCCCTTTCTCTTTATCCATCGCTCTCGCTCTTTCTCTATCTTCCCTTCTCTATTCTTTCTCTCTTTTCTTTTACCATCCATCCCCCCTCTCTCTCTTCACTCTCTCTCTCTCTCTCTCTCTTTTCTGCCCTCTTTCATTCTGTCTTTTCTCTCTCTCTCTCTCCTCTTCTCTCCCCCTCTCTCTCCACTCCCTCACTCACTCTATCTATCTGTCTATCTATCCTATTTCTCTCTCCCTCTTTCTCTCTCCCCTATTTCCATCTCCTCTCTTCTCTCTTTTCTCCCATCCCCTCTTCTCTCCCCCTTTCTCTCTACCTATCTATCTATCTGTCTATCTCGCTCTCTCCTCTTCTCAATCCTTTCTCTTTTCTTTTACCCTCCACTCCCTCTCTTACTTTTGTTCTCTCCCTTTCTCTATCCATTCCCATCTCTTCTCCGCTCTCTTTTCTCCCCTTTCCACTTCTCGTCCCTCTTTCATTTTCTCTCTTCTCTCTCCATCCCCTCTTCTCTCCCCCTTCCTCTGTAGCCCCCCTTTCTATTTATCCATCTCCCCCTCCAATATTCTTTCTCTTTTCTTTTACCCTCCACCCTCCTCTCTCTCCACACCCTCACTTACTTTTCTTCTCCCTCTCTCTATCTATCCATCTCCTCTTCTTTTTTCTCCCCCATCTCACTCTCTCTCTATCCATCTCCTCTTCTCGATTGTTTCTCTCTTTTCCACTCCCTCTCTCTCTCTTTCATTCTCTCTCCCCCTCTCTATCCATTCTCATCTCTCCTCTCTCTTTTCATTCTCTCTCTCTTCTCTCTCCATTCCCTTTCTCTCCCTCTTTTTGTCCCCCCATCCCCCCTTTCTCTCTCTCTCACTATCCATCTCCCCTTCTCTATTCTTTCTCTTTTCTTTTACCCTACACCCACCTCTCTCTCTCTTTCTCTCCACTCCACCTCCTCACTCTCTTTCATTCTCTCCCACCTTCCCTAGTGTCCCTCTCTCTCTCTTTTCTCCCTCCTCCCTTTGACCCATCTCTCTCTCTTTTACACATATACACACTCTCTTTTTCTCTCTCCTCTCTCTTCCTCCCTCCCTCTGACCCATCTCTCTCTCTCTTTCACACA
Organism: Boleophthalmus pectinirostris; assembly: GCF_026225935.1. Taxonomy (NCBI): domain Eukaryota; kingdom Metazoa; phylum Chordata; class Actinopteri; order Gobiiformes; family Gobiidae; genus Boleophthalmus; species Boleophthalmus pectinirostris. The sequence continues at coordinate 30,754,507 of NW_026571447.1, forward strand.
CATGCACTCGTCTTTATCTGTCCATCGCTGCTCCAGCTGAAGGACTACTTCTTGGGAACACCATCCATCATCGCCATAGAGACCAATAAAACATGATTTTAACACGAGATTAAAACGCCCAGCACCACAACTACGTCTTCACCGAACGACGACAGACCCCAAAGAAGGTAAGACGTTTCATTTATTATTTTATTTACACAAAATTACAAAACATCTCGAGCAATAATTGACGGGACATTTGTTTTGAAGTGTCTTGTGACTTGAGTTTTTGAGTCCTCTTCAGTTCCTTGACTTCGATGACCCCGTGCGTGTCTGTATTTGCCCTGAAGGAAATACTTTAAATCATTTGAAGTTCTTTGATGGTTCTGCTCTCTTGTGTTTTGGGTGCTCTCCTCAGCGCCTCACCCTGCACCCATGGGCGTCTCTACCTCCACAGAGCCACAGTTTTTGTCCAAGCTGTCCCCATCGGCGGACCTGCTCATCGCCGTGTTTCTCATCTTCACAGGTAAAAGCGTTTTGTTCGTTGGTTTGCTGTGAACGCTAAAAGTGCATTGTGTAACCTTTCTCGTGGAGGGTCTCTCAAATGCTTTTCTCCATGGAGATGTTATCCATTTGTCTGGAATGTTTCACAATATGGCTTTAAACCTTGCTATCTTCATGGAGGTCAGACCTGTGGAGAGTTAGATCACCTGTTTTTCGATGTATTTTTGAGCCATAAAACCACCTGTAATTTAATAAACATGAGGTAGAGCTGTTTAATGTCACACTGTGGAACATCTCCATGGTGACCCTCCACTAGAAAAGTTATACAATGCACCTTTAATATTTCACCAGTTCTGCAAAAACAAAACCTATACGAGTTAAAATGACTTCAGTTCAGAATTTCTTTATCCAGATCTGAGTTGTTTTTGTTTTGTCATAGTTTAATCTATTTAATTTAATCGGTCTAAAATTGTGATCTTTTGATGCACTACAAAAAATAAAATCTAGTCAAGTTAAGAGTTAAGTTATGACTTGAATTATGAAAGTTTTATCATGATTTGAGTCAATTTCACTTGACAAATAAACTGATCTGGCAGTGGAATAAAACTTTTTGTACTTAAAATGTACATAAAAATACACCTTGCTACACTTAAAATAAGAAAAACAACAACAACTTTTTGCACTTAAAATTAAAAACTAAATCAAATGTTGCTTGAATTAAGAAAAGAAACAAAACAAAACAAAACACTTATTCCATTAGTAGATAATAGGGATGTAACAATAACCGAAATATCGTGATATCAACGTTCTCACAATAATATCGTGGATCATCACCATATATCGAATTACAAGTCTCTGCTTAAATTAAGAGTTATGGTGCAGCAATATCTTAAAGAAAGAAAAAAGGGAACTACATAGACCATGATCCTTTGCTCCATTTCAGTGCAGACTACAAGAAGAAATAACAGTTCTAAGCACTTTTAAGTCTTAGTTCTTTGGATTAAGTCTTGTTAAGGCATTTTAAGAGGAAAAAGTAGCAGATTAACAGTTTTGTTTCTAAGCCTCCGCAAAATATTGCAATAAATATTGAACCTTGAGATGTATATCGTGAAAATATCGTACTGAGAAATTTGGATAATGTCCACCATATCATGAGCTTTTCCACGATATCGCAATAAATATCGTTATCGTATCGTGAGACTTGAATATCGTTACACCCCTATTAGATAATTTTACTAGTCAAGTTGAATCGACTCAAATAAAGTAAAATATTCTTAATTTAAGTCATTCTAACTTACCTAGATATTGCTTTTTCCAATGTGTATTTGGAAGGTGCACCATGTAGCTTTTTGATTGGGTGTCTGTCACCTGCTTGTTTCTATGGATCTGTCATCACTCTGTCTAGAATGTTCCACAGTCTGTCTAGATATGTTCATTACAGTATCTCACAAAAATTTATTAAATTACAGGTGGTTTTATAGCTCAAAAATCCCTAGAAAAACAAGCATTCTGACTGTGAGCGGGATCGCCTCTCCACAGATCTGACTTGTATCTTCGTCTGGATTCGTCTCTGTGAAGATAGAAATGTTTAATGTCATACTGTGGAACATTCCAGACAAAGCAACAACATTTAAAGCGATAAACTTTAAAGTAACTTGGTACAAACACATCCTATGATATCTATTGTGTATTTATTTTTCTTTCTTTTTTCTTGTGATCAAATCTATAGTTTTGATCGTAATGGGGCTCTTTCTACCATGAAATAATAATACTTTTGTTTTCATGCATAATTACAATATAATACTTGTAATTACACTTAATCACCATTCTGCTGCTGTGCTGTAAATAAAGTGCTGCCAGATACTATTTATTTATTCATGCATTTAATTATTTAGTGTACTTTTTGTATCAAAGATACAGATTACGAAAAATCCATATTAAATCATATTATGTTTTCCCCTTCACATTAATTATTTATAAATGATTTCTATTATTAAGTTGCTGTAGAAAAGTAGCAATGAACAGTAGAAGTAGAAAGTAGAATCAGTGTATATGCAGTTTAAAAGTAAATACTACAAAAAACATATTTAGTCCCTTGGGATGTAACAATAACTGAAATATCGTGATGTTGTATCGTCAAAAGTCTCACAATATTATCGAGGGCTGTCACAATATATCGAATTACAAGTTTCTTTGTTTAAATGCATGATTTTATAGAAGCAACAGTTTATAAACATTGGGAATCCGTGTATCATTCGTTCATTTGTTTTTCAATATAAAACCAAAAACTAAGAAAACAAAAAAACCCAACTGTTTTCTTCATTATTTGTCTCCAAAACCAAAATGAAAAAACAGATAACGATTCTTTTTTTAATTTTTTTTTTATTTTGTGTTTAAATGAATAATAGAAAAAAACAGATAACGGCTGTTTCCCGTTTTTGTGACTTAAACTGTAATGCTGAACTTTTGCGCTGCATATTGACTGAATCAGGACTGAACCAGGACTAAAACAGGACTAAACCAGGTCTCAGTCCCGGTCTCAGTCCTGGTCTCAGTCCCGGTTTCAGGTTCCTGGTCTGGTCCTGGTCTGGTCCCAGGTTTCCTGATCACCTGACAGTCGCGTCCGGGTCAGTCCCGACACTCCTGGTTCAGTTCTGGTTTAGTCCTAGTTTAGGACTGAGAAAGGACTAGGACCATGACTGAGACTGAGACCAGGACTGAGACTAGGACTGAGACTAGGACTGAGACTAGGACTGAGACCAGTTTAGATCTGGTTTAGCGCTGGTTTAGACCTGTTTTAATCCTGTTTCAGTCCTGCATTGCAGTTTAAGTCACAGAAAAGGGAAATGGTCCATTATCCTTTTTTTCCATTATTCATTTAAAATGAATGTAGGGAACTACATATCCCATGATTCATGTCAGTGCACACAACATGAAGAAATATGTTTTTTAAATAAATTCTTGGGATTATAACAGAAATAATTCACATAAAAAATATTGTCAAGATATTTTAAAATCAGAAATGTGTCTTATCTACAATTAAATCAGCCTCTCCAAAATATCGCAGTAAATATTGTACCGTGAGATGCATATCATGACAAATATTGTACTGAGAGATTTGGTTATTGTTACATCTCTAGTAGTACCTATATCTTCATGTTTTCTAACACAATCCAGTCAGTACTGATAGATATTTGTCATGTTGTCACATTTTGTCAAGATCGATGGCTTGTTGCCTCCAGGTCACGGTCAGAGGAGATAACAATAAAGATCCTATAGTAAGCAAAACTGACTCTTGTGAGCTTGAGGCCATGTTATAATGTTGTTACCTCGTCAAAAACATAACTGGAGTTGTGTTTTGTTTCATTCACACATGTTTGAGTAATCCTGTATTATTATTCTGTGTCTCCAAAGCTCAAGGTGCTTTGTTGACGAAGCATTAGTTTTCAAGTTAACAGCAACTTTTTACCTTTTGTTCAGTACAGATTGACAATTCCAGGACTGAAATTATCCAAATGATTCTAGTGAAGGTGTACAGAGATTAAAAACACAATTTAGCTCTTCTTGATTTGTGTTTGAGAGAAGAACTCATCCTAAATCTGCAGAATTTGTGTATTAAACATGTGTGAATGAAACAAAACACAACTGTAGGTCTGCTTTTGATGAGGAAACATTATAACATAGATCAGAAAATAACGTAATATGGGACATTTAACGATAATTTGGTAGTGGCTGGTCCTTGTTTTGATACATATAGAGTATTCAGTGGTAGTGTACAGTTTAACTTCAGCTTTTAGACTATTGTAACAATCATTCTAGGTAAACATCACTCAATAACTCCATAGCAATAAAGAAGCTGTGATTGGACAAAAGCCTTTAATGATTTCCAGTGAAGCTTTTGTCTCTTCTCCGAACACATTTTTGCCCAAGCTTTCCATTTGTGTAGCAACACCTCAGAAGACAATTATTGACCCAACAATGGTCCCTTTCTTCTTCAGCATTCAAGGCCGCTCATTCGTCTTCCTAGGAGTGTTTTGTGCGCCAATAAGCAAGTGTTAAATATGAGTAATTGTGTGTTTTTTATGAATTGCAGGGGTGTCGTCCGTGTGTGGAAATGGGGCTGTGCTTGCAGTTTATTACAGAAAAAGAAGCAAAATCAAACCTGCAGAGCTCCTCACTGTCAATTTAGCCCTGTGTGATTTTGGGTTCAGCGTCCTGGGAGTGCCCTTCTTCATCATCTCCAGGTATGAAAGATGAAATGAAACAATAGATATGTAATAGTCCAGTAATAATAGCTTAAAAATGTAGCAAATATTAATGTGACCACCAGTCCCTCTTTTGGTTCACCTGCTGTTTAGACTCCTGCCAAACAAAGGATCTGGTAAGCCAAACCATCATTCAAGGAATCTGGGTTTCCAAACTTGTTCTCCTTATGGACTTCTTGGAGCTTCACAAGAGTTTTTCACAAACTTGCTCGACCTTCTCTTCTGATGTTGATGATGGTCTACCAGATCCTTTGGCCTTCCTCTTTAAACTTTTCATACCACGTCCAAATGTTTTGCCCATTTTTTTCAAATTTTGCATTGAAGGCACTCTGCACAGTCTTGGGTGACTGTGTGCGAGCAGATTCCAAGACACACAATGAGTTTTCATTTGGGAGTGAACGGTTCAACCTGAAAACAGAGCAAAAATAAAATATAATAAAAATAAACAAACAAAAATAAAATAAAACTGTTAATTTTAACTTAGTGAATTTTAGACAGGTAAGATCCTTCATGACTCTCTATGTGGTGTGAATGTTTTTACACTCCATGATTGTGTCTCATATAGAGGATTGCATAACCACATGGTCACTTGCTGTTGGCACAAAACTCAAACCTTTTTTTAAAAAGCTGTAAAAATACTGGACAAGAAACCACTTTCATTTCACACTATTTTATATAAGTACAACTTGCTTCATTTTATTAATTTTGTTGATTTTAAATATGGATGTTTTATATGCAAAGTTTTGTATGGACTTATGGACTTTATGTCAGATTTTTGGGACACCCTGTATATAATATTTTCCCACAAATAAACACACTTCCTGATGCTCTGACAAAAAAGACACTTTCTTATTAAATGCAATACAGTACACAGCAGATTTTTTTCATCCACAAAAGCTATTTATACAACTTCTAGCCTCTCTTAAAATTACTTTATTCAGAATATTAATTTAGAGTTTAGCATTTCACTATAAATAGATTTAAAGATACACTCTGTAACTTTTCAGATTGTTAGTTACTGCTTTGCCTGGGTTGTTCTCCAGAATGGCATTACACATCTCTAACTTGTAATCATGCATTGTACTTACTCCGTTATTTGAGGCTAAACATACTTTGAAAAACATGCCTCTCATGTCACCTGCTCGTTTCCATGGAGACAGATGAGCGATAATTATATGGTTCTGTTTTAGCTTGAGCCACGCCTGGATTTTCGGGGAGACCGGGTGTCTTCTGTACGGGATTCAGGGCTCTGTGTTTGGCATCGGCTCTCTCATCAGCACCTCGCTCATATCTCTGGACCGCTGCCTGAAAATCTGCTGCTTAAGATATGGTAACTATGGTAACGTGGCTTTAGGAGGATACCTCATGTACTCTATGCAAGAATCTGCCTCCTTTATCTATGTTTTTGTCACATTTTTTAATTCATACAGGTGTCCTTGAGCGCTGATATTGTTGGTCAAGTTTACAAAGTCATACACTGCAAAAAAAAAGACCTAGACCGAGAAAATATGTGTGTTAATAAGGCGTTTTAACTCATTTAGATGTGTGTGTGTATACTTCAAACTAACAAATAACAACAAATAATCTCTCTCTATTGATACTTTGCAGTGGTGGTGTTCTACGTGTGTCTCTATGGCAGAATGTTCAGCAGTTGCCATGCTGACACAATACACACATTAGGAAAAACTGTCAAAAAAAAGTTTTAAGATTCTCTGAACACAAGAAAAAAATACAAAGTCTAATTAAACACTTAAGCACATTTTCAGGAACCTTTTTGATTTTCTACAAAGAGACAAGAGTGACTAAGTGAAAAACTGTTGCCTAATGCTGTAATTATATCCGAGAGAGACTTCTTTAACCAGCTTCTTTTTGTCAGATTGTGTTAAAATAAAGCTCACATTAAAGTCTAACAGGATTCAGACAGAGCAGAACCTTTAGTTAGCTTTAGACCCCAGGAAATATTAAAGACTGCTGCAATGTATCAATATAATCATATGCATAACCTTATATATACATTTCTCTTTATCTCTCTATCTATAGCTATATTTCTCTTTTCTTTTATTGTTGATCACTGTAATATGCAAAATCAGACTTCAGTTCTTGTAAATATCTGCTTTTATTTTGCATATGCCCCATTTACTGCTTTGTAAATAATTTATGAGGCTAAACGTCCACAGTGAATCCATAATTTGGCGTATTATGTGCGTTTTCATACCACACTAAACAGCTGACCTATTTTTCATGTCCTTTCTTTTGTCCTTAAATCAATATTGATCGATACTGGTCAAGTTTTATCAAAAAGTCACGAAGTATTTAATCAAGATCGATGGCTTGTTTTGTGCAGGTCAGGGTCAGTTAAAGGGAGGTGCGGACAGGCAATCTGTAAGTCCCATCACACCATCAGAGGAGAGAATCTTGGTTGTGATTGGCTGTTTCTGTTTGTTTGTTTGTTTTTTGTAGGTCAGTGGGTCAACAACCTCCATGCGTTCTTGTGCATGTTGGTCATCTGGCTGTACACTGTGTTCTGGGCTTCACTTCCGGCTTTTGGGTTTGGACGTTACAGACCAGAACCTTATGGAACCAGCTGCACCGTTGACTGGTAACCGGCATTCAGGAGGGCTGCAGATTGGGTTTATTATTATTATTATCATTTTTTTTCTTTCAATTTTGTCAACCCATGAAAAACTAGTTCATTTTAAACTATTCACTGGTATAAAAGAATGACAACTTCGCACATCAATTACTTGAGACGGGTGCGTTGGAGGAGAGGGAGCAGCCCAAGAACATGGAGAAAAATCCTGCACTCCGTCTTACTTGCAAATTGTGAGATTTATTAGGACAAAGATTTATTTTGTCCAAACACAAACTATTCACTGGAAAAAAACAATATGTAGGTAAATTAAAATGACTTAAATTAAGACCATTTTGAGTCGATTCAACTTGACAAGTAAAATGATCTACCAATGGAATAAGTGTGTTTTTCTTAATTCAAGCAACATTTCATTTTGTTTCTTATTTTAAGTGCAAAAAAGTTGTAGTTTTTCTTATTTTAAGTGTAGCAAGATGTGTTTTCATATTTTAAGTACAAAAAGTCTTGTTCCACGGGCAGACAATTTTACTTGTCAAGTGAAATTTACTCAAGTCATGATAAAACTTTCTTAATTCAAGTCATCTTAACTTGAATAGATTTGAGTTTTTGCAGTGTTTGTAGTCGTCCAAAGTCATTCCTCACTTTCCTTCTGAGCTTCTTAATTATTCACTGTGCTGAGTTTATAAGCACTTTTCACAATTTAAAGAGCACAGAGCTGAGTTTTGCCGTCACGGAAATGCTAACAACCAGCATGCTAACAGGCACTTACTGATTCTCTGACAAAAAACACTTTCAGACTGAATGCAATGCAGTACACATGAAAACCTATTTCGTCCTCAAGAGCTGTTTATACAATATCTAGCCTCTCCCAAAATGACTTAATTCAGAATATTAATCTAGATTTTTGATTAGGTTAGATTTAAAGATGCAGTATGTAACTTTTCAGACTGCTTGTTATTGCTTTGCCTGGGGAAAAATATACATATGATTCAAAATATTAATCTAGAGTTTTGCTTTTGATTATAGACACAACACAATCTTGTTTATTCTCAAAAAAACAACAACCAAAAAACAAAAGTATAACAATGTACAAGAACATCTGACCAGCAAGACATACTTTTACATCAACCACATTTTCAATCCAATGTAATTGGAAAATGTAAATGTAAAAAAAACATAAAAAATTTACAACTGTATCATCCAGAACAAATATTAAAAGAGTCAGTGAAGATAAAAAGAAATAACAGAAAATACAGAAGAGATGCAATGAGTTCCAGAGGGCTTTGTTTCTGATCTTAGAATTATGAGTCATATTCTTTGCTTAATCTTTCCACTTTTAGTATTGTAGTATCTGGGTATATTTTTGGACAACCCTAACTGTTATATCACCCAGTCCTACTCTAACATGGCTCTAAAAAAAATTGTTCATTGTTCAAGGTTACTCCAAACCTCTACATTGCATTTAAATCTATGAATCCTATGTTTGTTGTTTTGTGTCAGTGATACAAAGACTGTGTTTTCCAGGTGGAGTATCCAGACAACGCACATTGACCGTCTCTATGTGTACCTCTTCCTGTGCTTTGGTTTTGGATTACCCACAGTCACCATCATCACTTCATATCTGGCCATTCTGATCAAGGTTTGGGCCACAACATCTGCTTACGGCTTTCATTGCACTGCCAGTGTTTAAAAGTACTCTGCTGAAGGAGCCATCTCATCGTAGTTACCATGTATATAAAATTTATGGAGGTTTTATGGTCAAAAAACATGTATTCATACTGTGAGCAAGATCGCCTCTCCACAGATGTGACTTACAACTTGAAATATACTAGTTTTTGGTGTCCGTAGAGACAAGCAGGTGCTGGACACAAATTTAACTAGAAAAGCACTCAGAGAGCGCAGACCTCCGCCAAGGACTACCCCCATTTTTTATATAAATTGCGATAAAATCAGTCTTGTGGATCAGATCTGGATCAGCCTTTGGAATATGAAAGAGGATCCCATTGTCCATCCCTGAGTCAAATTTCATGGGGTTTGGTCAATAATTAACCGAGATATTGAGAAACAAAATTTTTGGCCCCATTTACCACAATGTTAACTAAAATTTCAAAGTGATCCAGAATCCAGGATTTCTTCCGGATCACCCCCAAAAGGAAATCAGTTCTTCCTTTTCACATTTCCAACAAATCCTGAAAATTTCATCAAAATCGGTCCATAACTTTTTGAGTTATGTTGCTAACAGACAAACAAACAAACAAACAAACAAACAGACAAACGCCGGCAAAAACATAACCTCCTTGGCGGAGGTAAAAAAGAAATGAAGTGCTATACAAGTGTAAATTATTGTTTTGAAATAGCCTTATGAAGCTCACCTACTGCTTTTACTGCTTTTACTACACAGAACAAACACGTCTCCCTCCTTTCTTCCAGGTTTACATCTCTAATCGTGCCCTGGCGTCTATTCCCTGCTCCTTTGTCTCCAATACCAGCACCAAAGATCTCAAACTCGCAAAGGTATTTCTATTTTTTCCCCAGAGTTTATAAAATACAGTCGATATCTTAACACTGTTAGTTAGAGAGGTCATCAAAAGACAGAAAACGCACACCAAAATTCTTGTAGAGGTGCAAATGCAAAGTAGCCAGGCTGGCGCCACCTAGTGCTTCCGCTCAATTTCATTTTTCTCCAGCGACGAGTTCAGGAATTGATATACACTAGACGGTTTGCAAGAACCCTGGAAGTGTGAGTTCAGGCACCAGCCAATCAGCAAAGAGTCATACATCTGTGTTGGCAATGATTCCTGAGATCAAGGATTTAAAGCTGGAACAAAGAGAATGTTTGGTGAATTTTATTAAGGGAAAAGACATTATTGCCCTTCTTCCTACGAGATTTGGGAAAAGCTTAATATACCAGTTAGCCCCGTTAGTGGCACATTACATACGTCACGACCAAATAGCAGCGATTGGTTAAATTAAAAAAACAGTACAGTACTGTGGTCCAAAGCAAGAAAAATATCTGACAAAGGCTTTTTTCGTCGAACATCTGCCATGTGAGTTAGACAGGTCATGTAACAATACTTATTTACAATTTTCAGTCTCTATTTATCAAAAACATGTTGGTGGTATGGAGGAGGTATGGAGCATTATATCGATGCACAGATTGATTCCAGTTTCTTTGTACTATCAGCTCTCCAACCTTTTCACACCAGGAAGCACCTAAGAAAACATTGACAAGACTATTCCAGGTAGAATACTCTTGTTTTAAACCTAAAGTGGTTCTAAATCGGGTATAAAATTGGGTACTACATCATTGCTTCGGTACCTGCAGGAGTCATTCTTGTTTCTTTGGGTGACCTACATTTAGTTTGGCCAAATGGGGCCAGGTGGAGTTAAGCCTATCTGAGCGCACAGGTGCCAGTGTGTGAGTGTATGGTGTCAGGAGGTCACGTGGTTGTTACTGCACTATCAGGCCTGCACTCCTGCCTCCACTGTTACATTTCACTGAGCAATCCATCCACCCACTTTTGCCATACACTGCAGCTGCTCCTGGAGGATCATCACCCGCAAGAATCAGAATTTCCCCCAAACGTTTAACTATATCACAACCTGGACTCTGAAGCCAGGCCTGGACCCACTGCACCCAGAAACAACAAAAGGTTAGGACTGAAATTATCTTAGGCAAGGCAGATTTATTTGACTTTGGTCTCCAGCAGAAGACCGATCCCTGAGCTCCTCAGAGTGTGAGATGGTTCATGTGGCACTAACATGTCACCGATGTACTTTGGTGGGAGGACATGGAGGGACTTGTACACAAGCAGAGCCGCTCTAAAGTCTATTCTCTTGAGCCAGAGGAGCCAGTGCAGAGACCTAAGCACAGGATTTATGTGCTCGTGCTTCCTACTTCGAGTCAGGACCTGAGCTGCAGTGTTCTGGATGTTCTGTAACGTCTCACAGCTCGTTTGGAGAGGCCAGTGAGCAGACCTTTACGGTATCTAACCTACTGGAGACAAACACATGGATAACTCTCTCAAGTCTGCTTTAGACAGTTACCTGTTATATTTGTTATGTTTTTTAGAAAAGGCTGGTAAAAGACTGCAGGTGTTATTGATTTGATGTGGCTCTTAAAGCTCAAGTTTGAGTTTATTATTACCCTGAGATCTCTGAGGTGACTGCTGACACTGTCTCTTTGTTTTTGTGGACCAAACACTATGACTTGTGTCTTGTCTGAGTTTAGCTGGAGAAAGTTGTTTTGCCTCCTCACACTGATCTGTTGGATGCAGTTGCAGAGTGAATCCACTGGTCCACAGTCTCCTGCTGCCAGTGAGACATAGATCTGAGTGTCGTCTGCAGAGTTGTGGTAGGACACATTATTGCTGTGTATTAATTGGCCTAACAGCAGCATGTAGAGACTGAACAAAAGGGGGCCTCGCAACAGCACCTATATCCAACAAACTACCCAAAGAAGGACCAAAAAGTAGCAGAAAAGTAGCAGCAGCAAATATTAGAACTGTAGAGGACCTTGCTTACCACCAGAGGGAGCTTGTGGAGTTTGAGAAACACTGATCCACTGACATATCAATGGGATTCGTTTTGACTAGAGCATTGTTTTATATAGTTTTTGAGCCATGTTACAGACAGCGTGTTATTTCTCCTGCAGATGGCTGTGGTTGTGTGCATTGCTTTCCTCGTGGCCTGGCTGCCCTACGCCTCTGTGTCCCTCATTTCGGCCCTGCTCTCCGGAGAAGACCCCCTCTCTGCACCCACACCTGCCCCCATCATCAACTCCGTCCTCAACTGGACCTCCACAGAGTCCTACAAACACTTTAACCCTGGAAAATGGAGCAACACGTCTCTCTCCACTCACCAGGGACTAACTACGAGCAGCCCTGAGTCCAGTCTGGCTCCTGTGGTCACTGTTATCCCCGCGCTGTTTGCCAAATCCCACTGTATGATGAACCCGATCATTTATCAGATCATGCACAGAGAGTTCAGGGACAGTCTGTATCAGATGGTGTTTGGACGAGGAAAAAGCTGATAGGAGGCGCCAGAGACGAAAAACACATCCAGTTCACTCCAGTATAAGTATGTCTATTCAAAAGAGCACATTGAGAGAGCACAAACGACTATGACAAAAAATATCTAAAACAAATGTGAATGAATATGACTTATGGTTTATAGAGGCATGTACGCTCTAATCATGGGTTTCAACTTGTTATGGGCGACATTTTGTGATAAAAAATTTTAAATTATTAATTGCAACAGCCATAATTTTTCATAATTCTGAACCCAATGGATATGTGCAGGACTGGGATGTCTTTATTCTAGAGATGAACAAATCAGGTTAGTTTATAATAAATATATAAAAATACTCGTGACTTTTTTGTTCAATTATTGTAATGTGTAGGCCAGGGTCTCCAACCTCTAGCTCAGGAACTACCAGTAGGTCTCCACCAGCTTACAAGTAGCTCACCAAGGGATTTCCGAATTGTGTTTATTGTGTTTATTTATTTATTTGTAAAGGGACAGCACATATTAATGAAAATTAAAAATGTAAATATGTAAAGATTATAGGCAGCGTGGCTAATTTCCATCTTCAGTCATTTTATTTGGTTAAACATGGTGACATATTTGACCATTGAACAACCATTTACCATTGTGCTGAATAACAAAAATGTGGTTAATTACAAACCCATTATCATTTTAGATATGTAATACTGAAGCCCAACTTTGGTGCACTAATTTATGTTTTATAGGCATCTAACTGTACCCAAAGGCTCGCCCTCTTTCTTATAATTGTCCCAATTTCTTGCGGCTGCTAAAATGAGTAGTTCTCTGGCATTTTTGTTTTGTAAAGGAGCTCACGGGAGGAAAAAGGTTGGAGACCCCTGGTGTAGGCAAACTGAAGACGAGAATGTTTTTAAAGATGCTCTAACTAATTAAATTCAATCTTTATTAAGAACACATAATGTCTGGTTCATAGTATAAAAAAATAAGAAGATAAATATACAGTGCATGTTATAATGTTTACAGACAAGAGCACCAGTGTCTCCAGAAGCTTAGAGGTGAATCTGACTGCTCCTCACAGGACACACAAGAGCTTGAATGATTTGATTGCTCAGATCCATGGCTCTACACATAAATGAATAAATACAACATCTGATTGTGATAACACAGTTTACAAACATCTCACTGTTGCTACAAAACCTCGGCACTTTCAGTAATATTCTCAAAGAGTCGTTATAGGCCACTGTCAAACTCTTTTTCTTGTAGTTGCGCCAAAGATGTGCAGTAAACAAGGGCGAGTGGAAACATTTAAAAAATGTAATGTTGACATCACTGTAGTGACAAATAATTTTTCTGGGGGGGGTTTTTGCTATTGCTTTTCTCTGACAACTATGGCTCACTGTATGACATTAAACTTATCGATAGTTTGCCTAAATTAAACAGCTAATAGTTAAATTTACACAGATCTGACACTTGGCACGGATGCATCAGCAGTTTCTATGGAAATAACCAGGTTTATTGCTGTATTTTGGAACATTCCAGGTAATAATCTAATGGAGACAAGCAGGTGAAGGAAACTCCATTGAGATTCTGTCTGTAGACCTTCACCCAGACGACCCCACCTGTTCCAGGATGCACCTCCACCTTCCACCCACACATCTCTCACCACTTTTCATTAGATTACTTTATGACTCATTTTGGCCAATACTTTCTGTCTGTAACTGCCTCACTTCGCTGTCTAGTAAAGGTCATTAGATGTTTTAACCCTTTAGGGCCAGAAGTTTTTTCCAAAACGTTCGATTTTGACATCTTAGTCCTGGTTTATTCCTGGTTTAATCCTATTTTCATCCTGGTTTAGTCCTGGTTTAGTCATATTTTCATTCTGGTTTAGTCCTGGTTCAGTCCTGGTTTAGACCTGGTTTAGACCTAGTTTAATCCTATTTTCATCCTGGTTCACTCCAATTTTTATCCTGGTTTAGTCCTGGTTTAGGCCTGGTTCAGTCCTAGTTTAGACCTGGTTTAGTCCTATTTTTATCCTGGGTCAGTCCTGGTTTAGCCCTGGTTTAGTCCTGGTTCAGTCCTGGTTCAGCTTCAGACCTGGTTAAGTCCTGGTTTAGTCCTGGTTTAGTGCCTAGTTTAGCCCTGGTTTAGACCTGGTTTAATTCTGGTTAAGTCCTGGTTTAGCCCTAGTTTAGCCCTGGTTTAGACCTGGTTTAATCCTGGTATAGTCCTGGTACAGATCTGGTTTAGACCTGGTTTAGATGAAATTTGACACCCTATTTGGCAAAATCTATCAAAATCTATATAGTGGGGTTTTGTCCTTCCTTCCTTCCTTCCTCCTTGAAAATGGGCAGCTACAGAGTTTCTTCTTGATTTAACCGACTATTATTTTGTTCTTTTATTTATTTTTTGTTGTCATTTCCCACTTTTCATCCACCTTTGGCAATAAGATGTAAATTATCTCTAAACAGCTTTTTATTAAATGCACTTGCAGTTATGGCAAACTCGGCGTGCGCATTTCCTTCAGTACTTACGGTAGCGCAGTTCTTCCAATCGCGCTGCACTTGCTCCTGCGGTCACATCTTGATGCCAGAACTTCAGTGAACAGCGCTTCTCTCATGCTATTATGCTAACGTAGACTCTCGTAGCTTTTGCATATTATTTTTTTGGTGTTTATTTGTTGGTTTGACGCTCTTGTTTTGTCTGGAGAAGGCTGTGGTTGCGCATTTCTGCCGTTTGGATTCGTCCATTTTCGCTGCTGCGGTCTTCGTGGGAGCGCTGATCTCATCCAAGCGACGTTAAGACCTCCCAGCTTTGACAGATAAGAGTCTTATTTTAACGCGTTACATAAGCAGGTGACTTGCGCGACAGGTGAGGTTCAGGAGGTATTTTTAAGTAATTTTATTGTGTTGAAGACCAGTCCGTGTTCATGCCAGATCTGCAGCGCTTTAGGTTTTCATACCATAGCATGAATCCTTTGTTGGGGGCCAATCTCCAACAACATCCGCATCATCAGCTCCACAGCCCCGGACACCCCGACTCTCCATCAGGACTGCTGCCCGACGCCCTCCTCCCTGGGGCGGACCTTCTGGGTGAGCAGTCCGGCTCCGGGCCCACCTCGCAGACCTCTCCCTTCCTCCATCACCTCTCCTCCGGACACTACCAGCACCGGGCCGCTCCCCCTCCTCCTCCTCCCGCCGCCATGGCTCTCCGGAACGACCTCGGCTCCAACATCAGCGTGCTCAAAACTCTCAACCTGAGATTTCGTTGCTTTTTGGCCAAAGTGCATGAGCTAGAGCGAAGGAATAAGATTTTAGAAAAGCAGCTGCAGCAGGCGTTGGATGCAAACAAAACGTGCCAAAACTGTGATCAAACCAGGGGCCCCACGCAGGAGGTCAGTGTGCAGACCGGGTTTGTTGGTGCAATTCCGCTCAGGCCGGGATCCCTGCCTTTCCACAACACCAACAACTCAGCCCGGCGTCCCACCTCTCTCTTCAGCCCTCCCGGAGACTCCCACAGCGGTAACCCGTCCATCACCATCAGCCACGCGTCTCCCTGTGTGGACTCCCCCGGTTCTACTGTCCCCAGCAGCACCACCACCACCGGGACGTCCACCAACCCCCCTCCGCGCTTCCTCCCCGGCACCATCTGGTCCTACAACCACGCGCGAAGGTTTGGGCCCGGGGCGGAGAGACTGACCAGCCCCGGTGTGTCCTGGGTGCACCCGGATGGAGTCGGGGTGCAGATCGACACCATCACGCCGGAGATCAGGGCGCTGTACAACGTGCTGGCCAAAGTCAAGAGGGAGAGGGACGAGTACAAGCGCAGGTAAAAGCAAAGCACACATCTCTAAAAGCACTTAAAGGTTATTGGGTGACCAGATTTTCAAAATAAAAAACCTGGACACCCCCTTTTTGGAGAGGTTGGGAATAATAAATCTGTGAAACGAGTGCGTAATTAAGGACAACTTTTCTGCACTTGGCCCATTCATGACTAAAAGTGACTGAGTGTCAATCAGCATAGTCACATTTTCTTTGAGTTTGGTCATTTTTAAGCAGCTTTTCTGTATTTTACCTGAACAGATTTTACAATTTATGCCTCTTTACTGTTGGTAGGTAACAAATTGGTCAAAAATAGGGACATTTCTTATAAAAAACTGGGACAAATCAGTAGTTTTCTGTAAGTCTGCTGGGACAGGGGACACAGGGTTCAAAACTGGGACTGTCCCGGGTAAATCGGAACGTCTGGTCACCCTACTTAAAGGAACACTTAGTGACTTTAATGGTAGTGTCCGCCGTTTGTTTGTCCCCATGGAAAAATAATTTTGCTTTCCACATTATGGCTTTAAACTGATCTATGTGGATGGAGACAAACGTGTGACGCCACCAAGATCAATTAGTAATCAGATCTGTGGAGAGCCGACTCTGCTCATAATCAGGGTTTGGTATCATTAAGAAGTTGTCGATACAATACAGACCTCGATACATAGGTCACGATGCGATACATGTCTCGATACAGTGCAGTTTCGATTCGATATGATATATTTCAAATTAATTCGATACGGTTCAATAAAAAATAAAGGTTAATTTATGGATGTCATACAAAAAGTGTTTGTTGAACCACTTCTTGTGCAAAATGAAAATGAAACATGCCCATTTTATTCATCAAAACAGTGAAAATGTAAAATTTTCCTTCCTCTGAACAAGCACCAAAACTGTAGCGCTGTAACAAAATATTTTAGTAAAATACACCAAAAAATACTCTTGGTGATATATCGATACAGCTGTCCCTGATATCGATACTGTATCATCACATAAAACGATACGATATATTGATACTTTGATATTTTTGCACAGCCCTGCTACTATAATGCATGTGTTTTAAGGTAGCTCTGTTAGCAATAAAACCCTGTAATTGAATAAATGCAATATAGACACCCTTTATCTGAAAAGTTGCACAGTACAGCTTTACTTAGTCAACTCTTTGTCCGTTGACACGAGAGCCTATGGGAAAACGGGTCAAATAAATAAGTCTTTAACTTGTCACTAATTTGGTCCAGGCCTACGTCTAAACTAGTGGTTATTGTGGATTTGTGATGTTGTTCTCAGAGGTTCGGGCTTCAATAGTCCATTGGCCAGAGGTGGGGACTTGGACTCGAGTCAGACTTGAGTCAATATTTTTAGGACTTGAGTCTTGACTTGATAAAATGGACTAAGACTTGGAACTCGACTTGGACTTGAAGGTCAGTGGCTTGAGAAGACTTGATGCTTCTCCTAAAAAATATATGTTTTTAAAAAATACTTTTCTCTTTACAGTTTATAAATGCAGTACTGTGATATGTTGTCTTCAAATGTACTACAATAATATACAGTACTATGCAGTAAAACAGAGGGAACTACAGAGAACTACATGACAAAATAACTGTTATTAAGCACTTTTAAATCTGAATTATTTCTATTGTGACTATAATGATTCACATTAAGATTTTGTCAAGACATTTAAAAAGGAAAATAAATAGCATTTCTACAACTCTTTTATAAATATTCATATATAAATATATCATGACTATTTCAGTACAATTTAGTGTAAAATTCATATAAATTGCAAAAATCTAAGCTATATTTGGTGCTTTGGTTTAAAGATTTGAAATGATTTGAAGCTCAAAGCAGACGACTTGGACTTGACTTGGACTTATGGGCCAGTGACTTGAGACTTGACTTGGACTTGCCTGTCTTTGACTTGGGGCTTGACTCGGACTTGTGGTCAAAGACTTGAGACTTACTTGAGACTTGCAAAACAACGACTTGGTCCCACCTCTGCCACAGATGTTTTTGTTCATGGGCCAGACACCTCACTCGTCTTGGCTTTATGGGTTTCCTTCACGTGATTTTTTTTGTTTTAGTTTTGTTTTTAAAGGTCTTTTGTCTCTTTGATTCCCGAATGGCAATAATGGGGCGACTCTTGCAGCTTAAAAACACTCACATAAGAACATCACACAAGCAAGAAACAAGAATAAATATTAATGCAAGGTACAGTTAAGTGAATTCAGATAAAGTTGAGTTCAGATAAAAGGCAAGTTGCAGCAGTGAGTCCTTTAGGAGTTGATACAGAGGCCATTAACTGTGGGGATAAGATCGTTTTTTACCCATTTGGTTCCACACTCCACAACTCCCAAGTATGAGCAGTGAATGAATAATGCAATCTGAAGTGACTCATCAAAATTGGGTGCAAGCTTGGACTAAACCAGAGATTGACCAGGACTAAACAGGACCAAACCAAGTCTACATCAGGAATAAACTGGGCTCAAATCAGGACCAAACCAGGACAAAGTGTGACGTTATCTATATAATATTTCAAATTCAGTTTCAGTGCTAGGAGAAGGCATTTTCAGTACCAGAATCATAATAAAAAACAATAGGACTTTCTTTTATATTGCCGTAAATCAAATAAAATAGTACATTATAGAGAATATTCTGAAGTTTGGATCTCTATACCTGCACAAATTACTATTTTTTGACCATTTTTTGGCCATCAATTACTAGTACGTGAATGCACGGTATCCTAAAATGTGCTACAAGACTTTTTATTACAGTCTTGTAGGAGAAAACTAATGTGATTTAATAAAACTTGGAATATTATATTAGAACGGCCTAATTTTATTTATTCTCTGTGCTGTAGGAGCCTCTCTTTTGTTGTGCTAAGTGCAGGTGGCGACTTGGGGCTTGTAAAACAGCTGCAGCGTCAGCACAGTGGGTGAAACAGTCCATTTCCTCTGGGCCTGAGTCTACTTCACGTGAGACCAGAGCAGGTGTTGTCCGCAAATACAGACAGGACCAGCCCTGCACAGCCCCACGTCCTAAATATACCCCAGGAATGAAGGTCAGATATGAGTGGGGACTTTTCAATGTAAACTCAGAGCGTGACTCAGTTCAAAGTAACAGGGTGGGTTCATGTTCTAATTCAGAGTATGTCAGAATTTCAGATGGAGGTCAGGGGAAATTATGGGTCTGTTTTTATAGGGAATGGACTATTAGGACAAGACAACTAAGTGTCTTTCTGCCTAAAGCCTGTCTCTTTCCTTCTTCAGAAATGCATGGGGTTCTTGTATAATTTTATTAGCTTATATTTTTTTTCTCAAATTTTATCAGCTAATAATATTTAATGCAGATGAAATGAAATATTGAAATGCTAAAATGAATATTGTTCAAATTCAGATTGTAGTTGTAACACAGTCTTGTTCTTGGATCTAGTCACTAAAACAAATAATTACATTTAAAGTTTGTGAATTTACCTTATGGATATTTCATGGCGACGTACAATGTAATCCTTAGAGTATGGGTGCCCAAACTTTGTTCATCGAGGGCCAAATATAAAAACACAGACAAAAGTGGAGAGCTGATCGAGGGTCATAAACTGGTGTCAGTACAGTGAATTATTCAATAATGATAAAATGAGCCAACAAATTATTCATGATGAGATCCTCAATGGGTTTTATCGACTTGGCTTTATCAGGATCCATTTTTGAAAACGTTCAGTAAAATATACTGCTTAAAGTGATATGGGCCAATTCACCTGCAAGTCTAAGGGCCAAAAACAATTGGTCTGAGGGTTGCATTTGGCTCACGGACAATAGTTTGAACATGTCTGCCATAGGGAAAACTGGCTCCTATCTGGGAGTGTGACATCACCATGTTCTGAAAACTACCAGTATATTTAAAGGTGAATAATGTAACTTTTCTGGTGGAGGGACTGTCAAATGTTTGTCAAATTTCTCAGTAATGTTATTGCTTTGTCTAGTTGAGGAGTAGATCTATGAAATGGTCTGGATGACAGGTTAAAAGGATCGACATCAATAAAGGCATTAAAAAAAAATACAATTTAATTTTATAGACAAACACAGAGCCCTAGAATGATTTAAAGACATATTTTACTACATATATAAAGAGATAATAAAATAATAATGTAGATTCTGTAGGCTACAGAAGCAAGTTAGTGTGTATATAGTGGAATAGAGTTCACACAAAAGAACTGCTGCACTGAACTCATGAGTACTGTTATTATGTTATATTTAATTTTTTTCTCTGTGCTGTTGTAGTTTGTAAATCACAATGTATCTGCTCACCTTCAGTGGCTGCTTGTTCTCGCAAACAGGTGTGCGGTGGTGTAGAGTGTTCAGAAATAACCAAAAGACGATAACTCTGATAAATTTAATTCTATTTATTACAAAAATAGAGTTTAATTACAGACAAACGTCCGGGTATTTGGGAGCCAATCGTAGAAATCACACCCAGAACCAAGAGTGGTCACCTTTTATTTTTTTTATACATTTCTATAGGACATCCTTTTTTAACTTCAGCTAATAACCGTAATAATCACTGTAACATGCTTTGTGTTGCATTTTTTGTCTGAAAAGTTTGATTGATTGATTGATTGATAAGGAGTGAACCCTAACTATTCCAGATGTTTCCTGGAATCAGGGGTCCCCCAAGACCAGCAGAAAGGCCCCTCTTAGTGCAGGCAGTAAAGAACACTTCTCGGACTTCCATAGGCTCTCTTAATGTAAACTCAGATACAGGATATACTATATCATGGAAAGAGAGAGAGCCTCTCTAACAATAACACCGGCTCCACTTAGTATTGATATTAAAGTAGCTGTATGACCATTCATGTAGTGGCTCAGGTACCACAATGTCCAAGTTGTTGCTTGTTGTTTGCTGACAGACGTTTTCTTGGCATCATCATTTGTAAACAGGGTCAGACGTTCATACATGATTTCCCTTCAGACTAAACCCCTCCGGTCGTAGTTTTATGTGAAATATTTGTCTATTTAGCAGATGATTAAGTACATCACTGAAGATAATAAACTACTACAACTACTACTACTACTATGACTATGGTCCTGAATAAGTAAAATTTGATTAATTAAATGCCTATTACCATTGCACATGTATCATTCTGATGCCTAACTTTGTGCACTAATAAATGGATAGTGGTTTATGTTGTGTAGGTATTTATCTGTACCTCATTTAGGGCTCGTTGTGGCTCTTTTAATTACTCAATTTCTTGTGACTTCTAAAACCAGTAGCTCTCTGGTATTTTTGTTTTAAAAATTAGCTCACCAGAGGAAAAAGGTTGGAGACCCCTGTACTAGAATGGTAAACATTTCTTCTGTCATGTTGAGCAAACCAGACCAAGTTACAGGTCAGATCTGTGGAGAGGCTAGCCTACTCACAGTCACAATGCTGTTATTTTGAGGTATTTTTGAGCCATTAAACCACCTGTAACTTAATAAATGTGGTAAAACAGTGACATATCCATAGAAACAAGCAGGTGACAGACTCCTGACCAATAAGTTACATAGTGCACCTTTAGTGTGAACTCATGAACTCAGCAGTTCTCAGAGATGACTCATGTGGTTTAATGCTTTGACTTACATCTGAATAATATCACTTGGTGTTAGTCTGTCAGTTTGTAAGGCCCAGTAGTTAAAGAGATATCAACTAAACAGCTCAAACCATTAGCTTTTTTGATCTTGTTAAGTGTACCATAGAATTCAGACGTATTATTCACCTCAATTATCGACTATAAGCTTTGTATCATTTTATGACCTCACATTAACATAGACTGGAGAGGGAAAGAAGAGGAGCGAATCCAGACTGAATGGACCATTTGACTGATTAAATGTCATTACTCAAGACTTTAGCACCAAAACAAGTGATGTCACTAGAACAATTCAGTATATTACACAGCACAAGAACACAGTGCCACTCTAAATACTGTTTTATTTTTATATTCTATATTACAAACTGCAGAGGTTAATGCGTTTGTTTGGGAACTATAAGGCTGTAAGCTTTTGATCACTTAATGATCCTGCCTTCTTGTGAGATTTAAGGCATATTATAATGTTGTTACCTCATCAAAAACATACCTGGAGTTGTGTTTTGTTTCATTCATACAAGTTTGAGTAACTCTTTATTCTGTCTACATCTCTATAGCTCAAAAAAATGATGTCATGTAGTGGTAGTTTTCAAGTTTACAGCTTTCTTTTATCTTTTGTTCAGTAGAGATTGGCACTTCAAGGGCTGAAATGATCTAAATGATTCATGTGAAGTTGTAAGGAGTTTAAAATGCAGTGGAGCAAGTTTTTTTGTGTGAAAGAAGAAACAGTAAGGAAACAACTTATTAAACAAATAGCATAATATACAGTAGGCCTTCTGTTGTATTATTAGTTGACCAGTTATAAAAATGTATATGGACCACAGTAGAAATGAGACGGCATGAGTCTATTAGCTGGAGTTTTAAGAGTGACAAGACAGTTTATTCTGCTTTAAAACATATACATATTGTTGTTGCTTGAACCCCATTGAGCTTGTGATCTTACTTTACGCCTTAGAGAACTGGATAGCTCCACCACGCCCCTGCCACTTTAGGCTGATTAATCCCGCACAGGACATGTCTTTAGTCCACCGAGAATGTTTTTCAGTCGACCAAAACCCTAGTTTGATTGCTCCACAAGCGTCCTTGAATCCCTGGGAAAGAAAGACACTTCACCAAAAGAAGAAAGAATGTCGAGTGGAAGTGCAGGACCAAGAAATAAACAGAAATAATAGAGGTCCGCGCACTGTTTCAACGCTCCCAATGAGAAATTTAATAGCACAACATTTCAGACTCCTTCATCAGAGTGCAATGTAGAACAGGTGTAGGGGGTGGGGTGTATATATATATATATATATATATATATATATATATATATATATATATATATATATATATATATATATATATATATATATATATGCCTGGAGAGGGCTTTGTCACGCATGAATGGGGGATATATATACAAATGGGCACAAGGGGGCATCTTAACCCAAAGATTATCTACAAAACAATCAAACAGTCACGAGTAGTAAAAAATCTTTCCGTGAAGAGTGTATATACAGGATATAATATAATAATAATACATCGGACTTATATAGCATTTTTTGGATACTCAAAGACGCTCTACAAACAAAAAAGTAGTAGAAGATGGGGAAATCATGGAGGGAATGCCAGTTTGAACAGGTGAGTTTTTAAAACTGATTTGAAGTGCTGCAGTGAGTCCGAGTTCCTGATGAGTTGTAGGAGAGTGTTCCAGAGGTAGGTGGCAGCGGCGGCAAAGGCTCAGTCCCCCAAGGTCCGGTGCTTTGTCCTGATGAAGGGAGTGAGGAGGTTGGAGTCGGCTGATCTGAGGCGGCGGGTCGGACAGTGCACATGGAGGAGGTCGGTGAGAGGGAGAGGCCAGGTTATGGAGGGACTTGTAGGTGATGAGGAGGATCTTGTATTGAATGCGGTATTGTACAGGGAGCCAGTGGAGTTGCATAAGGACAGGAGCGATGTGGTCTCTGGAGCGGGTGTGGGTGAGGAGGCAGGTGTGGTGATTTCTGGAGCGGGTGTGGGTGAGGAGGCGGGTGTGGTCTCTGAAGCGAGTGTGGGTGAGGAGGCGGGTGTGGTCTCTGGAGCGGGTGTGGGTGAGGAGGCAGGTGTGGTGATTTCTGGAGCGGGTGTGGGTGAGGAGGCGGGTGTGGTCTCTGGAGCGAGTGTGGGTGAGGAGGCGGGTGTGGTCTCTGGAGCGGGTGTGGGTGAGGAGGCGGGTGTGGTCTCTGGAGCGGGTGTGGGTGAGGAGGCGGTGTGTGTGATTTCTGGAGCGGGTGTGGTGAGGAGGCGGGTGTGGTCTCTGAAGCAGAGTGTGGGTGAGGAGGCGGGTGTGGTGTCTGGAGCGAGTGTGGGTGAGGAGGCGGGTGTGGTGATTTCTGGAGCGGGTGTGGGTGAGGAGGCGGGTGTGGTGGTCTCTGGAGCAGGTGTAGGTGAGGAGGCGGGTGTGGTCTCTGGAGCGGGTGTGGGTGAGGAGGCGGGTGTGGTGGTCAATGGAGCAGGTGTAGGTGAGGAGGCGGGTGTGGTCTCTGGAGCGGGTGTGGGTGAGGAGGCGGGTGTGGTGTCTGGAGCGGGTGTGGGTGAGGAGGCGGGTGTGGTGGTCTCTGGAGCAGGTGTGGGTGAGGAGGAGGGCGGCAGAGTTCTGGATGTATTGCAGTTTTTGGAGGTGGGTGGAGGGGAGACCGTACAGAAGGCAGTTGCAGTAGTCGAGTCTGGAGGAGATAAAGGCATGAATGAGTATTTCTGCGGTGGGCTGAGAGAGGGAGGGGCGGAGACGGGTGATGTTGTGAAAGTGGAAAAAATATGTTTTAGTGATGTAGCTGATGTATATATATATATATATATATATATATATATATATATATATATATATATATATATATATATATACCAGAAATAGACTATCATACACTTGTTCAGTAAAGATTATAAATCACAAGGAAACATTATGCGCTTGAAGAGAGTCCAGTAACAAGAATATACAGTCTTGTAAATCATGACCTAGGTATTAAAGACCATATCAAGAAAAACGTAGACCTACAAAAATGGTTTTATATCGAACTCTTTGTTTAAACCTGCTGGAGCTTCAAACCCATTGCCCAGTCCAGTCACTGTAATGTGGTTGGTTGCGATAGAAGGGCATCAGGTATAAAGATCTACCACGCAGACTGATTTTATAGTAATAGTTTTCTCAACAAATCAGAGAAAAGGTCCTTAATATACATAGAAAACTCCTAGTGTAAAATATTCTGAAGACTTCACAATTTTGGAAAATAAATAAAAATCTCATTGCAGTTGCTATTAGAATGGCAGTATTTGAAAAGTAGGACTCTGAGCGTCAACATTTGAAATACAAGAATCACATGTCAGAGAATCACATTTCAGAACATGTTTATCGATGTCTTTAAAACTAAAGGGTCAGGTTTTTTTTAGTTTTTTTTTACAGTGGACATTCTTTTACCAAAATAACTGCAGTCATTGGATTTGATAATTGTGCATACTCAACGTTGCCCTGCTTTTCACAAAATGATAAATATATCTAACTCTTCGTTTAAACCTGCTGGAGCTTCACCCCCATTGCCCAGTCCAGTCACTGTTGGTTGAGATAAAAGGGCATCGGGTATAAAAATCTACCACGCAGACTGATTTTATAGTAAGAGTTTTCTCAGCTAAGTTAGAGGAAAAGGTCCTTAATAAGCATAGAAAAAACCCAGTGTAAAATATGCTGAAAAATTATTTAA
Source organism: Boleophthalmus pectinirostris (assembly GCF_026225935.1). Classification (NCBI taxonomy): domain Eukaryota; kingdom Metazoa; phylum Chordata; class Actinopteri; order Gobiiformes; family Gobiidae; genus Boleophthalmus; species Boleophthalmus pectinirostris. The sequence continues at coordinate 30,779,997 of NW_026571447.1, forward strand.
CTAAGACTTCACAATTTTGGAAAATAAATAAAAATCTCATTGCAGTTTCTATTAGAATGGCAGTGTTTAAAGAGTAGGACTCTGAACATCAACATTTGAGGAAAGACTGAATTCTGAATCGATAAACTAATACAAGAATCACATGTCAGAGAATCACATTTCAGAACTTGTTTATAGATGTCTTTAAAACTAAAGGGTTAGTTGTTGTTGTTTTTTTACAGTGGACATTCTTTTACCAAAATAACTGCAGTCATTAGATTTGATAATTGCGCCTACTCAGCGTTGCCCTGCTTTTCACGAAACAATAAGTATATCTAACTCTTCGTTTAAATCTACCACACAGACTGATTTTACAGTAATAGTTTTCTCAGCTAAGTCAGAGAAAAGGTCCTTAATAAACATAAAAAACTCCTAGTGTAAAATATGCTGAAAAATCATTTAACTAAGACTTCACAATTTTGGAAAATAAATAAAAATCTCATTGCAGTTTCTATTAGAATGGCAATGTTTAAAAAGTAGGACTCTGAACATCAACATTTAAAGGAAGACTGAAATCTGAATCGCTAAACGTAATACAAGAATCACATGTCAGAGAATCACATTTCAGAACATGTTTATCGATGTCTGAAAAACTAAAGAGACATTCTTTTACCAAAATAAATGCAGCCGTTGTATTTGAGAATTGTACCCACTCAATGTTGCCCTGCTTTTCACAAAACGATAAGTAATAAGGTTCAAAACTCAATCAAAACAACAAATAAATAAAAGGTCTGTGGAATAATTGTGGGTTGAGTTTAAATCGATATTTCCGGTCAGCAGGCTGATTTAGGCCTGCGTGTCAGCTGATGACTGTGTGATTTGCACCTCAGTGAAAAGGCTGAGAGAGACAGTTTAGACATCGACCACAGCCAGAGACTCCACTGCAGCCACTACACGCAGATCTGTGAGACAAAACGCTACTGAAAGTAATTCACATTGACTGCAGATGTATAATTGATTGTAATGGAATGATATCGATATTAATGGATGTTTGGTGTCTGTGAAAGTGAATCGCTGGTCAGAACAAAGTAGAAATTAATATTAATAAAATATGATTAATCACATAAGATTTTATTTATGATGTATGGTGTCTGTTTCTATGTATTTCTATAGTTATTACCATTGGTGACACATCAACAATAACCACCAAAAGTTTTTAGATTGTCTGAAAAAAAAAAAAAAAACCTGATGTAAACAACGCATGTTTCAACAAAAAAGTGAGCGTGACAAACTGAAAAGCTTTTGAGTATAACTTTATGCGTGAGAGACTTGTTTAAAGACACAAATCAGATCAGTGGTTGCATTTCCGACTAACTCAGTTCTGGTGAGACTGTGTTAAAATAAAGATCAGATTAAAGTCTAATTTGAGTAACAGTCAGCTGCAAAATATCGATAGGGACTAAGGGGAGACACTAAAATCTTACCTTCCAAAGTCTAAAAACGAGCTGGACAACCACAGAGACATTTTTGGTTATTTTTTGGCTTTACGATAAGATTTAATCCATAAAATGTTGACTTAATAACTTCTATGACTCATTACAGATGTTAAAGAGTTTCATTCTGCTGCTTATTTGTTGCAGTTTATGATTTTTTTTAAACAATATTGTACATTTTAAACTATTTTTGTGTTTTAAATCTGCTCTTTGGTTTTTGTGCCAGTGGCTTAAATACATTGCAATTTCATCATCTATATTTACTTGAGTATTATATTATTGTGACAGGTCTTAAATATACTGTAAACAGTGTTCAGGAGTAACAGATTACATGTACCAGAGTTACGTAATCAGAGTACAAATTATGAGTAACTGTATTCGGTTACAGTTACTGTTTAAGTGTGCAGTAATTAGATTACAGTTACTTTGTTGAAATAAATGGATTACACAGAGGTATTTTCCTGTTTTCACATTTGGGGCTATATCCCTTTTTTTTTTTTTTCTTCTTTTTGGTAATTCCACTCATTGCCGGACACTAAATCAGGTCTAAAACCAGGTCTAAACCAGGTCTAAAGGTCTAAAGGACTAAACCAGGACTAAAACCAGGTCTAAACTAGGTCTAAGCTAGGACTAAACCAGGACTAAAGCCAGGTCTAAACCAGGTCTAAAACCAGGTCTAAACTAGGTCTAAACTAGGACTAAACTAGGATTAACACCAGGTCTAAACCAGGCCCAAACCAGGTCTAAACCAGGTCCAAAACCAGATCTAAACCAGGACTAAACCACATCTAAACCAGGATTAATTCAAGACTAAACCAGGACTAAAACCAGGTCTAAACCAGGTCTAAAACCAGGTCTAAACTAGGTCTAAACTAGGACTAAACCAGGACTAAAACCAGGTTTCAACCAGGTCTAAAACCAGGTATAAACTAGGTCTAAACTAGGACTAAACCAGGACTAAAACCAGGTCTAAACCAGGTCTAAAACCAGGTCTAAACTAGGTCTAAACTAGGACTAAACCAGGACTAAAACCAGGTCTAAACCAGGTCTAAAACCAGGTCTAAACTAGGTCTAAACTAGGACTAAACTAGGATTAACACCAGGTCTAAACCAGGCCCAAACCAGGTCTAAACCAGGTCCAAAACCAGATCTAAACCAGGACTAAACCACATCTAAACCAGGATTAATTCAAGACTAAACCAGGACTAAAACCAGGTCTAAACCAGGTCTAAAACCAGGTCTAAACTAGGTCTAAACTAGGACTAAACCAGGACTAAAACCAGGTCTAAACCAGGTCTAAAACCAGGTCTAAACTAGGTCTAAACTAGGACTAAACCAGGATTAACACCAGGTCTAAACCAGGCCCAAACCAGGTCTAAACCAGGTCTAAAACCAGATCTAAACCAGGACTAAACCACATTTAAACCAGGATTAATTCAAGACTGAACCAGGACTAAAACCAGGTCTAAACTATGTCTCAAACAGGATTTAACAGGACTAAACCATGCTGTGCAGACCGTGTCTCCTTGTCTTCTACCAGTACTATTTTTAATTGGTTTAAGTAAAGTCTGGTCTTTTTATTTTCTTTTAGCAGACAAAACATCTTATGTTACGATTTCCTCGTCTTTGCTTCTCTACAGCAAACTAAGTAATCCAAAATATTCAGATTACGTTACTCACTTTAAAATAATTTAATGGATTATGTTACAAACTACATTTTGGGGTATGTAATCTGTAATCTGTAGGGGAACACATTTTTTAAAGTAACCCTCCCAACACTGCCTGTAAAATTATTTTTACTACTACTACTACTACTACTGAAATGAGTAATCTGACCTGTCATACGCACCTCACACCTAGATTTACTCACTAGTCTCACAAATCTATATTAGTCAAGGTTTACCTGACGCCTACGCACTGTACTCTATACAGACACTCTATTGCAGGGGTCTCAGACTCGCGGCCCGGGGGCCAACTGCGGCCCGCGGAAGGATTTTTTGCGGCCCTCCACTTGATTCCAAAGAATAATGTCAGTGCGGCCCGCGGTAGATGTACACACAATCCCACCCCCCTACCGCGGGCCGCACTGACAGATGAAGCTGCAATCGGTGCCCATACAGATTCACAACAGATTATTAACGCAGTTTACATCCCAAAACTCAATTTACAGCAGTTATGAAGCAACGAGTCTAAGTGGATCTGTTAATACAAGTACACGTGCACATACGGCGTCACCGAAGAACCAAAACAAACCACACATGGTGGTACACGTGTGCGCACTTCACTTTACGCTCCCACAACCACAGCATCAGAGCGCAGAGGAGGCGCTGACGCAATTCCCCTGTTCATAAGTATGGGACCTTTATTGGAGGGGGTAATAAGAAATAAAAAGACATTGACAGTCTGTTTATCTGTTCAACACTCGGTGCGTAACTTGCTGGCAACCCGATGACCAAGCTCCACCTGTGCGTCAGCGAAATCCACGCGCACTCAGCGGCAAACACAGCTGTCCCATCAATATGCAAGCACCACAAAACTGCAGTGATCTATTCCAGAGGCTTGGCGACATGTTAGCAAAAAGTACGAGGCAAAAACAAGCGTCTTCCATCCGTGTTTGACATACGAGAAGCAGATACACTCCAGTGTGGTCCGGTTTCACACCGGCAAACGAACCAAAACTGGTCCAATTAACGAGCCTCTGTATCCCGGTAGAACAGTGATATCTCCAGTAACCAATACTGATGTTCCCTGTTAATACCGCGGTCGTCCTCATCTTATCACCATGAACTCATAAAACAGCAACGTAGAACTTTGTACAAACTCACCGCATCAGTTCTGAGTTCCGGTAACAGCAGCAGCCAACAGCGTTCAGCGTAGCGCGCAGCTCCTCAGGACGGCGCTGGAGTCTGGTCCTTGGTCTTCTGTCGTCCTACAAGCGCGTTGGTCAGATGGTCCGGAGGCTCTGTCCTCCATGTGCTGGTTCCAGACGGTGGCGAGCAAGACCAGTGCGCAATGACTGGGTCTGAGCGGGTACGTTCCGCCGTCTGCGCGCTGGTTCCGTGTTCCGTGCGGGGAAAGTGAGAATGCGCTGTGTACTACCTACAGGTCTGTGCTGCTGCTGTCCTCCGCGCTCAAGAACCGCGGCTGGTTCCGAGGTGGTGCAAAGCATCCGGACAGAACGTGAATCCAGTTTAGTTGGTGTCCGCATTTGGTTCTTCCCGGGAAAAGCGCTTTTCACTCCCCGCTCCACGTCATCTGAGCCCGGACAGAACCGGAGCTGCTCCTGCTGGTTCGGGACTCTGGTTTGGATCTAGTCCGACTGTATTTCTCACACTAGGCTAAAAGCAGGACATTTTTTAAAGGTGAATCAATTGAATGGGCGATTGCGTATTGCCATAAAATTATTTGGTTAATTAAAGCCTAAAATAACAAATGCTGATCACGGGGAACACCGGGACCTCTGTGCAGGTCCTGAACAGAAGTACACACCTCCATTTTTGACTCACTCTGGAGCCACACGTTCGCACGTTCTTGCTCTGATCTTCGTGTGTTACATTCTCTGTATTGGCCATTGTTGGTAAAATATTTCGAAAATGAATCGCGGCTGCGTCTGGACAACAATCTGTTACTGCGCTGGAGTCGTACAGCGCGTCATTACAGGCAGGAGACGCGTTTCTCCCATGATGCATCTAGAATAGTTCGCTTGGACCTGCTGTCTATGGTTTGGACCCGGGTTCGCGTTCACCCCAGAGGAACCGCACCAAAGTTGGTCATTTGGTGATTCAAGCGAACCGAGACCACCTCTTTTTTTCGGTCTCGGTCCGCTTGAGTTGGTTCGGGTCCGAGTCCGATTGACGCTTTCACACCAACGCAAACGAACCGAACTAACCACTTCTGGTTCGAATGGACCGTTTGGTGCGCACCAAATACTGTTGGTGTGAAAGCACCATACAGGTCAAGGCTCACTGATGAGCATCTTCAATCTATCCTGAGGATCTGCTTCCTCCTGCAAGCCAAATATCTCTCAGCTGTACAAGATGAATCGTAGCCAGGTTTCAACCAGCAAGGAGTAGGCAAAAGAAGAAGAGTAGATGTATTAGTTTAAACTTACGTTCTGAATACATTTTCATGTTCTGAACTGTTATTAAAGATTAAGAAAGTGTGTTGCGTGTTGTTCTTTCTCTCTCCTTTTTCCCGTGCAACAGCTATTTATCGAATACTCAATGCGGCCCAGCCTCACTCAGACTTTATCTAATGTGGCCTCCAGGTAATTTGAGTTTGAGACCCCTGATCTATTGTATTATGTTTGTATTATATTGCCATGTCTGTCTAATCCTGGTCGTTTTTTTAACAAACTTATGCTTCCAAGTTCTTCCTCATCTCTGACCAGTGCCCTCTGTTGTATTCTTAAGTGAGACACTTCACTTGACTATATGATTTTGATGTGTGAGTAAATAGTAGTGGACAGAGCGGTCTTAGAAAGAGATTGTCAGCCTTGTTTTTATCATACACCAGAGCAGCTGTGGCTACAGAATTAATTTACCTTCACTGACGTGTAAAGCGACACTTTCAGAATCATGTTATGTGCCTGATTCCATGGAAATTGTGATTTATATTGTGGAAAGATCTCTCTCAATCTGTTTTTGCGTAAATGATTGTGATTTCTAACTTAGATCAGATTAGTCATTAAAATGTGTGAAGGCTCAATGGACAAAACTGTCCTCCTCCACCCTCAGGAAACTGTGTGCTGTCTTAGCTGTCCTCAAATGTAAGTTATTAAGTTAGTCATTTAGTAAGTCTGAAATAAAAGCTTTGATCTCTTCTGTGCTTTGATATGTATGTAACTTGTATTTCTGTATAAATACTGAGAGCTCAGGTGCTCTGGAGGGGGTGCTCGGGGAGACTGGAGAGAGGAGAGGATGTTGGTCTGTGGCCAAGACAGGCTTAGGCTCTGTCCATATCTGCTGTAACAAGAACAAACCTTTGTCTGTATTCCAAAAACTCACCGGGCTTCGCAAATAGATGAATTATTTATCACCAAGAGATATATAATTTTTTCCACAACAGAAATAGCAAGTTCACACCTTACTTCAGTATTCTCAGTGGAATTAGATTAGAATTTGAGGTTTTATGACATTCTGTGGAAGATTAGAGCCAAACGAAAAACATTTCCATTTGACAGAGTACATTTTTCACAGCAGATTTTAGTCAATTTTTTAAGCAAAAGTTTTGTACTGTGGGTTTAGGCAGTAGCGGACATTTTGAGCTTTTTAAATAGAGCCTACAATCTGCAGAATTTTTGAGTTATCTATATTTGTTAAACAAGTTATTTGCTTTTTGTCAACTGTTCTGAACAATAAAAACAAACGTAACTAGAAAAGCACTCAGAGAGCGCAGACCTTCGCCAAGGACTACCCCCATTTTTTATATAAATTGCGATAAAATCAGTCTTCTGGATCAGATCCGGATCAGCCTTTTGAATATGAAAGAGGATCTCATTGTCCATCCCTGAGCCAAATTTCATGGGGTTTGGTCAATAATTAACCGAGATATTGAGAAACAAAATTTTTGGCCCCATTTACCACAATGTTAACTAAAATTTCATCAAAATCGGTCCATAACTTTTTGAGTTATGTTGCTAACAGACAAACAAACAAACAGACAGAAAAACCCCGGCAAAAACATAACCTCCTTGGCGGAGGTAAAAAGTGTTAGCGTTATGGAAAATGACTACGCCCCTGAAACTCTCACTTTGAGGTCAAATAAAGAACACACACTTTCTGTAGCCTCTCTGCGTGTTAACATGTTGTATGATCTTATTTCTTTCATATATGATGTGGTCAGAGAGTCTAAACTTACTTCACACAATAGTCACCAGAGGCTTTTCTCTGACTGAAACTGGCTGTGTACTTTCACACGACCATAACTTACATAAGACACAAAGCCTGTACACAAACATGTCCTGCTCTTATTTACTCTTCAGGGCGCATTGTGGATCTGATTCAGCTCATTGCCTTTACACCATGGAGCACTGCAAAAAAAGAGAGTTAGTTTAGTTTAGTCAAGCAGTAGTTTGGAGTAATTTGTCGGTCTACTCTAGATCTATTTTCAAGGATATTTTATAAACAGGAAACATTTTTCTCAAGTTTTTTAAAATTAAGAATACATTTTTGGCACTTGTCTTATTTTTTTCCCTCCAATTTGTGACTATTATCTGAATTAGAAGGAATTAAAGGCCCTTGTTTACAATATGTTTGCTATAGGTAATACATTTTAAAATAAATTTTCCTCTACTTATATCACGTCTGCTGCCCATGTCCAACCAGAAAGTAAAATTATAAAGGCTTAGGTTTATATATATTATATTTATAGCACAGTTCATACACAAACTAATTCAAAGTGCTTTACAGAATAAGAAATACATTAAAATCACAATAAAAACAAATCAAAACAAAAATAATCATCATAAAATTAAAAAGAAAGAAAGAGACATTAAATTAGACAGAAGAGTGCAGAATGAAAAATGAAAACCTTTCAGCCATACGCAGCGAAACAAAACCGTTTTGAGTCTGGATTTAAAAAGAGTAAAAGTAAAGACCTGTCTCACATCTTCACAAAAACTGTTCCAGGTTTTAGTCGTCACCATGATTGTCAAACTAGTTATTAAATTGTCTTAAAGTTGGTGGAAGGACGGCCACCTGCTTGTCACCATGGAGGTATTATTGCTTTTCCTAAAAAATTTTAAAGTTCCACAGCTTGGCATTAAACTTACCCATCTCTGTGGATAGAGCAGGCCAAGTTACTGGTCAGATCTGTGGAGAGGTGACCCCGCACACTGAAGAAACACATGTTTTAGAAGTTTTTTTGCAATGAAAGCACTGGAATTGAAATTGACTCAATGCCCCAGAAACCTCCCCCAGAAAAGCTTTTTATTGTATTTTTTTTTTTTTTTTTAAGGTAATTTTGCAGCACTACAAAACAAAACAAAACAAAACATAGACTACAAACCCGTGGATCATGACCAAAAGGGTTTAGGCTGAAGTAAAAAGTAATTATAACGCCAAACCCAATTAAACTATGACAGAATTCCAGGAATGTATGAACAGCAAGTTTGCATTTACAATTTCATTTGCAACTTACTGTATATATAAGAAACAAAATATAAATGAAAACAAACTAAATTTAATGCATAATTCATTCATTCCCGAGCTCTATATCTTTCAAAACATAATGCTTTATACTCTTTTTTTTTTACAGACTTTTTTTTAAAATCATCAGTCAGATTGTTCCATAACCCATGTTAACTACATTTTACTAAAATCTGTTGTCTAACAAGGCAAGGCAAGTTTATTTGTCACAATTCGTACACAAAGTAATTCAAAGCACAGAATTTAAAATCATAATAAAAACAAATCAAAACATAAATAATCATGAAGATTAAAATTTTAAAAAAGAAAGACATAAATTGGAGAGAAGAGTGCGGAATGAACCTGTCATATGCATTTTAAATTTAGACTTACTCACTAATCAAATTTATACTATAAACTTGTCAAACTTGGCCTGTCATCATACTATAAAGACTTACCTTTCAGTATATGGAAAATATATTATGGTGTCAATATTTATTATGTGTACTTTTTCCTTATACTACTGTGACATTTTTGAATATTTTTTGGCCATACAATAAGATTTAATCTGTAAAAGGTTGACTTAATAACTTCTATGACTCATTACAGATGCTAAAGTGTCTCATTCTGCTGTTTATTTGTTGCAGTTCATGATTTTTTTTTAACAATATTGTACTTTTTTAACAATTTTTGTGGTTTAAATCTGCTCTTGGGTTTTTGCGTCTATATTTATTTGAGTATTATATTATTGTGACAGGTCTGATTTAGTGTTAAATATAAAATGACGTTAACTACTGTACGTTTTACTGAAATTAGTAATCTGACCTGTCATATACACACCTTAAACCTCGACTTACTCACTAGTTTCACAAATCTATACTAGTCAAGGCTTAACTGAACCTATACATTCTCTCTTTTGTATATGTTGCCGTGTTTGTCTAATCCTGGTCATTTCTCATGTTTTGTGGAGCACAGCTGAGTTCCTCCCCCGGCTCCTGCCCTCTGTGTCTCTCGTTTTGTCTGAGATTTTCAGCGAGTTTGCACTTCCTCCTCGGCTCACACGCCCCTCTGCACGCACAGCCGCTCTGCCTCTGCAATGCACCATATACAAACTGTCACTGTACGACGGGGAGGGGGCCCAGCGTACGGGCGCTCGCTGCAAAATATCCACGTTAGTTAAAGGACCTGTGATTTGAACGTGTCCTTGGCTAGATTAAAGCTCTTTATATCGTGAATTGTCTTGTATAAGATGCTAAATAAGACCAAAATTGAGACTGTGAAATATAATCTACTCATTTTATGCAATATTTTGTTGTGCTTTAACTAATTCAGAAGCTACAGGGTCATTTCTTTTCATCCAATTCAGGGAAATCATTATTAGTGATGGGAATTTTACATCTTTTATGGCATCTGAATCTTTTGGATCAGCTTATGTCAAGACAGAAACCAGTAATTTTAACAACAAACTCATTACAGAGCGAAATGATCAAGGCCCAGCTTGATTTTAAATGTTTCAAAGTGAGAATGGAAATGTGTTTGTCCTTTGAAATGATTTATAATCTAAATTAAACTTAGCATGACAATAATTATAATTGAAAAACTTACTGTTATTACAACACCAAATATGTTTTTTGTGCACAAAGATCTCACTCTTGTTGTTTACTCTTTTTCTGTGCTGCTTCTTGTGTTGGTTCAACATTATTCAGTGTAAAAATCATACAAATTGCATACAAATTACAATGAAAAACAGTTTGGTTCTTTAAAAAAACTTAAATCCTGCACATAAACAAATGTTACATCACAAATTATTTCAGAAAATTATGGGAAACCAACTGCCTGAAACTATCCCAGACACTTTATTCTCTGTCATGATGCATTTTTAAGAGTAACTAAAACACTTGAAGGTGGAGATTGTAAAACAATTTGCAAAGAACCACCTGAAACGATCTCCAACAGTTGTTTCTGTGTCCTGGTGCAATGCCACAGCGGCAGGATGGACTAAGTGGGCGGGGCTGACTCTTGGTTTTTAAATCAGGTACAGACCTTTTAAGATTTACCTTGAATTTGGGATGTTAGTTTGGAATAACGACGCATCATAACATTCCTACGTATCTATCCATGAGTTTAAGAATGATGGGAAATCCTGCCCATTGTCAAAGTAATTAACAATTCACAAGATAATATTACTAGTATCTCTTTGAATAGGAAAACGTTCTCAAAGTTCACCATCGAGCTGCAGGACAGGTCAGAATCATATAATAGCATTTGCCTTTATAGATTGCAGATGTTTTGACCTTGTTTATAGTTTGGTAATATCTCTGTAATTACTGGGCCTGTTCAAATAAAACTGGCATTAAGTTCATTGTCTTTTTCATCAGCACAACTGGACTATTACATGTCAAATCGTTTTTTTCAGCAGTGTAATTATTTAACCACAAAGACGTACTTATTGTCAGGATTTTAAGATAAAAGATTAATGTGGCAAGTTTGTGGGCAGAGCTCCTAAAAATAATAAGATTCAAGATTTGTGGATTGTCAAAAACTGTGAATCGCCCAATCTGACACAGTCTCCTCTCCATCAAAAAATGTCATATCCCAATTTACAATGTCACGAGCTCCTCTTTCAAGATTTTATGTGCTAAATTTCAAGTGTTTCAGTATGTTATATGGCTGATTTTAATCTTTAATTTAGATTTTTTAATGTTTATTAAGAGATAAACTTTCTTGGAATGACGTCAGTATCATAAAACAATGTAAATGTTCTGTCATACCCACAGATCTAATGACCTCTTTTTCAAACCCAGATACTTATTCTTCAAACGCCTTTTAAACAAGGTTAGACATACATTTTTTTGCAGTGTGTATTCTTGGCCGTGTCTCTCACCTTACTCATCGAACATCGTCCTCCCTGTCAACAACAAGTCTGATCTCATGACTCAGGGCCTCTCGGATTTAAAATTCCCACAGGGGGCGATGTGCTGCCGCCTGCTCCATCTTAAACAGCATTTGTGTAAAGACGGGGCACAGCCTCTGCAGCAGCTGCCTCTCTCCTCCTGTGCTAACGTGAACCACAGGAAGATGACTAACAAAAGCATGGCTCTAATTTACAAATCAAGCTCATAAAAGACACACTATTCACCTTTTGAAACGATAAAACCAAAAACAGTCATGTGCAGGACAAGTTCGTAATAATAATGCATTTGATTAAACAAAGCACAGGCAGCAGCTTTAAAAACAATGCAGGTAATAAACTTTTGTAAAGAAACAAAAGAACCGAAATACAGAAAAGATCAAACGATTACCCACTAGAAGCTGAACGTGTATTTAATGAAGTTGTAGAGGTCGCTTTTCCAGTGAATACTTCATACTGACTTTGATACGACCATATAAAACACATTTTTGTATAGTAGAATTCGATCTTTCATCACAAAATAATAGCAGTTTCTTTAATACAGTTGTTTGGTTATTCTGATAAATATAACATTTTAAAACTATTTGACTTCCTATTTATATAATTTTCCTCAATATCAGTAGTATTGATAATTGTGCATAATCAAATCTGTACATTAATTGGTGACGGTTTGAATCATTTGCTTTTGTTATGACTGTTCTTGTTAATTTAAATCTCCACGCTGAGTCTACGGTGTAAAGAGTTTGTCAGTCTGTAGCAGTGCACCATGTCTGACTCCTGCGTGTGTTTGTGCAGGTGGGAGGAGGAGAGCACCGTGAGGATGGACCTGCAGCAGAAGATTTCAGACCTTCAGGAGGTAGGACTGTCACCATAACACAGTTTGAAGGACGATATATCGCTACAAATAAATATTGTGATAAACGATAATATTGAAACTAATTTATGCCACTGACACAATAACAGTAAAGCAGGATAATCTGAGTAAACAGATTTTAAATAGACAATATCAGCTACAATAAACAGTGTTGGGAGTAATGCATTATAAAAGTAACGAATTACTGTAATGCGTTGCTTTTTGCTGTAATGCAATAATGTAAGGCATTACAGGGAAAAAAATGTAATATTTTACTCGGTACAAATGTCAGTAACGCGCGATATAATCCATTTTTAACCTGGATTGAAGTGGTGGGTTTTTCGTTTTTCTTACATACAAATTCGCTAAAATCACAGCGATATCAGCAGCGGTGAAACGCCATCGTTACGGTTTCGAATGTCAGGACGGGCCTGGAGGTGCGCCCACATAGACCGACCGGGCGAAAGGACCGACTCAGAGCTTCACGCTGTACGGGGCTCAGTGCAGCTGATGTCCGATCGCGCTTTGCAGACATCCTGCTTCACGGGCTTGGGGTTCTCTCAGGGTGGTCCTAGATTCCAAATCCTAGTCCAAGATTAGTCCTGGTTTAATCCTGGTTTGGTCCTGGTTTAGACCTAGTTTAGTCCTGGTTCAGTCCTGGTTCAGTCCTGGTTCAGTCCTGGTTTAGTCCTGGTTCAGGCTTGGTTCAGTTCTGGTTTAGTTTTGGTTTAGTCCTGATTCAGTCCTGGTTTAGTCCTGGTTCAGTCCTGGTTTAGTCCTGGGTTCAATCCTGGTTTAGTCCTGGTCGAGTCCTGGTTTAGTCCTGGTTGAGACCTGGTTCAATCCTGGTTTAGTCCTGGTCGAGACCTGGTTTAGTCCTGGTTTAGTCCCGATTGAGTCCTGGTTCAGTCCTCTGTTCAGTCCTGGTTTAGTCCTGGTTTAGATCTGGTTTAGTCCTGGTTTAGTCTTGGGTCTGGTTTAGTCCTGGTTTAGTCCTGATTCAGTCCTGGTTCAGTCCTCGCTTCAGTCTTGGTTTAGTCCTGGTTCACTCCTGGTCGAGACCTGGTTTAGTCCTGGTTTAGTCCTGTTTGAGTCCTAGTTCAGTCCTCTGTTCAGTCCTGGTTTAGTCCTGGTTTAGATCTGGTTTAGTCCTGGTTTAGTCTTGGTCTAGTCCTGGTTTAGTCCTGGTTTAGTCCTGATTCAGTCCTGGTTCAGTCCTCGCTTCAGTCCTGGTTTAGTCCTGGTTCACTCCTGGTCGAGACCTGGTTTAGTCCTGGTTTAGTCCCGCTTGAGTCCTGGTTCAGTCCTCTGTTCAGTCCTGGTTTAGTCCTGGTTTAGATTTGGTTTAGTCCTGGTTTAGTCTTGGTCTAGTCCTGGTTTAGTCCTGGTTTAGTCCTGATTCAGTCCTGGTTCAGTCCTCGCTTCAGTCTTGGTTTAGTCCTGGTTCACTCCTGGTCGAGACCTGGTTTAGTCCTGGTTTAGTCCTGTTTGAGTCCTGGTTCAGTCCTCTGTTCAGTCCTGGTTTAGTCCTGGTTTAGATCTGGTTTAGTCCTGGTTTAGTCTTGGTCTAGTCCTGGTTTAGTCCTGTTTAGTCCTGATTCAGTCCTGGTTCAGTCCTCGCTTCAGTCCTGGTTTAGTCCTGGTTCACTCCTGGTTGAGACCTGGTTTAGTCCTGATTGAGTCCTGGTTCAGTCCTCTGTTCAGTCCTCAGTTTAGTCCTGGTTTAGACCTGTTTTAGTCCTGGTTCAGTCCTGGTTCAGTCCTCAGTTTAGTCCTGGTTCAGTCCATATACTGCGCAAATGTTCGGCATCTTCAGTTATTTTGTTGAGAGTAACTTAAAGTGCTGTAGTAGTCGTTTAATTTTTTACCTTTTTAGCAGAATGAATGAATAATTAACCACTGAAGTAACAGCTCGAATCTTATCATACACCATTAAAAAAATAATAATAAAAAACTACAGTAATTAGAACGATTACAGTAATTAATTTGTGTTTGATTTGTCAGTTTGAGACACTGACTGGTTTCAAGAGGACTTCAAATAAGTAAATTAACTGCACTTTCTTACATTTCTTAGCAGCGTTGGATGGTCAACATTGCAAATAAAAATTCTAAAGATTTTCTAAAGGCACAATAAATAATAAGATAAATAAAACTGGCAAAAAAAAAAAAAAAAGAAAAAAAATAACTTAAAGAAAATCCTCAGTAGTTCTGTCACAACAAATACTATATCGACTTCTGTGCCTCATTAACTAATTTATTCAATTTATATCAATATTGTACTTATAGAATAGTTTTTTAGGGGAAATCTTCACCTCAACTCTGAAACTATTGACACATTTTTACAGGTGACGTAATGATGAAATGAAAGTATGAGCAATATTTTTGCACGTGTGAGTTGAGTAAGACCGCTGAACACTGAATACAATTACTAAAGCTAATATAAACATACATATTTATCAATTTACCAATGTTTTTTTTTAATATTCAAATCAAGATACATGTCCTTAATTTAACTAAATGAACAAATCTATATATTAACGGTGTAAAAAATAAACCAGTAGCGTTCTGTCTGCCAACATGGCTTCTGTATAAACTTTTTTTAATTTTATTTCCGCTCTGGTTGCACGTGTGGATTTCCTGTTGTTCCTGTTGTGTGTCAGGCCCCTGCCGCTTCCTGTGTTCCTTTAATCTACCCGTGAGGTGCTGTGACCCATTTAGCGAAATCTGCCACTCAAACCAGAGACCACAAGTCGAAGAGCACTCACTTGACCAGGATTGTCTCGCATAAATAATTAAGACGAAAAACAATGAGTAAATCAATGCCGATGACAGCCTCCAGTCCAACTCGATTCTTTTTCAATGTAGAATAAATTAAATGAATGAATAAAGTGTGTATTATCTTTAGTGCTGTCATGCGATTAAAAAAATTTATAGATTAATTAATTATGATCTGTAATTAATTAATCTAATTAATCTAATTTTAATCTCATCTAAAAATAAAGTCATTTATTGTTTAACAAATCTCTCCAAATTGTCTGTTGAGCCCAAGTCTCCATGAATAAGAAAATGTTTGCTGTAAAGTAGCAAAGACGAGGAAATCTGAACATAATAACTTTTGTCTACTTAAAGACAATAAAAAGTCCAGTCTTTCCTTAACCATATTAAAAATATTATTGATAGAGAAATGCTTTATATATGAGATCACTGGTTTTAGTCCTTGTTTTAGTCTTGGTTTAGACCTGCTTTAGTCCTACTTTAGTCTTAGTTTAGTCCTGGAATGGATTAATCCTGGTTTTAGTCCTGGTGTTAGTTCTGGTTTAGTCCTGGTTTAGTCCTGGTTTAGACCTGGTTTTAGTTCTGGTTTTAGTTCTGGTTTAGTCCTGGTTTAGACCTGGTTTAGTCCTGGTTTTAGTTCTGGTTTAGACCTGGTTTAGTCCTGGTTTAGTCCTGGTTTAGACCTGGTTTTAGTTCTGGTTTTAGTTCTGGTTTTAGTTCTGGTTTAGTTCTGGTTTAGTCCTGGTTTAGTCCTGGACTGGATTAGTCCTGGTTTTAGTCTTGGTGTTAGTTCTGGATTAGAGGCGCACAGGAGGAAGCGCGGTTTACGCAGCGTAGCGAGAAAACACGATCCACACGCGGCTCACGGGAGCACGTCGGTGTCCGCGCAGTAACTACGGAAAGAAACGTGGTCCGCGCGTTCTCAGGTTGATGACGATGATGAAGGTGTGTGTGTTTGTGTGTTTTTGTGTTTGTGTGTGTTTGTGTGTGTGTGCGTGTCCCCTCATGTGGCAGGTCACTATAGGACAGTAGTGCAGACATCATGAGCCTATGCAGGTTGTTTTCAGGCGATATTATATTTGTTATTTTCTTTTATATTTCACGTCGGGAGAATAATTTCCAAGACACGAATGTGTTTTTACCTGTGCACTGCTGCCTCTGTTCTACTGGCTCTTCGACCTCGTCCATTGTGCCTGACGCCGCCTACGTTACCATAATGTTTACATCACTCTTACTGCGCGCGTTTTGTGTGGGTTTCCAACAATGAGTGGAATTACCGAAATAAAAAAAATTATAAATGTGTTTTGTGTGTGTGTGTGTGTGTTGTTGTCCCAGCAACGCATAAAAACAGATTTTATAATAAAGCAACTCGCATACAGAAACAGTAAAGTTAGAGATTAAAAATGAGATTAACGCGATTAAAAAACATAACGCGCTAAATATGACTGTAATTAATTAATCGCAATTAACGCGATAATTTGACACCCCTAATTATCTTATACTCTGTAAAACATTATGCAGTTTAAATGACTTGAATTTAATCTTGTGGTGAAAGGTTTAGTTTAGTTTTGTTCAGTTCTATGGTAATTTTAAAGTGGAAAAAACCTCATCCAGCTGCAGGTCTGCTCCAGCTCCTCTGAAGAATTTGTCAAATGCAGATGTCAATAAAGTAGGGCTGCTCGATTATGGAAAAAATCATTATCAAGATTTCTTTCCTCAATATTGAAATCATGATTATTCAAACTATTATTTTTTAGTTACACGATACATTTATTCAGCATTTCTATCTCTCAAAAAAACACTTTATTATTGATAATTTACATAAAACTTTCAAATGGACAACCTTATCTTATAGCAGTTTTGCGATGTATAAAACATAAAATGAAGGAAGTATACGTTGAACATGAGATAAGGCACAGAAAAACATAAATGCATAAAAAAAACTTAATATCCAGCTATTCTACAATCTCTATATTTAAAGAACAAAATAAATATGCTTATTTAAAAATATCCCAAAATAAACTTTGTTAAGCTAAATCGTTTCCGCTCAATTATATAAGTTTGGAGATCGTTTGACACAGAAATTAAAATCGGGATCAAAATTTTGATTAATTGCACAGCCTTACAATAAAGTACAATTAAGAGGTAAAACATAGTGCTATTTTGCTGGAAAAGTGGTCAAATCTAAAACATTCTCTTTGTTCCGGCTTTAAATCCTTGATCTTGGGAATCGCTTGATAACAGTGAATATATGTCTCTTCGCTGTTTGGCTGGTGCCCGAACTCGCACTTTTGGCGTTTTTGCAAAATGTCTAGTGTATTCTGATTCTTGACCTAGTCGCTGGGGAGAAATGAAATTGACAGGAGGCATTAGGTGGCACGAGCCTGGCTATTGAATTAGACCCCTCAACACCCAATATTTTACTAAAGTGACAGGTGCAACTACTATGTTTATATAAACATTCATATTTATTTCTGGATGTAACAATAACTAAAATATCATGATACTGTATCGTCAAAAGTCTCAATAATATCGTGGGCAGTCATAATATATCGAGTTATAAGTTTTATAGTAGCATCAGTTATAAACATCGGGAACTACATATACCATGTTTCATTTCAGTGCAGAAAACATGAAGTTATGTGTGTTTTACTTGAATTCTTGGGATTATGACAGAAATAATTCACACCAAAATCTTGTCAAGCTATTTTAAAAGCAAAAAAGTGTCACATCTCCAATTATATTAGCCTCTTCAAAATATAATAATAATAAATATTGTACCGAGAGATTTGGATATTGTTACATCGCAAATATAAAATGTAGAAAGTAGTATGAAAAAAACACTGAATGAGATGGTTTGGATTCATTTAAACTTTGACTTGGTTTCTTGTGTTTTCAGGATTAGATTTTTTGTGTTTACATAACTTGATTCTGTTGTGTGATTTCAGGACTTGCAGGAGAGCGAGGGCTGTCAGGACGAGCTGGCTCTCCGAGTGCAGCAGCTGAAAGCAGAGCTGGTCCTGTTCAAAGGCCTCATGAGCAACGTGAGTTCACGCAGACAGTTTCAGTTACATAAGCCCATAATCGTGCACTCAATGGGACTATTGTGTGTTCACTGGACATGCATTCTTTAATATAAAAGGACCAGAAGACTGGCATTGTCCCAGTTAAATGGTTAATTGATGTGGTTTAATCTATGAAGTGAGATCTTTTCATCCTCTCTTAATACTTTGACTCAACTCAAATTACAGTGATACAGAACCTTCATCTTAAAGCTGTAATTCTTAACATGCTACGCTACTCAACCTCAGGGCAACTATCGGCGCAGAAGAAGCTGACCTACAACGTGCAAAATGTGCTAAGTGGATGAAAAATGCAACATAAATCTTCTTTGAGTCTCCTAAAAGCACGTTACCAAAGTGATCTAATAATATTCTAAATACTATGCCATAATAATATATTTCAGAATCCCCATATTACGCTATTTTATTCTATATTATAATGTTGTCAAGTCAAAATGCCCATTCATTAAAATTCAATATAAAATAACAAAATATAAAATTTGTTTCATATATCTAATCATTTAAAATTGTATAAAAAATATATTTAATATTAAAAGAATAATTGGTAAAATTTTACATGATTTAAAGTTGTATCCTAAGTTAGTATGCAAAAGGTACAGTATATTAATAATTAAATAGATTAATTAAAATGCAAATAGATTAAAATACAGATAGATAATGTTATTCCACGTATTTGTTTACTTTAAAGGTTTTCGACTTACTACTACTACTACTGCTACTACTGCTACTACTGCTACTACTACTACTACTACTACTGCTACTACTGCTACTACTACTACTACTACTACTACTACTACTACTACTACTACTACTACTGCTACTACTACTACTACTACTACTACTACTACTACTGCTACTACTACTGCTACTACTACTACTACTACTACTACTACTACTACTACTACTGCTACTACTACTACTACTACTACTGCTACTACTACTACTACTACTACTGCTACTACTACTACTACTACTACTACTGCTACTACTGCTACTACTACTACTACTACTACTACTACTGCTACTGCTACTACTGCTACTACTACTACTGCTACTACTACTACTGCTACTACTACTACTACTGCTACTACTGCTACTACTACTACTACTGCTACTACTACTACTACTACTGCTACTACTACTACTACTGCTACTACTACTACTACTACTGCTACTACTACTGCTACTACTACTACTACTACTACTACTACTGCTACTACTACTACTACTGCTACTACTGCTACTACTACTACTACTACTACTGCTACTACTGCTACTGCTACTACTGCTACTACTACTGCTACTACTCTACTACTACTACTACTACTGCTACTACTGCTACTACTGCTACTACTCCTGCTACTGCTGCTGCTGAAAAAGCTATAAAAATTCTCTTGTCTTGAAGCTGAGTTAGAGTTTTGTTTTGTTTCATTCACATTTAAAACACACTTAAGAAATTCTGCAAAATACAGGAAGTGCTCCACTGTGTTTCTGAACTCTATACATCTTCAGTAGAATCATTTGGATAATTTCACCTCTGAAATTGCAATCTGTACTGAACAAAAGGTAAAAGGAGCTGCTCACTTGAAAATTATTACACAACATCACAAGATGGAACAGAGCATTTTGATGTTTGGAGATGTAGACAAACTAATAATAAAAGATTATTCAAACATGTGAATGAAACAAAACACAACTCCAGGTCTGTTTTTGATGAGGTAACAACATTATAACATATATAAACTTCTACAGCTTGTGTAAAAGCCTTTTCCTTTAACTATTTTGTCTCCAGAATCTGTCGGAGTTGGACAGTAAGATCCAGGAGAAGGCCATGAAGGTGGACATGGACATCTGCCGCCGCATTGAGATCACCACCCGCCTGTGTGACGTGGCTCAGCAGAGGAACTGTGAGGACGTCATACAGATGTACCAGGTACCGGTACATCTCACTGTTTCATGAGGTGATGTCCAGATGTTGTGGCAGATAACCAATATTTCTATGTCAACTTATAGTAAAGTTCACACATTTACTTCACAAAAAATAAATAATAACAAATTGTGTTTAACTAGGATATCATTCATTGCATGGCTGTGTAAACATACAAACATATTTTTCTCAGCTGAAAAAAACAAATCTGATGCACTGAGGACAAACTGGGAATGAGATGGGCACACCTAGACTGGGAAAGAGCAGAAATGAATTCACAAAATTTCCAGTATTTGCATTTGTATAAGTAATATAAAGGTATATACAGACATTAGAATAGGACAAAATGAGGACCAGATGACCCATCCAAGTCTACATCAGGACTAAACTGGGCTCAAACCAGGACCAAACAAGGACGTATGAGCATAACCTGAGTGCACTTCTCTATTCACATCAAAATTGGGACTAAACCAGAACTAAACTCAAACCAAATCCACATCTGGACAAAGAGTGGCTCAATTTATCACCAAATAACAAATACTGATACGTGATTCTTATTATTAGTAATCCTAATATGATCTATTTCAGGTTCCAAACAACCAGCTGAATATCCGTCGTAAGCCCACTCCTCTGTCGTACAACGGGAGTGAGTGTGATGAGCCGGTCAGCACCTCGGAGAGCGATGGGGGCGTGGCCAAAGAGGAGGAGCCTCACTGCGGCTCCTCGGCCAATCAGATCAACGAGGAGATGCAGAAGATGCTCAACCAACTGTGAGTGTCTGTCATACTCATTACATTACAGACTATTAGATATGGTCAAGTCTTGGTTACCTTTTATTTTAAGAGTTAGGATTACTAAAGTGTAGTGTGAAGTACATTGTCATGATTTGCAATTTTGCTCATTGTAAAAGTTTAAAGAACCAGCAGATTGTGCAGAAAAACGACTTATTTGAGTTTAATTTTAACCATTTTATAATGTTCTCTAAACTTGACATACAGGTAATTGTGTCTTGTTTAATTTTATTCATTTTTAACCATAAAAACACATGTACTTTACTGTATGAATGCATTACATGTAAATATATGTTACATGGCAAAGCATCTCCATGGAGACAAGCAGGTGGGCTTTCTGTAGTGGAAAGTTCCACAGTGCACCAATAAATAGCCAGATTTAAATCATATTATTCTAGTTGTAAAGAGCAGATTTTTAATAGGTTTCCTCTTGTCTGCTGCAGGCGTGAGTGTGAGTTTGAGGACGACTGTGACAGTTTGGCCTGGGAGGAGACTGAGGAGACTCTGCTGCTCTGGGAGGATTTCCCAGGATGCACTCTGCCTCCGGATCCAGCCCACCCACCAGGAGAGGTAACCACCACACAGCCCATGCATATTTATGATTAGGCATGAGAACAGGCTCTCTCTCTCTTATGTAAACTTTGTTGGATGGCAAAATAAGGTTCCACTGACAAAACATTTCCGGCAGGTCACAGTGACGGAAGTGAGGCTCAAATACAAAATGCGACCTAACAATTGTAGCTACAACATGATAATATAGTCACAGCTCAAGCAATGTTGACGGTGATAAGTGGTGAAAATTACAGGTCTTAAAATGAATTAAGAAGGAATTATTTTCACATACTAGCTCAAGATCTGGAGATGTGTTCCTCCAGCGCCCTGCACCTAACAAATCAAATGCAGAGGGACACATTTCTCTACAGCAGGGATGTCAAACTCAAATTCACAGAGAGCCAAAATTAAAAACTGGGACTAAGTCGAGGGCCAAATTAAATATTTATTGAAAATTTTCAACAACATCTGCATGTTTTCTCTTCTTTCGAGATATGTAATGTTAAACCTTTTGTTATTAAAATAAATGTTTAATAATTGTTTTGCTTAAACATTGAATCCAGAGCAAGCAAATTATAAAATAATAACACAATTTTAAATAAATAATGTGTCTCTATAGCCTGTAGCCGGCGGGCCAGCTCTAATACAGAATTGATATGATCTCGCGGGCCAAATATAATTATTTTGATTTTGACATGTCTCCTCTACAGGGACAATACAGCAAGTTCACTAATAAATAAAAACTATGACATTATTACACATATACAGTTACATTGACTTAAATTACATTGAGGTTACATTAAAATCTCTGTGAGAAGCTTTAGATTAGAGGGAAGAGTCATGTTTGAAACAGAATCTGGATATGTGATATTTAGTTTGCCGTTAGCTGAGAAGCACAGGCTCCATTTCTTACAAAATTACACTGGTATATTTATGTGAAGGAGAATGATACAGACATGGAGACACACACTGTACCCGAGCAGTGATATTACCAGAAAAGTTACACAGTACACCTTTAAAGAGACTGTTCCATTGTTTGAGACTGATGTAATTATTGCGTGTGCTCCTATTGTTGCTGCGTGGCTTTTATCAACACTAGCACCATATACTTTTGATGATGTTTTCTCTATTTTGCTGTAATGAAATCCAGACCAGCACATTGATTTTGAGTGTCTTTTTCTTGTCCAGGGGCTTTTTCGGGTCAACACAAGTGCATTCAGATACGTAATGAAGGCTGTATTGAGCGGATTAGTTTGCAGTTATTTTTAGTCACCAGCTGTTTGGAGTCATATGTTGGTGTATATGAGCTGTAAGCATAGTTTTAGTTTTAGTTTTAGTTTTAGCGTGCGCCTTTCTTTGCATCACTGTTTTGTGTTAATATTACCACAGTGGGAGGACAATACAGCAAAAAAAGATCTCTATATTGAGTTTCACCATAATTCATTCATAACTAAAGTTTAGTCTGGTTTAGTCTTGGTCTAGTCTAGGTTTATTTTTGGGCTTATTCCAGTTTCGATGTGTAAGTGTGAAGTTTGAGCTCAGTTCACGCTTTACCTGTTTCCCCACACTAAGGCTCGGAGGCGTAGGTGAGAATAGAAAGCCTTTCTAATAAACAGAAAAAGACTGAATCACAATATGACCGCCTCAACAGATAAAATAACGCAGAATCTTAACTTAATATAACTTGATTCTTGTCTATCCCACTGTGCAATAAGTGTCCCCATTGTGTCTGTGTCCTTCAGGAGGACTGCCTGGAGAAGGTGATTAATGACACAGAGTGTTTGTTTAAGTCCAGAGAGAAGGAGTACCAAGAGACCATCGACCAGATTGAGGTCAGATGCTGCTGCTGCTTCTTCCTACTATAGACTCAGTAGTAGTTTTATGAGTTTTTAATCAGCTGTGATCACAAAACCTGTTTAAATGGAGATACAGGGCTGGCCAGAATTAGGTACCTGGCAATATTTAGTCCTACTGCACAAAGAATAATAGTTTTTAAGGTATTGTAGTTTTTTAGCAGTATAAACCAGAGGTGGGACCAAGTCGTCGTTTTGGAACTCTCAAGTAAGTCTCAAGTTTTAGACCTCAAGTCCAAGTCGAGTCCCAAGTCAAAGACAGGCAAGTCCAAGTCGAGTCTCGAGTCACTGGCCCGTAAGTCTGAGTCAAGTCCAAATTGTCTGTTTTGAGCTTCAAGTAATTTAAGTCTTTAAACCAACTTTCCAAATATAGCTTAGATTTTTGCAATTTATATGAATTTTAAACTAACTTGTACTTAAAAAATCATAGTATATTTATATATGAGTATTTATAGAGTATGTAAGAGTTGTAGAAATGTTTTGACAATCATTATGATCAAAATAGAAAGAATTCAGATTTAAAAGTGATTCTCAAGTCTTCTCAAGTCACAGACCTCAAGTCCATGTCAGGTCCCAAGTCTCTGACCTTCCCAGTCAAGTCTCAAGTCTTAGTCCATTTTATCAAGTCAAGTCTCAAGTCCTAAAAATGACGACTCAAGTCTGAGTTGAGTCCAGATCACGACTTGCAAGTCCCCACCTCTGGTATAAACGTTTGTAATTTAATAAATCATAGAGAGATAAGTTCAATGCCACACTGCAGAACATTTCAGGCAAAGCAATAACATCTCAATGGAGACAAGCAGGTGGTGGACACCCCACTAAAAGCAGTTTGTAACACTATGAAACTGTGTGTTGTGTGCTTAGCTTGAACTGGCCACAGCCAAGAGTGACATGAACCGACACCTGCACGAGTACATGGAGATGTGCTCCATGAAGAGAGGCCTGGATGTGCAGATGGAGACCTGCAGGAGGCTCATCACACAGAGCGGAGACAGGTGAATACACATCTGAAACTCAGCTCGATGTTAACACTTTCTGCACACTCACGAACTCACAACTGTCTTTATCAAACTCTCTTTCACTAACAGTGTTTCTCTAAATGTTTGTCTATATTCTTAATATTCTGGCAGACAAATTACAGCCATAGTGCAGGGCTGTGTAAGGAGAGGAAGTAAGGCAGTAGTGTGAGCACCTTATTATAGCGTTTATTGAGCGGCAAAAGTTTTCCATGTAGAGAGAGAACCAGGAGAAGAGGAGATGCTTTTCTGCCTCTGTTGTAGCTCTCATCCCTGCACCCAAAGTTTACAGTGGTACTTGTGTTGATCACAGAGCAAAGACCTGTCTGTCCTGCAGTAATGCCAAACTCTGGTGTTTTTACTAGTGGTCTAGTGTTAATCTCAAACCCCAATTGATATTTTACAATGACATTACGCTGGGGGTGTATAGTATTTATATCTGTAGTGGAATGTTTAGCAGTTACCATGGTGAGACAATGCACATGTTGATAAACACTGCCAAAAAGTTTTTAAAGTTTGAGGAATAAATACAAATAAAATGGATTTAAACAACACATTTTCAGTTCAGTTCAGTAGACCGTTCATGGTCCTGTTTAGGTGTTTGGTTTTCAACAAAAAGGTGACAGTGACAGTTGATTGTGATTTATAAACTGTGCGTTAAACAAAGATCAGATTAAAAAATGCAACAGAAACAGAAAAACAGAAGAAAAATCTGAAATAACAGTGATTACAGTTAGAATCACACCCCCAGGGAATGTTGATGAAACCCGCTCCAGAGTATCATTTGTGTTAATCAGCGTCTGTCTTTTATCAGTTCTTTAAAGGGCCTGTACCTGATTTCAGACTGTGAGTCAGGAACATGCTTCAGTTTGTACTTTCAGTCATGCCCACTTAGTCCTGTCTTGTCACTGTGTTGTTTTGTTTCTGTGACAACATCACACAGAAACAATTGTCTGGGATGGTGTCATGCAGTTCTTTCCTTATAGTGTTCTAATCTCTTAGGTATTTTGTGTTCAGCTTCAGTGACAGAGAATCAAGTGTGTGGGAAGTTAGGTTTCCATTCACAATGTCTGATTGGACAAAAAAGATGTCCCTGTCTTCTTATAACTTATTCTGTACAAGTTATTACCTGAGATGTCAAATGAATAGTTTTTGATGGAACTTTTGGCTCCTTTATGGATACAAGACTTTCTTTTACTCTCTCTACTCTCTTTTAATATTTATTTATACGACAGAAACCATTATGAAAACTCATTTTAACAGCAAACTAATCACAGAGAGAAATGAACGAGGCCCAGATGAGTTTAAAGTGGTTCAAACTGAGAGTCAGAGTGTGTTTACCCACTGGAATGATGCATAATCTAAATACTGTGTTGCACTACAGCAGAGGTTTTCTATAGAGACGCCAAAGAGCCACCGGGGAGACTCGACACACACGTGAAAAAAATAATAATAATGGTCCACATCTGTAAACATCTGCAGCAGTGTTGATATCAGTAATTGTGTGTGCCTGTATTAGCTGTAAAATGATGTGTCACCTTTTTTGCCCCGTGTACGACGCGTGAACCATATCTTCTCGCGTACGCTGCACGGTCCCTGCATCTAAATCAGGAATAAAACCAGGACTAAACAAGGACTAAAACCAGGACTAAAATCAGGACTAAAATCAGGTCTAAACTAAACTAAACCAACCAGGTCTAAAAACCAGGACTAAACCAGGTCTAAACCAGGACTAAACCAGGTCTAAAACTAAAACCAGGACTAAAAACCAGGACTAAACCTAACCAGGTCTAAACCAGGACTAAACCAGGTCTAAACTAGGACTAAAACCAGGTCTAAACCAGGACTAAACCAGGTCTAAAACCAGGACTAAACCAGGAAACCACTAAACAGGACCAGGACTAAACCAGGACTAAACCAGGACTAAACCAGGACTAAAACCTCAACTAGGAACTAGGAACTAAAACCAGGACTAAACTAAAAACCAGGACTAAACCAACTGGAAACTCAACTAACCAGGACTAAAATCAGGACTAAAACCAGGAAAACCAGGTCTAAACCAGGTCTAAACCAGGACTAAACCCAGGACTAAAACTCAACTAAAACCAGGACTAATATAAAAGGTCTAAACCAGGTCTAAACCAGGTCTAAAACCAGGACTAATAAACCAGGATCTAAACCAGGTCTAAAGTCTAAACCAGCTAAACCAGGTCTAAACCAGGACTAAACCTGAACTAAAACCAGGATTACACCAGGTCTAAACCAGGACTAAACTAAAACCAGGTCTAAACTCTAAACCAGGTCTAAACCAGGTCTAAAACCAGGTCTAAACCAGGATTAAACCAAGACTACATTCAGGACTACAATGAGGACTAAAACCAGGACTAAAACCAGGTCTAAACCAGGTCTAAACCAACACTAATCCCAGGACTAAAATCAGGACTAAAATCAGGTCTAAAACCAGGTCTAAACCAGGTCTAAACCAACACTAAACCCAGGACTAATATCAGGACTAAAACCAGGACTAAAATCAGGACTAAAACCAGGATTTAACCAGGACTAAACTGTCTCTCATGTTGCCTATTCTGCTTTGGTTCTTTAAAAAAATACTATCTGATTTCAAAAATTCACATTAAGGAACCATTCAAAAGAACCAACTTTTTCACGAACGTCACATCACTAGACTCGTTTATATTTTACCACACGATGCCTGATGTAAACATTTGTCTTGACAAGGTTAAATTCAGATCAAATACAGGATTCTGTCTTTGTGTTTGCAGTAACACCACGGGCCCTGTGTCCTCTGACGACAGCGATCAGAACAACAGCGACCGCTCGTCCGCCTCTCCCTCCTCCACCTCGGGAAAATCCTGACACCTCCTCATCACCAAAGCAGGACTGTCCTCTCACCTCCACTACCGTAATGCACCAAACGCAAGAGACACCGGAAACTAAGATTACATGGCTACGTTCACACACACGACACATATCAATTGGGACTAAACCCGGAGCTAAAACTGGACTGGACCAGGACTAAACCAGGACCAAACGAAGTCTTTAACAGGACTCAACTGGGATCAAACTAGAACTGGTGTGAACGCAATCTTGAAGGTGGTTTTCTCGAGATTGGTCCACCACCTGAATGACCATGGAGATGTTATTGCTTTGCTCAAATGTTCCACAGTGCAGCATTAAACTTATCAACCTTGTATTCTTCTAATTTAAGATGTTTTTATTTCTCAAAAGTATCTCTAAAAACATGGATCTGAACTGTAACTTGGCCTGCTTGTGTCCATGAAAATACACAACATTTCAGGCAAAGCAGTAAAATCTCCACGGAGACAAACAAGTGATGCACCTTCTCCCAGAAAAGTTACACACTGCACCTTTAAGCATCACCTCTTTAAAATATCAGAAGTGGTTGGAGTGGTCAGGAGAGGAGGGTACAGTTTCTGAATTTGTCGCTAAACTTACACAGTCCTTGAGTTATTGATTGCGACCACTCTGGTGCTCCCCTGTGGCGTCGAGACTATAAAATATAAATAAGTCCAATTCTGTGAAAAATAATACGAGCTCTTGTTGTGGCGTGAACAAGAGGAAACCGATGTCATGATGTAGTTTAATGGCCTTAACACGTTTGCTTCTGCGCGTTCATTGTCTTAAACAGGTCAATACAAAGTGCGCGATTTTGCACTAAAATAATTGTTGCAAAAAAGTGACTGAATGAGCAGGCTGTCCATGTGTCATTCGCTGAGGTAAAATATTGTTTAGTACTACACATGATACACTGTACCTACTTCAGGATGTACAAGACTTTAGTAATGTCCTGTAATAACATTTATAGTGTGTAACTATAAAGATGTAACACCCTTTAACCCTAAACCAGTGGCTCTCAAACCTTTCACACCAAAGAGTACCACGAGCTCTAAACCAGGTCTACAACAGGAATATTCCAGGTCAAATCTAGGGCTAACCAGGTCTAAAAGTGGATTATGTCATTTCCACTAAACCAGGTGTGTCAAACTCAAATTCACAGAGGCCAAAATTAAAAACTGGGACTAAGTCATGGGCCAAATTAAATATTTATTGAAAAATTTCAACAACATCTGCATGTTTTCTCTTCTTTTGAGATATGTAATGTTAAACCTTTTCTTATTAAAATAAATGTTTAATAATAGTTTTGTTTAAACACTGAATCCAGAACAAGCATAATATAAAAAATAATAACACAATTTTAAATAAATAATGTCTCTATAGTCTATCTGTACAAGGTGGGGAACCTCTAATGCATATTTGATATGATCTCATGGGCCAAATATAATTATATCGTGGGCCAAATTTACTAAACTCTAGTGTAGTACCTGAAACTTGTTTACCACAGTTTGAGGAAAAACTCCCCTGAACCATAATTACAATGTAATTACATGTCATTACACGGTATGTACAATTCAGGATGCACAATATAAAAAATAATAATATTAACTGTGATTAGATTTGAGATATATGTTTTAAAAAGAAGGTCAAAGAACTCTAGAAACGTTATCTTTAGAGAAAAGACAGATAACCTAATGCAAGATACCCAAGAATTTCAGAACTTGTTTGTAGAGATTTACATCTACAACAACACTTTTCTCTTGACATTTCTATTGCAATAACTTGTGCAGTCCTGTACATGCAATAGTAGTAGGCAGGTAGGTCATGTATCACGGGGTAGTAAGAAATAAAGCTCTTTTTTTCTTTAAAAACATATATTTGTAAATAACACAGATTATAATGTACAGCCAGTGTAAATATTTCATACATTTACAGCCACAAATACTAAGTTATTGCTTTAGATCTACCAGACCTTTATTTGACTTTGTCGTACATTTGCATCGAGGAAGGACAGAAGAAGCTTAACCCCCTTGAAAATTGACATACAAGTCCAAAAAACTGAGCTAAAGTTTACTGTAGACAAGCACCAGAAAAGTCACACAGTGCATCTTTAAGAGAAATGGCAGAGCTCCGATCAGCTGCGGCCAACCCTCAGAGTTATCAGTTATCAGAGTTTATTTTTAGACGTAAAAGCTTTTTGGTGAGACCAGGACCTAAATATGAACTGTACAGAGCTCAGTGATATCAGACATATAATAACCCAGTTGTACAGTTAAATGAATTAGCCACATTTTAGTGCCAAAAACAAGATCCACTGGCTAATTTAAGAATGATCACTACCGCTGCCCGAGCTGTTTCACCAAGGTGCTTGATGTAAATAATGAAATCTGTTGTTGAGCTTGTAAATAATCGCTTAGGAATATAAACTAGATGAAAAATAGAAAAGTACCCTGCAAAAAAAGGAAAATTATGATCTAAAATGATTTGAATATTACAATCTTTGACCAAGCTTTGAGCAATTTAAACTAGTATATTTGACTTTCCTGATTGGCCGAATTTTTCCCCAGTTTTGTCAAGATTCATTCAAATCAAAATCAGTCAAAAGTACTCAAAAAAGATGATGAAAACAAGTCATTTTAATTCAGGTTGACCTTATTTTTGCTGTGTACAATGTATGGATTCTGTATAAACTCCTGATGTACATGAAATACGTTGTGTGAAGAGAGACGGATCATGTAGAGCTTTGAAATGGTGCATGCGCTGCTTTTGGATCATTAGACCCAAATGTTTAGCTTGAGAGGGAGTTTTGGGAGCACTTCTACACCGTAAAAATGTATCTGTGCAAAAGTTAAAAGTGACTTGAATGAAAAATATGAATCTTGAGTAATTTGAGTAAAATATGAATCTTGAGGAATCTTGAGTAAAATATTAAACTTGAGTAGTTTTTTTTTCCAGTTTCTGGATATTCCTAAATATTTTTGATTTACTTGTTTTCAATGCAAAATGATCTGTAAATCCAAATACCAACAAAGTGCGTTCTCACTGAATTACCTGAAAGCAAATTCAATCTTGGCATTGGCAGATCATTTTACCATTGAAACAAGTACCAAGTATCTGTATCCACAAATTTAAAGCTACCATCTTTAATTAATTAGACTTTACGACTGAGCTATGTCATATTTTAATACAACACCATGTGATATCATGAGTTTTTGGTTGTTGAATAAGAAAAGAGGTGAGAACCACAACCACATTTTTCGAAGGTTGAATACAAACACATACACAGCTCTGGCTCTACTGCCGACATGCAACGACAGAGAGACTCAGTGTCAGGAACAGACAGTTTTTATACACTGTGGTGGGCAACAGGTGTGAGGCTCATGTCAAACCATAGACAGAGATCTCCAACCTTTTTCCTTTGTGTGAGCTCCTTTACAAACAAAAATGCCAGAGAGCTACTCAATTTAGCGGCTGCAAGAAATCGAGACGATTATAAGAAAGATTGTCCATTGTCCATTTATTAGTGCACAAAGTTGGGCTTCAAAATGACATAATTACTGTAGTAATAGGCATGTAATTAACCGCATTTTTGTTATTCAGTACAATGGTCTAATTCAGAAATCCCTTGGCGAGCTACTTGGAATGGGCTGGAGAGCTACTGGTAGCTCCCGAGCTACAGGTTGGAGACCCCTGCCATAGACTGTATAAAAGAAGTGGACTAAGCGAGTGTGACGTCTCCCACAGCGTTCAGCGCCGCTCAAATGATGCTCACGATGCTCACGATCACAGGAGCGAATCTGGAACGAGGCTCTATGTTATGAATAGGATTTTTTTGACAGACAAAATAGCGAAAAATCATGTAGAGCGGGTTAATACGAATATTTTACGACCACAATGACGAGGCTCACTGCTGCAGTTGGCGACAGTATCCTAATGTAAGTCAATTGGAGCCAGAGTCAGAAGGAGCCGGAAGAGCCTCCTGGCGAACTTCCTATTTGGCACACGGCGGCTGGAGTTAGTTATGTCCACTCATATACAGTCTATGTGTCAAACAGAGTGATCAAAACATGGTCAGGCAACAACTGTAGTCGTAAAAGTGACTGTGAAACCTTAATTTTAGCAACAACAAATGGTCGATTGGGGTCCTTAAACATTTCTTAACGTAATTTTTGGAAATAACAGAGTTTTTCTCATACTCCTTATCTTTTTATCTATCTATTTGTTTATCTGTCTGTCTATTTATTTATCTGTGTACTTCTGTCTGAGCGTGAGGGGAACAGCTTTCACATCTGCCAACAAAAACCCCAAAAACTTACGAATGGCAGCTTTGACTCAAGATTACTCAACTCAAGATCAGTTTTCAAGTTGATTTAACTGATGCACAGGTATTATTTTTGTGTGTATCTGTATAGTCTTTATGCACTAGGTGAATCTAATGTAAGCATGTACCGGGGCGTGTGTTTGGGGTGTAGATGATTTAATTAAGACTTGAAATGTATAATGTATTAAACAATTATCTCAAATACTTTCACTGCAAAAAATAAATATTCACATGAGTTGAAATTACTTAAAGAATGTAAGTTAGTAGTTTGTTGATTTAACTTGAGTTAGGATGTCATTATTTTAAGGAAAGCTTGCAAAATGAGTAAAATTATTGTAGTTTATTGCAGTTTTCTTACTCCAAATGATAATTGTGCTTCATCATGTTGTAATTTTAACTCAGATATTTATTCTTTGCAGTGCTTTTTTTCTGTGATTCTGGTTTTATGTTCTATTAACCAGCCATTCTTCACTAATACAGCTCTAACAATGTTCACTTGGTGTCAGTAACACAGGAAATGCAAACGCTTCAGCAGTGATAAAACAATATAATATGACATCATCTAGTTTGTCATGAACTCAACACGTAACTGGTTTTCAATGTTCACCGGATCCACGCAGTTTCAAATGATGGTTATTTGTGTTTTAAACTTTTGTTACAGCTTTGATGCTTTCTGTCATATAGAGCGTAGGCTATTGTTGTTCCTTTAGAGCAGGGGTGTCCAAACTTTGAAGACGTCTGGAATCTCCGTCTGTCTAAACTAAAAGCTAATCTGGAAATGACTAAACAGCAAAATGAAAACGTCAACGCGTAGCTCAGTCTTGGTGCTGTCTTGATGTTTTGAAACTTTTCTCTGTTGGCTCGTCCATTTCGTTAATAAATGAACATGATGTGACGCTGTTGGACTTGAAGAAAAAGGCTCGTTCGAGGGTAGAATTTCCAAAGTCTGGTTTTCCAGGCTTGTCCAAACTAGTCTGGGGACAGTTTGAATAATTTAGTTTGACCATTACCCCTTGCCCATGGAGTATTTCAAAGCAAAGTGCGTGTGACAGGTTTTTATGACTCTCTAATTCTCTAATTCCTACTTAATTCGGAGGGATAATAACTGTTGTAAATATAAATTTTACTTCAAGAATATAAAAGAAGGAGAGAATGAGAACGTTGCACATTAATTACTTGAAATGCGTGCGTTGGAGGAGAGGGATCAGCCCAAAAACAGAGCGAAATCGGGCAAAAAACAACAACATTTCGGCACTAGGAAACGTTGCAAGTAAGACGGTGTGCAGGATTTTTCTCTATGTTCTTCGGCTATTCCGATCAAGAAGAAATTTGTGAAGAAAAGTAAAAAAATATGCTGAAAATTATAGAAAGTAGAGTTCTAACAAAATGATGAGAGAATTCTATCTAAAGGTTTGGAGTAATTTACATTTCAACAAAATTATGGTGTTTTATTTTATTTTATGTTGTCAAATAATAATCTCTGTGTATGAGGACAATTTTAGTTGCCACCTAACAGTTATGAAATTCCATAGTGTGATGCCATGATTTCCAAACAAGAAGTAAGATGCAAAAATATTGACAAACTGGAAAAAAGTATCCGTTAGACCAAATTATGATACTTGTACGTACTATATTACACTATAAAAGATGTTATGTAACAACTTGAAACAGTGTAGGACCTGTTAGTAGTAAATGAGTCCAAATCAAATCAAAATTCATGTTCTGATTTCAAATAATAGATTTTCATTTCCTTATATTTTGGTTTTTCGCAGAGTCGCCATCACGTGACCTAAATATGACCCACACGTGACCCTCCTCATGTATTTTTACACTTGCATAAAAGAGTTTGGACACCTCTGTTTTAGAGTTTGCATAAATGAATGTTGCTTCTTTGTAAAGGGACAGAAACAGTGGGTCATTTTCATGTCCTTTACAAGAACTTGAACTAAGATGTAATGTAAAAAAGTGCAGGTTAAACTGTATATTGAATGAGGAAAGATAATAAAGAAACAGCAAAGCTTACATGTGTCTGTGATGTAATTTACTTTCTGACGAAATTTGTTTGTTAACCAGAATATTTTACGGCTCGTGTGGAAAATGATGGTTACTTCTACGTGTTAGTCACATCTGTGCATGGTTCTATATGCACCCGAGCAGAGGCAGTGGTTTAGACAGGAAATTAAAAAAAACATAAGGAAACTACTCACTGGTCTGGTGACAGACGCAGAGAGACAAGCTTGAAATCAACACGGTGAATCTTCCCAGAACCACACAAACCAAGGTACGTTTTAATGTTACTTCGTTTAGATTTTTAAAGCAACTATTTTTCTTAGTGTACTGTATGTACTAGTGTTATTATTATTACATATATTTTCATTAGATTAACTTGTGAGCCTTTACTAATGCCAATTTTGGATGCATTGTACACAAAAGTTGACTATCTAGAAGTAACTGGACTTTAGCAGAGTTTTTGAGTTGTTTCACTGCAATAAACAACATCTAGCTAAGTTAAAATGACTTAAACTAAGAACATTTTTATTTTATTTGAGTAGATTCAAAATGACAAGTAAATTGATATTAATTTTTCTTAATGCGTGTGTTTTTTCTTTGTAAGTGCATAGAGTTGTATATAATTTTACTTGTCGAGTGAAATTCAAATCATGATCAAACTTTCTTTAATTCAAGTAATCTTAATTTGGCTAGATTTTAGTTTTTGCAGTGTTTAGCTGGTTAAGATTTATCAATGTTTTCAAAGTTTTCAAAGCTGACGTTCCTGCTAATAAAGTGCTGTTGTCTTAAAGGTGCATTGTGTAACTTTTGTGGTACAGGGTCTGTCAAATGCTTTTCTTCCTGAAGATGTTTTTTTTTTTTTGTCTGGGATGTTCCACAGTATGTTATTAAACCTTCCTATCTTCATGGAGACAAAAGCAAACCAAATTACAGGTTAGAGGAGGTCTGGGGAGAGGCAACCCTTCTCACGGTCAGAATCCTTGTTTTTGTAGGTGTTTTTTGATTTGTAAAACCACCTGTAATTTCATAAAGGTGAAGTTTAATGTCATAGTATGGAACATTCCAGGCAGATCAGTGACATGTCATTGTGTCATCATCGTATCATGTGTACCGCAGAAACAAAAACAAAGTTTCACATTGCACTAACCCATAAGCAGTTGAATGTTGAATATCTATAGTAACGGGACTTACTCAGAAGGTTTATCCAGATTTTTAAGTTGTTTTGGCTACATTTTCAGTCGTTATTTTTTCCTCATTACTCAATACGTGCTTTTATCTTAATTCCCAAATAAATAGTTTGCTTAAAATACGGCAAACACATTAAAAACTTGAATCATACTAAATAATCTAGATCTATTAACAAAATTTGTGACATTTTTTGCAATGTACCTACAATTTACACTGCAAAAAGTTCAATATTTATGTCATGGATATTCAACTTTTAGCAATGTAAATAGATTCAGGATTTATTCAAGGTTTATCCAAAAGTTTGAGTTGTTTTAGCCAGTTAAGAGTCATTAATATATTTTCAGTCTTTATTTTTTCTTCCAGCTAAAGTACCTGCTCAAAAACTTATCACGTGCTGTTTTCTTAACTCATAAATAATTTGCAATATCACCCATCAGTAATAACTCGAAACATATTAAATAATCTAGAGCTATTGACAAAATTAGTGACATTTTTTGCAGTGTATCTACAATTTACATTGCAAAAAGTTCAATATCTGTGTCATGGATATTAAACTTTTCGCAGGACTTATTCAAGGTTTATTGAGTTGTTTTAATGTTTTTCATTGTTTTCCAAGTCTATTACGTCACTTTAAAACGATATTTATTCATCAAAAATAACTTAAATCACACTAAATAGTCAAGATCTGTTAAATAAGTGAATCTAACAGTGCTTTTGTTTTCTTTTTGGCAGTGTATTCACGGTTTGGGCTCATATTGACTGATTGATTGATCTGCTCAAGGGAAAAGCAACGCAATGGGTCTCGTGAGGGGTTTACTCTTGTGGTTATTGGCTGTCACTTTGGTCATCACCTCTGCCTCGGTAAACTGCTTTTCAAGTTTCATGCCAAATGTGTTTATTTTTTCCACTGCAAATGACGTGTAAAGCTAACAAATACTTGTACTACAGACTGAAATGTGTCGGAACGGCTGTAAAAAGTGCAACCCAGGTAAGAAAATAAAGCAATATTATGTAACTTTTTAAAGGTTCTGCTGTGTTTTAGAATTTTTAGCTCGTCAAAACCATGCCTGGAGTTGTGTTTTGTTTAAGTAACACTTTATTATCAGTCTTATCTACATCTCCAAAGCCCAAAATGCTCTGTTCCACCTTGTGATGTCACGAAGCAGTAGTTTTCAAGTTACCTTTTACCTTTTTTTTTTACTAGAGATTGCAAATTATCCAAGTGATTCTAGGGAAGGTGTATGGAGTGTAAAATGACTGCATTGCCACATGACGTCACAAGGTGGAACAAAGAGTTTTCAGTCTGAGAGAAGCCAAAAGCGTCCAAAATATACAGAGTTTGTGCGTTTTTTTTTTTTTTTGTTTTTGGTGAGGACACAACATTATAACACACAGCAGATCAGAAAATAGTCTAACATGAGCCCTTTAATACATATGAAATGCTGTTTAAGATGATTTGTACAATTTGTTGTTATCTCGTCTTACATATTGGGCCTATTTTAGCTCTGATGTGAACTTGATCTAGCCTTTGTTCAGTCCTGATTGAGTCTAGGTTTAGTTTTGGATTAAGTCCTGATGTAATCCTGATTGTGCAGGTGAACACACTCTTAGTTTTACATGCATTAAGTGTCTGAGAAAAAGTACTGCAAGTTCTCAGGCACCTGACCACATCCTCAATTAATACAAAGTATGCATGTGTACAAGAAAGGATGCAACAGAAAGCGCCTACTTTAACTTTGAGATGGAGACAGATAAGAACTTGTTGGAAGGATGTGCAGCTTACGTCTTTAAATGCAAATGCAAGAGGAGGAAATGGATGTATCGAACAATGAAAAGTTATGATGATGATAAAAATGCAGTCTTTATATACTAATGATCAGTAAACATGTCAAAACTATATACTCATTTTAGCAGGTATTCATAGTTGGACACTGAAGCTTTCCTGTTTCCATATTATCTTGATCTTTATCGAAAAAAATAAAACTGTGATAATGTTAAAGAAACTATTTTTGAGCTTTGACATTTGTGTATTTGTGGATTTATCAGTGTGGTGTCAAAATCATCCCTTAAATAACAGTTGTATCTGGAAGACACAGTACAATGCATTTTAAAATAATCCTTCCATTTTAAATAATCTATTTAAAGGTCCTATATTACACAAAATGGACTCATGTGAGCTTTAAGCGGTGTTAGAATGCTGTTACCTCCCAAAAACATACCTGAAAACAAAGCCTAAATATGCAGGGTTTGTGTGTTTAACATGTGTGAGTGAAACAAAACACAACTCCCGATATGTTTGTGATGAGGAAACTACATTATAACAGATAAGAAAATACTGTAACATGGGCCCTTTAATTATTGTGTTCCCATTGTTTACCTCTTTGTTTTGTATATTTGTCGTTATCATTTAGAAAGAATTCAGATTACTCACATTAGATAAAGTGTAAAAGTTTTTTCAAACACAGATCCTAAAGATTTCTTACACGAGACTGTTACGTTATGATAGACTGAACTGTGTGTGTGTGTGTGTGTGTCTGTCTCTGTCGTAGGAGAGTTCCAGACTAATTGTGCCTGTAAACCCTGTCCCAGTAACACCTACACCTCAATGATGAACTGTGAAAGCAGCTGCCACGGCTGCTACAGCGACTGCAGAGCAGGTATATGGCTCTATTTTTAGTAGTAGTAGTAGCAGTAGTAGTATTTAGGTCACATGAGGAGACAGTGGTCAAGTACTTCACAATAGGTTTAAAGCAGAAGTAAAAGTAGATGTGGGAGTTATATCAATACTTTTATAATATTGCAATAGTTGTTTTGTTGAAAAAAATTTAAAATTGAGTCATTTCATTAAAATTACCTCAAAAGAAAAATATATAATTTGACAAACAAAGGTATTGATACTTTACAGCGGATGTCATTAAATCTCTGAAAGTGTGATTTGAACTGGACACTGCTCTATCTGAAGCTCTGTTACTCAAGTTAAACTTTAATCTGAGGTTTGTTTTAACACAATCTGACCAGAAAGAACTGTCTTAGTTGGAACTACAACAGGTGAGCTGATTTTTAGGCCTCAATTTTTCACTTAATCTCACCTTTTTGTTGAAAATCAAACACAAAAACAAGACCATGAATGCACATTTTGATCATAGGCTCCTGTGTACTGTGTCCATTTTGTATTTTCTTTCTTGAGTTGGTAAACTTTTGCAGATGTGTGCAATGTGTCATCAAAACCAACTGATAAATATTCCACTTTAGTAAATACATGCCTAACACCTCCAGCATGAAGCCACCGCAAAGTATAAATAAAGTAATATTTCTGTACATCTGCTGTCAATGCTCCACTCATGCTGTGTGTATTAATGATCAGAGTGAGCTATAATAGTTACCACCACCAACTGTGGAATGAATGAATAATGCAGCTTCTCTAAAGGTGATAGACTATGACAAACTTTGATCCACAAGAGAAATAATTTGGACACAGTAGTTCACACATCACAATAAATACAATAATAAAGTGCAAAAATGTAAATGTTAATAATAAATTCAAAATAAGTGGCAAAAACAGCAACAGACTGGAGTCAAATATCCCTTAAACCCAATGCATTATCACTATTTCTTACAGATTTACATATGAAGGTGGTCAAGAACTGCACCAAAACGTCAGACCTGCGCTGCGAATGTGTGGAAGGTTTTCATTGCGTCGCCAAGGACATGGTGACAGGAACCTGCACAAGGTGTCAGCGCACGCAGCCCCGAGTCACACCTGGTAACTCAACATATACTATAACCATATATTAACTGAGAAATAAAACTCAACAAAATGATTCAAACTTTTCCACACATGTTCTCAATTGACGTGTGTGTTCTATGCAGTGCTGGGAAGTAACTGTAATTTACTGTGATTTATTTTGACTGTACTCTGTAGAGTTACTTTTTCACTGGATGATATTCAGAGTACTATTATTTTCCTAAAATTAACTGAATACATGGCAGTATTTGATCACACATTTTAGACATCAAACTGCACAGAATTATTGAGAAAAACACAATACTCTTGTTGTGAATGCACGAGTGATTTTTCCTTCTCCAGTATTCTTAAAATAAATGTTTAATAATAGTTTTGCTTAAACACTGAATCCAGAACAAGCGTAATATAAAATAATAACAAAATTTTAAATAAATAATGTCTCTATAGCCTATTTGTAGCGGGCGGGCCAGCTCTAATACATATGTGACATGATCTCGCTTTTAATGCAGGTATTCAGTATTCTGTTACTACATTTTCAAAGTATTCCTCCCGTCTATGGATTGTTAGCTGGATGTCAGCAAAGACTGTTCATCTTTATTAGGCTGTTTGAGACCAGCTGATAAAAGATTTGTTTATTTTAATATAAATTTTAGACTGTGATTAAGACAGATTTAGACAGCATAATAACTGTTACGTGCCGGGCTGGTCTAGGGTCGGTTTGGCATGAGCGTAACAGTAAAGATGAACAAAAAACATGAAAAATTATGTAAACATTGATTTATTTATTAAAAAAGTGCAAAAATGTGAATGACAAAATTACTGAATAATTTAACAAAGAGCAACTAAAGTCTAAACTGGAACAGAAACTACAGTCCAAGCTGAATGAGGACACAGTCACCACTGAACTGCTGTTTGCTCTGTCTTTAAACCCAGCTGACTGACACCTGTGCTCATCTCACCTGTCCCTCACCTGTCTCTCACCTGTCTCTCTCCTGTCCCTCTCCTGTCCCTCTCCTGTCCCTCACCTGTCTCTCACCTGTCTCTCACCTGTCCCTCTCCTGTCCCTCTCCTGTCCCTCACCCAGACATAGGGGAGAGCCAGGACAGACACACACACAAAATCCAACAAAAACCATGTAAAAGTTACTTCCAAAAAGGGGATAAGTAGTTTAACCTACGAACTGAACAGTGGACGATGACGTATTCAGTTTTGTTTCTTAAAGGTGCACTATGTAACTTTCAGGTTGGGGGTCCGTCACCTGCTTGTTTCTGTGGATATGTCATTGCTCTGCCTGGAATGTTCCACAGTATGACATTAATCAGCTCTACCTTACATTTATTTAATCACAAGTGGCTTTAGAGCTCAAAATACCTAGAATAACAGGCATTCTGACTGTGAGCGAGGTCGCCTCTCCACAGATCTGACCTGTAACTTGGACTAGTTTGGTCTCCATGAAGATAGAGAAGATAGAAAGGTTTAGTGCCATATGGTGAAGCATTCCAGACAAAGTAATAATATCATCATGGAGAAAAACATTTGATGGACCCCCCCCCTTACACAAGCTACACAATGCACCTTTAAGAAAAAGTACAGATGCATGAAAAAATCTACTTCTGTAAAAGTATTAAATTTACCCCTTTAAAAACGTACTTAAACACTAAAAAGTATGAGTATTTCACACAGATTTTGAGATCTACTGAAACTTGAAATGTAATGATTTTGACATAAATTTGAGCTGAGATTTGTTCAAGAGAAACAACTGATAGTTAAAAATAAACATTTCAACAGGTCTCAAACAATAATAAAACAAAATAATAAAAAAATTACTTTTCAGTTCAGTTAAAAAAATGTAGTGGTAGTGGAGTCGGAAGTACAGATACCTGCTCTCAAATACATGTACCTAAATTATGTAAATACAGTACAGTACTTTACTTTTTTACGTTCCACCACTGGAATTGAAATGGAAATGTTTTAATAATTGTATGATGGGAGGAATCTTGTGTCCTTGTGTGAAAATTAACAAAGTGACAGCTGTTATTTGCTTCTCCTGTAAAGATATTAGAGTAAATTTTTCTTCGTTGTAGTTACCTATATTCACCAGCAGATGGCGTCATACTCACATTATGGGCTAGAAACACGCGGGAGCAAGTCTTTCATTAGTCCATGTGGTTCAAAGCCAGTACATTTAAAAAAACTATTTCTTTTTTTTCTTTGTTTTTTCTTTAGCTACTGCACGGACAACGCCCTGCACCTCTCTCAAGTGAGTGATGTTTTTCATAAAGGTCTTTTTTTTTAAACCTTGCTATAATTTTGTTTCCTTGACTCTTGAGTCAAATGCAAATATGAGTCTCGTGAGCTTTTAGTCTTGTTATAATGCTGTTACCTCCTCCAAAATATACCTGGACTTATGTTTTGTTTCATTCACATGTTTCATAATCACTTTATTATTAGTCCGTCTCCATCTCCAAATCTCAAAATGCCACCTTCCACTTTGTGATGTCATGAAGTGGTAGTTTTCAAGTTAGTTTACAGCTACTTTTTACCTTTAATTCAACAGAGATTTGCAATACCAGAGCTGAAATTAATGAAATTCTAGTGAAGATGTATGGTGCACAAAGTAACTTTTCTAATGGAGGGTCCACAGCCTGCTCGTCTCCATGGATTTGTTATTGCTTTGCCTTGAATGTTCCACAGTATGGCTTTTGGGCAACAGTGCGAACTCAGATGCATGTATTTCAAGGTATATTTAGCAATTTAAACACGGTGAATGAATGAACGCGCGATAAATATCTTTGATTTCAAGAAAAGAAATATCTCCATGGAGACACAAGTGGTAAAAAAAGTTACTTTGTGCAGCTTTAAAACTGGAAATTGTGAAATATGATGGAGCCTAGTAAAACAGGATCTTAGTGGACAGTGCTTCTACAGATTATTGTACAGAATTTGTTTCATTTTGTTTCGTTTTTTGATCTTTAGGTGCAGCTCAGAGTCCACCTCAAGAAACACAACAAATCATACAACAGGTAAGTGTAGTAGTAGTAGTAGTAGCAGTAGTGATAGTAGTGGTAGTAGTAGCAGTAGTAGTAGTATAGTAGTAGTAGTAGTATAGTAGTAGTAGCAGTAGTAGTAGTAGTAGTAGTAGCAGTAGTAGTAGTAGTAGCAGTAGTAGCAGTAGTAGTAGTAGGAGGAGTAGCAGTAGTAGTAGTAGTATAGTAGTAGTAGTAGTAGTAGTAGTAGTAGTAGCAGTAGTAGTAGTAGCAGTAGTAGTAGTAGTAGTAGCAGTAGTAGTAGTAGTAGTAGTAGTAGTAGTAGCAGAAGTAGTAGTATAGTAGTAGTAGCAGTA
Source organism: Boleophthalmus pectinirostris (assembly GCF_026225935.1). Taxonomy (NCBI): domain Eukaryota; kingdom Metazoa; phylum Chordata; class Actinopteri; order Gobiiformes; family Gobiidae; genus Boleophthalmus; species Boleophthalmus pectinirostris. The sequence continues at coordinate 30,821,838 of NW_026571447.1, forward strand.
GTAGTAGTAGTAGTAGCAGTAGTAGCAGTAGGAGTAGCAGTAGTAGTAGTAGTAGTATAGTAGTAGTAGTAGTTGTAGTAGTAGTAGCAGTAGTAGCAGTAGTAGCAGTAGGAGTAGCAGTAGTAGTAGTAGTATAGTAGTAGTTGTAGTAGCAGTAGTAGTAGTATAGTAGTAGTAGCAGTAGTAGTAGTAGTAGTAGCAGTAGTAGTAGTAGTAGTAGTAGCAGTAGTAGTAGTTGTATAGTAGTAGCAGCATTAGTAGTAGTAGGAGTAGCAGTAGTAGTAGTAGAAGTAGTAGTAGTATAGTAGTAGTAGCAGTAGTAGTAGTATAGTAGTAGTAGCAGAAGTAGTAGTATAGTAGTAGTAGCAGTAGTAGTAGTAGTAGCAGTAGTAGTAGTAGGAGTAGCAGTAGTAGTAGTAGTAGTAGTAGTATAGTAGTAGTAGTAGTAGTTGTAGTAGTAGTAGCAGTAGTAGTAGTATAGTAGTAGTAGCAGTAGTAGTAGTAGGAGTAGCAGTAGTAGTAGGAGTAGCAGTAGTAGTTGTATAGTAGTAGCAGCATTAGTAGTAGTAGGAGTAGCAGTAGTAGTAGTAGAAGTAGTAGTAGTATAGTAGTAGTAGCAGTAGTAGTAGTAGGAGTAGCAGTAGTAGTTGTATAGTAGTAGCAGCATTAATAGTAGTAGGAGTAGCAGTAGTAGTAGTAGCAGTAGTAGTAGTATAGTAGTAGTATAGTAGTAGTAGTAGTAGTAGTAGTAGTAGCAGTAGTAGTAGTATAGTAGTAGTAGCAGTAGTAGTAGTAGGAGTAGCAGTAGTAGTAGGAGTAGCAGTAGTAGTTGTATAGTAGTAGCAGCATTAGTAGTAGTAGGAGTAGCAGTAGTAGTAGTAGAAGTAGTAGTAGTATAGTAGTAGTAGCAGTAGTAGGAGTAGCAGTAGTAGTAGTAGTATAGTAGCAGTAGTAGTAGTAGTATAGTAGTAGTAGCAGTAGTAGTATAGTAGTAGTAGCAGTAGTAGTAGGAGTAGCAGTAGTAGTTGTAGTAGTAGCAGTAGTACTAGTCTTTGATATTGTTAGTTAAATGAAAGGCAATCTAAAATCTTTCATTGTGCATTTATTTGTGTATTTACTTTTCAGACAAATCCTCAAACCTCCTCGTAGCCATCCTGTGCCCCCTGTTAGTGATTGTGGGGCTGTGTCTGGTGTTCCTGTTTTGTTTGGGATGCCCTAGACACGACACACGATTTAAGCAAAGTAAGTTCACACATTTTGAGCACATTTGAGCATCATGAGCAAAGAAAAGTGACTGGATCTCTCTTTTTCAGCTGTGAAGAAGCTGTGCAGTGTGGTAAGAAACTCATTTTGACTGATTATTCGACTGTATACGTTTTCCATACGGCTAATTTCCTATATTTTTTTTATTCTGCAGGAAGTTATAGACACTGCACACCTAACAAGACAGATATCTACTGAAAAGCAACAGACAAGTCCCATGGCAACAGCTAACATGGGTAGGCCTAATGTTAAATAAAGTTCAGTTCTTAAAATGACATGTTATAGTAAAAAAAAAGTCTAAAGTTAAATCTAAGAAAATAAATTGTAGAAATTGTATTGCAGTTCACTCTTTATGCCACAATAAAATGGATCAATTTGCAGAAATCTATAAACTATTGTTTTTTGTCAAACATGTGACAAAAACACCACCTCCTACTTTATCGACTCTAGTTGCTAATTACCTCCGCCAAGGAGGTTATGTTTATGCCGGCGTTTGTCTGTCTGTCTGTTTGTTTGTTTGTTTGTTTGTCTGTTAGCAACATAACTCAAAAAGTTATGGACCGATTTTGATGAAATTTTCAGGATTTGTTGGAAATGTGAAAAGGAAGAACTGATTTCATTTTGGGGGTGATCCGGAAGAAATCCTGGATTCTGGATCACTTTGAAATTTTAGTTAACATTGTGGTAAATGGGGACAAAAAATTTGTTTCTCAATATCTCGGTTAATTATTGACCAAACCCCATGAAATTTGACTCAGGGATGGACAATGGGATCCTCTTTCATATTCCAAAGGCTGATCCGGATCTGATCCAGAAGACTGATTTTATCGCAATTTATATACAAAATGGGGGTAGTCCTTGGCGGAGGTCTGCGCTCTCTGAGTGCTTTTCTAGTTTAAAATTAATGTAAAGGAAACATGCGCATTAAGTGCCTAAGTATTTCAAAAACATAGAAAAGCTGTTTAAAAGATCCAGTATGGCTCCATCTGTGCCGTACAATATGCAGTAAAAACATAAATATATTATCATTTAGTCATATCAATTTTGTGAAATTATTCTCTAGTCCAATGTCTCTAAAAAAATTTTACACACAAAACTGAAAAATAGCGACTTCTGGTGGCACTAGAGCTCCAGGTTACACTTAGTTTATTCTAATTATAAACATTTCATAGATACTTCAGTGAAAGGGTCTTTTTCCTTCAGTGAGCTACTTCTACAAATCGAAAATGACAAAGAGCTACGCATTAGAGCCATGGCAAGCCTTAGACAGGGAACGATTAGATGGCTATAAAACAAAAAAAACACTATCTATATATTAGTGCACAGTTGGGCATCAAAATTATATATATAATTCAGAAATCCCTTGGTGAGCTACTCTGAATGATGTGAAGAGCTACTGGTAACTCCTGAGCTACAAGTTGGAGACTCCTGCTTTAGTGTCTTTTATGTTCTCTCAAATGTTAGATCAGCCCTTGTGGTACTTGGGAAGGCAAATATTTACTGAGGAATAATGCTAGTCTACTACATTTTCTTCACCTCTGCAACCAAACTTTGCCACTTTGTA